>NW_027397072.1:81243610-81635841 GCF_003265705.2 Callorhinus ursinus
TTCCATGATTCATTGTTTGTTCATAACACCCAGTGCTCCATGCAGAACGTGCCCTCCTCAATACCCATCACCAGGATAACCCATCCCCCTCCCCCCCTCCCCTCTAGAACCCTCAGTTTGTTTTTCAGAGTCCATCATCTCTCATGGTTCGTCTCCCCCTCTGACATACTCCCCTTTTCTTCCTCTCCTGTTATCTTCTTCTTTTTCTTTTTTCTTAAAATATGTTGCGTTATTTGTTTCAGAAGTACAGATCTGTGATTCAACAGTCTTGCACAATTCACAGCGCTCACCGTACCACATACCCTCCCCAATGTCTATCACCCAGCCACCCCATCCCTCCCACCCCCAACCACTCCAGTAACACTCAGTTTGTTTCCTGAGATTAAGGATTCCTCATATCAGTGAGGTCATGTGATACATGTCTTTCTCTGATTGACTTATTTCACTCAGCATAACACCCTCCAGTTCCATCCACGTCGTTGCAAATGGCAAGATCTCATTCCTTTTGGTGGCTGCATAATATTCCATTGTGTATATATACCACATCTTCTTTATCCATTCATCTGTCGATGGGCATCTTGGCTCTTTCCACAGTTTGGCTATTGTGGACATTGCTGCTATAAACATTGGGATACACGTACCCCTTCGGGTCCCTACATTTGTATCTTTGGGGTAAATACCCAGTAGCAGTGTGCACAGTATTCTTTTCTGGCTTGACCCATGGGAAGCTTCATGGAGTTTGCCACTGGCTTAGGGAAGAGTATGAATGGACTGGGGCAAGATTCTTTTTAAGCCATCCTCTGGAAGGTCAGGAAGGTGAAGATAGCATGATGGTTGCTCCTGAACTCCATTTACCTTCTCCTTTGCTCTAGGATAAACTTAAGCTTGAAAGATCTTGGTCTCAAGAAGTTACAGGTCTGGATTGGTACCATTGTAGAAAATAGTAAGAAATGACTGTGAAGGCCAGAGTTCTATGCTGCAGCTGACCCAGTAGAAGACAAGTTAATCAACAACGTTCTGGTACTTCAGGCTCCCATCAGTTTCTCCTCACAACTGACAATTGGTGGAAGGGAGATTGGCAATGACTCTTGAACAGCGTGGAAGGGGTCAGGACCCTTATTCCAGGGAGACAGAGGGAGCCAGACCATGCGAATTGCCAGAACAAACTCATTTTGAATTCTTACGGAGCTATCTCCGCTAACCTAAAGTCTTCTCTTAACTTTTCTTTTTCTAATTAGGAAAATAGACCGTGTCAGTTATAGAAAAATAAGTAAGTTAAAGAAAAAAATATCTATAATCCAGAGATAATCTTTGATAACATTTCTTTTTTGCTTTGTGTCTGCTCCTTAAATCATGTATGTAAATACCTAAATATATTTACTTGTGTTGTAAATAGCAAAATGTTGATGTCAAGAATATATTTTATCTTCTGAGCATTTGGGATTACTGATCTCTTTGGCTTCATAATAAAATTGCAAGTTTGATTATATAGGGGAGAAAGAAGTCTTTCCTTCTGTCCTTCTAGGTTCTTGACTAATGCCCCTGTAACAAAAGATAGATTAGCAAGAGAGAAACAGAAGTGTATTAACGTGTATCTCATATATATTAGTGAGCGCCTTTGCAAGAAAAATGAAGGCTCAGAGAAATGACAAAACCCAAATGCTTTTATACTAGGTTGAATAGAGAGAGGCAGTAGTGGAAAAGTAACTAAAATATATGGGGAGGCTAAAGGAAGATACGAGATATGTTAACGAGGTTTGCTTGAATCAGAAGTCTCTTGGCCCCAACTCCCTGTCTCTGGTGATAAGAATGTTTTTTCCAGTTGGTATAGGAAGGACATCTTTCACATGGGAGTGTTATCTCTTGCTTTTAGGAAGAAAAGGGGAGGTTAGCATGCCCTTCTTACACCTGCTGTTTTTCAAGTGCCCTTAGCTCAAAGTAACCCTTACGTCAAAGCAGCATATTTTGGGGTGACATATTCTGGTTTCCTTCAATTATAGTAAAGTGTTTGAGTGGGGGATTTTATTTTGGCCACACTGAGCCTTATCTGGCAGATCGGCTTTCCATTTCAGTCAGAGTCTAGGTTTCAGGTCCTGCTTTAGGTTCCTATACTTTAGGGTCCTCAAGAGCAGGTACTCCTGTTGTGTGTGTATCTGTGTGTGTAGCTAATTCCCTCATGGAGGAAGAAAATGGATGGATTCTGAAGTTCAGTACTACCATGAACTGTTTCAAGTTACACTACCAAAGCCATTTGTACCCATGGTGTTATGTCCTGTAGATTGGAGCTTGATGCCAGCTGTTAGGGCTTCTGGGTTTTGATGACAGCAAACTTTGGAAAGTTATAATGGTTTCATTTAGGTCCGAGAGGAATCGTGATGTGTCTTATTTGACTTTCTTGTTTGAGTAAGAGCATCATGTTTATTTGCCATGTTGAGCTCTTAGATAGGGGGTTATTGCAGAGATGTATTTTGGCCTCCTTGTGGTTCTTGGTGTCAGTCATGGAAGCATCAGTCTCCCAAGGCTGTTCATGAGTGAGTGTTGGGGAAGAAAATGTAGTGAGGTGTATTCACCATCCTGCATCATCTCATCACAGCCTCAAGTTGTCCCGCATCACTCACCCCAGCATGTCCATCCAGGCGAATGGTGCTATTGTTTCATTCTCTTCTTTACCACACACTTTCTAGGTACCAGTTGAGTGATAGAATCTCATTGAAATACAGCTAGTAAAGTGGCCTGACAGACTTTGTAGAAGACAGAAGAGCTAGAGGGCTCTATGAGTACTTTGTTGTGCCGAGTAAAAGTTCTGTGTGGTGCGTGTAGACACAAAAGACAGAGCAGGTTAAGGGCCTTGGGGCCATTGCCCTTAGACTTTGGAGTCCCAGAAGAAGTTCATTGAGTAGCAAAACTAGAGAGTGTGTCTTTTTGTCTAAAATGGGTCCAAAACTTTTTTTTTTTAAGATTTTATTTGTCAGAGAGAGAGAGCACAGGCAGGGGGAGTGACAGGGAGAAGGAGAAGCAGGCTTCCTGCTGAGCAAGGAGCCCGATGTGCGGGACTCGATCCCAGGACCCTGGGATCTTTACCTGAGCCAAGGGCAGCAGCTTACCCAACTGACCCACCCAGGCATCCCAAAACAGTGTTTTTTCTTGAGTAAGATGTCTCAAGTGTCTGATTTCCATTTTGGTTATGTTAATTTTGTAATTTTTCTGTTGGATTTTTATTCTGGGACTGACTGATCTTGGGAGAAGTGGGCTGATTAATTTTAAAAAACATTCCATTCCTTTCTCAACCTACAGAACCAGATCCTGTAACCTTTTGTTCCAGAATTTTGCCTACATCGGTCTGTTCACTTTTGTTTGGTTGAGTTGTCAGTGAATTTAAGTTGTATAACTTTTTGTGTGTCTGAGTAAAAATAATAATTTTGATTAATTCAGCTGGTATGGTACTGAATAATACTCTCAGGTGTAATTGGGATTCGCCTGTGAAAGGTCATCTGTTCTCATTTTTCTACTAGTTCACAGTCACAGAATGGAGGGTTTGGTAAGAGTTTACTAAAACAAAAAATAGATAAAACTAGTCTTTTTTATTTTCTTTTTTTAAGAAATATGCCCCCCCCTTTTTAAAAGATTTTATCCATTTATTTATTTGACAGAGAGAGGGAACACAAGCAGGGGGAGTATGAGAGGGAGAAGCAGCCTTCCCGCTGAGCAAGGAGCCTGATGCGGGGCTCGATCCCAGGACCCCAGGATCATGACCTGAGCTGAAGGCAGACGCTCAACCGACTGAGCCACCCAGGCGCCCCTGGTCTTTTTTATTTTCATTCTAAGTGTATATTCATTTTTATATTTTGATGGTGAAATCTGACAGATATTTGTATATCTCATTTTATCAGCCCTCTCTCCACTGGCAAAGATAGAGTGAATAATGAATTACCCTTTCTTTTTTGTTCCATCTATTATTAATGGGTAGATCTAATTCTGTAAAGAATTATGCTGGGAAAAAAGATCATTACTCAGAATATTTCTCAGTCCTCTGGGTTGCTCCCAATTAACTTATCTGAGGTCTGCCTGTCTCTCCTTATATCATTACTGCCATCAGTGGAAGGAAAGAATTTGGGTAACAGTTTAAAAAACATTTTAAGGAGTCAATTTAAAAAAACACACTCATAATATGTACTCCTCTGTGCTCAGATGGTGGAGTGGGCAGGGTTTGCCCTATGACTTATTTACAAATCCATAGCTGCTTTTGAAAATTACCACTATTCAGATGTTTCCCCCTCCTCCATCCTCTAAGCGGCCAAGGAAGGCAACAGAAAACTCCTTGCCTAGTCCTATTCCAGTTGAAGACAAAGACCTTTTCTGTGAGAGTTGGCTCTCCTGGTTGGAGTCCAAAATGCTAATTGGCATCAGCTGCATTAAATCGCTGAGTGGAGCCTAGCAGCTGCCTCATCATTGGAGAAAACCGGGAGGGAGCCTTCCTTTTCTCACCAAAATGTCCTCTTTCCTTTCTCTAGTTACCTTTAGTTTAGTTTAGTTTTGCTTTCATCTGTATATGACTGTGCCCTTCTAAAGAGGAGAATGAAGGGCAAGGTCGTTTGGACTTGGCCTAGACAGATGGGATATATAAACTTAGGTCGTGTTGTTTTGTCCATTCCACTTTCTTTCATATATGGGGTTGTTGTTAAATTTCAGTGCTAGCCTGCCCGGACTCTGTTTTCTACTGTATTTTCTCAGGCTAAATGAGGTGTGTGGTGGTGGTGGTGGTGGTGGTGACATATTTAAATGTTTGAATGAGACCACCAAACTTGCTTTTAACTAATGACCAAAAGGAAATTTGAATTCAGAGGTTGGCTCATTATTACCCCAAAGACAACATGGATTATATACATTAGTCATAATTAGGATTCCGGATGTAGTTGGCTCAGAGCCACTGGCAGATTCTGCATTTCTGATGCTTTTTCTCCAAGGTGGGCACTCTTAATTAGTATATGACAATTAGTGGTGCTAAATATCCTTTTATTTTATAAGATGTCTAATAGTCATTTTTAAATCATAGAAGCACGAGAAGGAATGTTCAAAGTATGTATAAACTAGTTCCTAAAACACTAATTTGAGAGGACAATATGTTCCTCTTGATATTTTTGGTAGTTCAATTTCATATGCTTCCAGGATTTGACTGCTTAAGCCTCAGAAATACTTGGGCAAGTGGCATTAATCTGATTACTATATTTCCAGATGATACTTGGATGTTTCAGTGTATTGCTAAACTTGATTGTATTTAAGTTGTTCTTATATTTCATTGTTTCTAATATGTAGCCCAATTTAAAAAAATGTTACAGTGTATGTCTATGGTTCATGGTGAATCAGTTTCATTAAAGTACTTCAGTGTCTCTATCTAGTGGCATCTTGAATTTAAGGAAATTGTGCTGTGATAATCTGCCAGAATTATCTACCATTATGCATATTAAGTGTCTTTCACACCAGTGACTAGCACTGAATTTAAGCCTGTGACAATTTTTAAATGTATGAAATGCACAAGAATTTCAACTCCATGGGCTCTGAAAACATTAAGTGCCTCTGGAAGCTCTTAATTCTTAGAAAAGAATGGTGAACAAGTCAGATCCTAGAAGACATTGGTTTGTGTCGCTAAAAGAAAAAAAAAATCAAAACTAAACAAAATACGTTGTGATCCTTAATTATTGCTCAGGAAGCTTCTCATGGGAGAATTGTAGGTAACATTTGTTTCCTCTCAAGAAGTGAAATGTACTGGCAGAGCATCATATGGAATAATGACCCTTGGAATAATTTAGCCAATATGGGGAGTGGAGAGAAGTAGTTAGGGATGAATCGATAAAGCAGTCTTGAAACCCAATAAGATGCACATACTGCATGGCATAATTGGCTACAAATACACAATTAAAATCAATATTTTTATTTCCCTTATTTTAGTTCAAAATTGTTCTTTTTGCTTGCTTTTCTGTAGTCTTTGTACCCCAGATCTTTGTACATTGACTGATTTTGGATAAAAGGAAAAAAAATCAAACCTTTATCTAGTTGTAGTCCAGTGGAAGGAAAATGGGATGTTTAACTTTTCAGGGCCCAACATGTTTAGCCATAGGCCTGAATCCAGGAGTGACACTGCATGCCTTTCTGCTAGAGAATATTTATGGCCATAGTCAGGTGCTTTTTGTTAGGAACCTGTTGGTCTTGACAAGTCCCATTAGAGTTGTCCTGGGCTGCTCCCCGATACTGTTGGGAGTAAGCTGTCAGTTTTGGTGACTCAGGACAGAACAGACTCCATGTGCTTTGTGCCAGCAAGTTGTGGTCATTACACACTGTGCCTGTGATGTGAACGTATGGAAAGAGCACAAGATAAAGCTTTAGGTGAATTGGGCTTTCTAGTCATGTTTGGGGCATGCTTCCTTGTGCCTTACGTTAAAAAAATTGTCACCCTTTTATGTTTTAGTATAAAGTTCCTTTGAAGAAAGGTCCCAAATAGAAGTGTGTTCTTTTGTAATACTAGCCAGGCTAAACACTGCCTGTCCCCCTCCCCAAGGCTAAACACTGCTTTTGTTTAGGATTAAGACAGTTTTCCTAGTTATTCAGTATCTCAGTTTTTATTGCTACTTTAAACATGGCCATGTTTAAATCAGATTGAAATGATACGCATGTGGTGTATTTTCATATATACAGGTTTGAATGAGAATTAGTGCACACAGACTGCTATATAGACTGTATGTGTCTATGTGACTTTGCTTCATATTTGCATCTACCATCTGCCAGAGTCATGTGACAACTATGCCTATTAATATGCTGTAATATTCTGATACTTATGTCTAGGGACCAAACTGGAGGCCACCATCTTAAGAATCACTGTTCTAAGATGATTCCATGTTTTGTTACATATTGTTTCTAAAGCGGTAGTGTACAGCTGAAAGTTGTATTTTAAGAAGACCTTTTCTTTTTTCATTTGGTCTCATGACTAATATCTAATTAATGATGTTGTAGCTTTTATCTTAACAGTATTTTCAAACCAAACTTACTTTAGGTCTATGAGGCCTTATGAATGGTTTTTGGAGATGCAAGTCTGCAAGACTTGGTTTCTTCAGCTGTGTGCGTCCACGTGGATACACTAGCTTTCACATGCACAGTCTTTCTCTTTTTCTCTTAATACGCGCACATACAGGCATCTTGACTGCTCAGAAACCCTGTGTCTTCCTGCAGAAGGAAGAACATCAGTTATAAGCGGAATCCATGTGCCAGTGGGGAGAAGTGAGGACATTGTGTGGAACCAGTCATTAAAGGGAATTCTAGAGATCTGATTATCATATTTTTCTTTAAGATTTTTATCTTCCCTCAAACGTGGCTTTTCTAGCCAGAGCTGGTTTTTCTCTTTTCCTCCACCTTCTCTCCTCTTCACTTTAACTCTGCTTTCCCCTGGTTCTCATGCTATCCATAAATCTTACTTATTAACTCTGCAGGTCGTGTGGCAGAGCCCTTGCTGTGTCATGTGTCTGCAACAGGGGACAGAATGCGCATGCTGTTGCAGGTTCTGCCCCGGGCGTGGATGAGAGAGAAAAGTGGAGACTGGCAGTCCTCCCCATTCACAAGGGCAACTTAGTTTTATTTTCCAGACCTGTGTCTCCATCTGTTATTTCATCCCCCTTCTGATCTGCTCACACAAACTCTATTTCTTCTTCTGCTCATTTTACTTTAATAAAGCAAGAGGCTGGAGGATGAGCCAAGTCTAAAACAACCTGCTGTCACTGAGTGATGTTTTATTACTGTGGGTCCACCGGACTCACCTGAATCTCTTTTTGGGGTAGAGGATCTCATTAAGCATGCCATCCATCCAGGGCTTGCGGTACTGGTCTGTATTCAGTAATCTGCCTGTGGCCACACCAGAAGGTAATGTTCTGGTACAAGATTGTCATAGGTGAAACTTCTCTGCTGTAGCTGTGCCAGATGATTTCTATTCACAAACGTTTTCTAGAAAAGAAACAGCCTTTCCTTGTAATTAGTTGAAAAATAGTTTCAATCGGTTCTCTTTTTTTCCCCCATTTTTACAAATGAGCAAATTGAGGTTCAAAGGTGTTAGTGATGGGAAAGCTGCTTCATCTACCTCTTAAATACCTCTGTAACTTTCATACTTATGTATTTCTTGCATAGCTTATAACAGCATTTCAAAGGAGGAGTCCTGTTAAAGTCCCCAATTCTTGTCACAAGGATAAAGTGAATGTATCTTCCACTCTTGCTGGAGGGACTGGGTACTTGTGTTCTTGCCCATGGGTGGGGAACTTAAAGCCATGCATGACATTCAAAAGCCACACATTTTATTTTTTTATTTTTTTCTTAAGGATGAAGAGGAAGAAATCAAACTGGAGATAAATATGCTGAAGAAATACTCTCATCATAGAAATATTGCAACATATTACGGTGCTTTCATTAAAAAGAGCCCTCCAGGACATGATGACCAACTCTGGGTAGGCCAGTGTTTCCCAAGCATTTTGTGTGGTTTCCTCTTTGGTGGTACTCAAAGGACATTAAGGACCTTCTAGAGGGAAGGGAGAGAAAAGCAAAGACAAAGGGGGTAGTGCCTGTTATCTTCCTTGGCCTTCTTAGTTAAAGGTATACTAAATGTTTATTTTTATGTTGATTTCACATTGCATGGAAAAGAGTTAACTTTATGTTTCAGGAAGAAAATGGCACGTTTTAAAAGGAATGTAACCAAATAGCAAGGAAATTAGCTTGAAAAATCAATACAGTAAAAACTTTATGGAAATTAATATGGAAGTGCAACTAAATGCATCTTCTTTACAACCTGGAAGTAAGGGACAAACATAGAAGTATTAATATTAATGGTAACAGTTAATTGAAAACAGTAAATTCCAGGGAAATTTCTAGAATTAATATAGGTGCAGTCTTATCTCTTATTCAGCCACATCTATACTGACGATGATGACACTGAGATGCTGTCAGATCTATGGTTAGCACATGGGTTTTGCCAAAGGTACTGGACTTATGAAGCAGGAAGATAAATACTTTTTCTAATTTTTTTAAAGCCATTATAGAAAATTTGTAACATTTTGCCTTAATTTTAACCTTTATTTTCATTGCCCAAATCCAACCAAAGTTAAAATTTTAAAATAGCTCAATTTAGTTCATTTTCTAGATATTTAAAATACATACGTGTGTTGATGTGTAAGCATTTAGGTATTATAAATAATGTATTTTTAAAATTATGTACTGCTTAAAATAGCATTTCTCTGAATATAAAGTAGTTTGAGAATCATAATGTGTGAAAGAGGATATCTTTGACTCTGGCAAATAAGAACAGATGTTAGAGTATCTCTATCAGATATCTGATAATTGGGTACTGATTAAGGACAAAATGGTTGTCCCATGCCCATGTACTTAGGAGAGAGGAGGAATACTTCAGAATCTCTGCACTGGGGGATGTGCTGTAAAATATCAGAAACTCTTAATCTCCTGGACCAAACATACACAGTGAATAAATTGGATGGTGAAATGAGCTCTCAGTAACTTGGATGCTTCCAAAATGATCATGTACCCACATCTTTAGGAAAGGCGGAAGGAGTTAGACTCTGCTTTCCTGACTAATGTCCACTGTATATTGATCGTGGGGATGCTCTTACTGGTTGCTGGGATGTGCTAGTCACCGCCTGTCTTTTCTGCCCTGTAGCTTGTTATGGAGTTCTGTGGGGCTGGGTCCATTACAGACCTTGTGAAGAACACCAAAGGGAACACACTCAAGGAAGATTGGATAGCTTACATCTCCAGAGAAATCCTGAGGGTAAGGAGAAGGTGTCCTGTGCATGGTCTTGTGTTTCCATTTTCATTTTCCTAGCCCGAAATATTTCTTTGCGTTAGTTATAACTGTATAGATTGTTCTGTCATGACAGCCAAGGGCTCTGTATAACTAGCTGGCTTTGATTGTTTAAGCTACATCATGGTTTTGATTGTGACAAGTATCTAAAGAAAGTAGACTTAAACAAAAATAGTTATTTGCATTTCCTTGAATTCACCCTCCAGGTGTTAAAAACAAAATCCAAGTGAAGAGAAATAGTCTCTGACTATTGTTTTTATAGGAATCCTTTGTCTAAGCTCATGAATCAATATTAATGTTGTCAAACGCTGGCTTTCAAAATCATCTTATGGACTTTGGCATTAACTGTTAGATTCTGTTGCAGTATTAACAAGGAAAAGTTCTAATGGTTAATGTTGTTTACAGCCAATTGGAAAGCCGGTTTATGATGTTAAAGTTTCTGAACTAGTGTTTTAGCAGATTCTAAATGATTGCTTTCTGTAGTAGAGCTACGCTGACACTACAGGCAAAGGGTCTGTGTATTTTGCATTTGAAAAGTGCATGTGAGTTACCGGTGAGCCGCTTTCCTTTGGCCAGCTGTCCCAGTTTTTCTCTCTATCCCTTAATTACACATTTAAATTACTTGGTTGGATTTCATTTACCCACCACATTTAAAAAATAAAGACTGTGGAGTTAAACTGGAATCTAATTTTTATGCTTCTCTCACTAATAAAAAAACCTGTTACTTATTTTTTTTACTTATAGGCAAATATACCCTACTTTTATATTTAAATTTCACAGAGGACTGTAGGTTTAAAAAGTGCCGTTTAGAATTCAGAGATGAATTTTAATTCCTTTTTATTTAGATGTTTTATGAAGCCCTTGAAAAAATAAGCAATTCCCTTAAGAAAATTAGTTGTAGGGGGTGAGGTGGGAGAACCCTCTTTTGGTAATCACTCTCAGATTTCATTATTAAAACATGAGGGTCCTATCTTTTATGGTTATTATAGGAGGCAGAGTCTAAAAGCGCAAAACTAAGTATCCTGCCCTGCACTACTGTGAAGGAGTTCAGCAAGTGGGCAGATGTATTTATTATGTTAACAACTAAAACTCTTGGCATGGTCAGCAGGAGAGAATAGTGGTTAGAGTGAGTCAGACATGGGTTTGAGTCCTGCCTTTGCTACTTACCTGCTGCATACCCCTGGCAAAGTTACTCCCCTTTCAGGACTTATTTTCTTCTGTAGAATTTAGATACCAATTCAGTGAAGGAACTACCACTGTAATGAGAATTAAATGAGTTGGTATGTATGAATCATTTAATGTAACATGTGGGTACATAACTGATTGTCGGTAAATATAGTTGTTGTCATTGTTTTCCATTATAAACATATACTTACACACATACCTTTTCTATATATAATTCCAGTGTGGGATTTCTCAAGTGGAGAACTAGATTTTAGTATAAATGTCCTAGGCATCAAATGTATTTCGGCCATCAAAGACAATTTACATGTTTTTTATATATACAGGCAAGCATTGTTTACCTCTCATGTAATAGGTGTATATTTAGGTATTTTACTTGCATTGATCTCAGGCATCATTTCAAAGATGCCCAAGTTGTTTGAGGCCCCTGACTGTCAACCTGAATATAATAGCTTAATGGACATCGTTTAGAGATACATCAAATGTTTTCCACCTTGGTGGCACCTAAAAATAAGTGTTTCCTTTATTTACATTTCATCTAGAATGGGGTTTTTTTCCTACGATGAAAGTCTAAGTGAACTAAAACAAGCCTCTGGAAGAGTCAGTGTGTTATAAGCTAGTGTGTATTTTTCACAGGAATTGCTGAAAGCCCACTTTGGTAAAGAGAAAGCAATCTGGTAAGAAGGAGGTGAGCTGTTGGAATGGAAAGGCCAGCCCAAGTGGATAACCTGGTTCTCAAAGACATTGCTGGGTTAACTCTTTTCTGCAGTGGCAAAACTTGTTCTCATCCTTTAGTAGGTGTTAGATTCACATGCCATTACTATGTTAGGATCCTCAGAAGGTTGGGAGTCATGAGCTTGTAGGCTCAGACATAAGCAGGAAAGCTCTCTTGGTCTCACCCAGTGAAATCCTTGAGACCAGAGGTTTACCAGCAAAGTCAGTGCATTCATCCCAGCCCACTTCCACGTTTATAGTCTACACAGCCATTGATTCGTTTTAGTAGAAACCGATATTCATACTGAGTATGGGTACTTAACAGTGTTTCATAACCAATACTGAAGGACAGCCTTTGACTGTTCCTTTGTTCGATGTCCATGAATGAGATAGAGTTACAGGAAAAATGTTTTCTAGCTTTGAAACATTGATGCATTTGCTCTAGGATGGTATTTAGTGTGTATTTTTATCTGGACTATCTCTGCTAAGGAGACATAATTGTGGCTTAATTTTGGCATGGGAATAGTTGAACATACAACAGTAGTTGAACATTCTCTCTTCATATAGGGAAAGATGTACTCGTTTAGAATAATCATAACTCAAGTTCACATTGCTTACAATGTATTAGACACACCTTGAGTGGTTTCACCTAGAGACACAGCAGTCCTTCAGCAGTAGGACCAGGAAGTAGATGTTTCTTAACATTTATCGCTCAATAAGAAACAAGAGGAGTGCACGCAGGCCACATTGTTTGAGAAGATGTGGATACTTAAGTTTGTTGCTAAGATAATCCTGTGAAAGTATAAGAAGGGGGTTTGGGAAGGTTAGAGAATGTAAAATGAACTGAAGGTAATAGAAGTAGAAATTATGAAAAAATTAGGGAAGCTACTTTTTTTTTGTTGCTTCTTTGCTGCTCAGAGTTATGCCATGCTGAAAGGAGAGACTTTCTTCCTAGCTATAACACTAACATACCATATATTTTTAGTGCTTTTTCCCCTAGTTAGTGCTTTGTGGTATAACACTGCACATCCTGTGTGGTGGAAAAATAAACAGAGCCATCAAGTACGCTCTATTCTGCTTTATAAGCAGACTAGTAAATTATTGTTTAGAAACCCCCTGTGTTAGAAAAATCAGTGTTCTAGAGCAGCTGTTACATTTAATGCATATCCTGCACATTATCTATGATAATGATAGAACCTCACACAAAAAATCAAACAGGAAAATTAAATAAACCCTTGCTTCTGATCTAGCCTTTTTGAATTGAGACATTTCAGAATAGATAGCTTGTTTGTATGTTAAGGAGGCAGGCTGTAGATTTGGCTTCTCTAGCTAAAGACGGAACAAATACAGGAGTTGTCTCTCAATTCATAGTTGGATGCAAAATGTGGTTTTGTTCTTCCAGCACCTCTCATAAGAGACATGCTCTTGAGCTTCGTTCCTGATACAAGGTCATCAGAAAGTGCTGTATGCCCGGTAGGGTTTATTTCCTTGGGAAAGAAAGATATTTTATTTGAGCATAAAGCTCTTTCGATGGCAGAATTGTTTTACACTTGGGGTGGAGGTAGGATTGGTCAGCAGTTAGCAATTTGTCACTATGCGGTGGGAAAATGAGGCCGTGTTCAAGAGCCAGACTTGAAACCCCACTCTGGCTCTTTGTTTTTTCCCCTGGGATGGGTCTAGTTCAAATATACCCACGGGGTCACCCACTGAAAGATGGACGTGTAGCGTGGGAAAGGAACCACCCTATACACAAATAGCACAAATTACAGCAGAGAAACTGCAGATGGTAATCTAGAGTGTGTCTTCAAGGAGCAGCTAGAAACTGGTCATATTGCTCACACGGGGGACCTAACCCGTTGGAACTGGGAGGTGGGTACTTCTTTCTGTTTGTGTGGTACTATTGGTGATGTCTTCCTGGAAATGCACTAAGAATGAATTGTAGTATGCTCTAAATAAGGTTCATAAAACTTGTGGCCTGCATGTGTACTTTGTTATAAAAAGTGTGTTCCAGGCTCTTTATTTGCAGCAACAAAGAACTAAAATTCAGACCTGTCTCTCCTCTTCAGGGCCTGGCACATCTTCACATCCATCATGTAATTCACCGGGACATCAAGGGCCAGAATGTATTGCTGACTGAGAATGCAGAGGTGAAACTTGGTATGTGACGCATGTGCCACATGACCTAATACTTGCCCCTGGTGCAAACCAGCAGCACTCCCTACCTCGTTGGCATTTAGCTAAAAGCTCTGTTACCCACATTTTCTCTTTTTGTTCTATTCAAGAAGTGGGAAGTGGGCTTATTGCTTTGTCTGTCTCCAGCCTCCCCCCTCCATGCTTCTCCCCCCCGCTCTGCTCTCCGTATAGTAGACAGACTAATGTTTAAATCAGATCACGGCACTTTCTTCTTTAAAGACCGTTAATGGCTTCCTATTTCACCTGGAATAAAATCTGCGTTTCTTACCATGGCCCATAAAAAGCCATGGCCCCTGCTGCTTTCCAGCCCCATTTTGTGACCATCCTCACCTCTCTCCTTGTCCAGTTCACCCATTTTTTGACTTCCTTGGAATGTCTCACAGGGTCTTTGCACATACTGTTCCCCATTGGGAACAGCTTTGAGGTTGCAGTTTTTTTCCTCATCTTCAGAGGCCTTCCCTAATACTCTGATCTGTATTCCCTGACTTTTTGATCTACGGCTTATTTCCTCACTCGTCCTGATCACAATTTACAATTATACAGCTATTTGTTTACATATATTTCTGACCTATTTACTAGAATTTAAGTTCTGGAAGTGTTAGAACTAGGGTGTTTTATTTACGAGAGCATTCTTACCTGGCACCTAGCACAGTGCCTTAAATGTAGTAGGTGCTCAGTAAATTTATGCATGGATAGATGGAGTCCAGAGTATCTTCCTGGAGATGATTTTATAATGGTTCTTCTATATTTCTTGTTTCCTTTACCTGGATTTGAACTTTTTTCAGTCCACTTTTATATATGGTTCTGTCAAATTTTTAACAATTAGCATTAAGTTTTCTTCCACTAAGGCATCACACAAAAAAATTGTTTATGCTTATGAGAATCTAGTCCATCTTTCAAAAATCTTAGGCACGGTAGTTACACCTTAAAAATAAAATCTTCATTATTGCCTTCTTGCACAGTACCTTCATTTATTGGCCATCTGTGGAGGAATAGTGTGCCTATTGGGGAAATCCCCTCAAAGCTAAGCTAGGAGGCACTTGAATTGTTCTCATTCCCAGTGACTCAGTAAGCTGTGTATGTTCCCTGTGCTGGCCCCCGGGTGCTAGGACTGTGATGGTCCTTCTGTAATCACTTGGTGATCACTTGTGACTGCTGTCTGAGTTGCTGCAAATGGCATGTATTGCCTGGCCCAGGTGTCTCTGTGTCAGGACATGTGAGCCCAACTCCTGGCCAGTTGGTTTCCTGAGAATGTTCTGCCTGCAGAAGTTGAATCTATAACCCAACCCCTGTGAGTGATTTCAGCCCTCCTGAGGCGCTTCTGCAGGAGCTCGTCCACCATCCTGCAGTCCTCCTAGCGGTAACGGCAGTGTGCATAATGATGCCGCAAACATTCTGTTAGAGACCCTGGTCTTCCTGCCAGCTCTGCCTCCCAACCTGAACTTTCCTCTAGACCACCGTCATCGTTCAGCGGAGTGGGATGTAGGGGTCACTCTGAAAAATCAGAAGTCCCGGGTACTTTGAGGAGTGTTTCTTAGTGTATTTGTGATTTAGCCTGATTCTCTTTATTGAATTCATTACCATGTACTTTCCCGAAAACCTTTGTGGGTTTTTTCTCTTTCTGTGGTTAAGTGCTGCTTAAGCAAAGTCATGTGGGTATTAGTCAGTTCTCCCGAACTTGGAGCTTTCTATGACTTGATCTTGTTTGTAGCAGGCATGTTTCCTGCAAGCACTGAACATCCTAATTCATCCAAAAGTCCCTCTAGTGGTCACTGTCATGGAAGCTCAGGGAAGTAGCTGGGTCCAGGCCGCCCAGGAGCCAGCTGGCTGGGAGAGGATTTTGTCATTTTGGCAGCTTTGCCCTGGAGATGGTGCTCCTTATCGATGCTGGTGACCTTAAGGAGTTTGCATGTCCATGAAGTATTACTCTTTGAGTTTACACTAAAGACACCTCCTCCTCACATTTCTTCGTCTTGTGGCTTGTTAGTTATGTTCTACTCCTTTCTCTTCCTCCCACAGTCGATTTCGGTGTGAGTGCTCAGCTCGACCGGACGGTTGGGAGGAGAAATACCTTCATAGGTACGCCCTACTGGATGGCTCCTGAGGTCATCGCCTGCGACGAGAACCCAGATGCCACCTATGATTACAGAGTAAGCCTGTGCTCCGGGCCTTCACCGGGCCCCTCGTGTTCCTGAGGGATGGGCACTCTGCTTATAGATAGCGCAGCCCTGCTGGTTCAGTGAGGAAGGCTTGCGAACCTTGTTGCAGGTGCAGATTTTCCAGGGCATTACTGAGATGCTGTCTTGTCGTTCGTTCCCTGTCACCTTTGTTCTCCTTACTAAGTAATATACTGCTTTCACAGCAGTGTGAGTCACTGTCTTGTGCATAGAGCTTTTTGTCATGAGTAAGTTAAATACTCTGCCCTGTTTGCTGTCCTTTTAAACTTGAAGAATATATTATAACCAGATATTTATTATACTTTTAAAAATATTATTGGAATATATAGCAGTAGCTTCATCTATGTGAAATTTTAGAGTATTGTTAAAGAGCTTTACAGCTTGATTTGGTACACAAATATATTTAAATTATTAGAGTGACCTCTAGGGACTTATATCAATAATGCACTTTTTTGATCCCACTGTAAAACCCATATTTGATCATCAGATTAGGGTTGAATATGTTTGCAAAAATTATTTTTTTTTAAAAATTGTTTTGCCATAATTAAATGAGTCAGAGTGTTTACGTACCTGTTAATGTTATTCAAACTTGAGTTCATATCTTTACACTCTCCAGTCTATTTTAGTATTTATTATAAATACACAATTAATGAAACTTATTTTAAGTTTATGGTATGGTGGAATTTTTATTCTATTTTTTCATATGCTGGAGTATTTTAAAATAGATTATATAGACTGTATGGCTTTTTACTCTTGAATATGTCATTTTGTTATCTCCAAAATTTGAAAACATCTTCTAGCATACCCAAAATATTATCATGCTTAAGTAAATGAAATGAAAAATAATTTCTTGGGGCACCTGGATGGCTCAGTTGGTTAAGCATCTGACTTCGGCTCAGGTCATGATCTCCAGAGTCCTGGGATCGAGCCGAGCCCTGCATCGAGCTCCCTGCTCAGTAGGATGTCTGCTTGTTCCTCTCCCTCTGCCCCTTCCCCTGCTCATGCTCTGTCTCTCTCTCTCTCTCAAATAAATAATCTTAAAAAAAAAAAAAAAAAGAAAAGAAAAATAACTCCTTAATATGGCGTCTATAATTAGTCCCAACTGGTTAGTATCTGACTTATCCAAACGAGTGGTTGTATTTGACTGTTTGGCTACAGAGGCTAACCAGCCCCCTCCCCTTTTTTTCATGACACTGACTTCTTAAAGAGGCAGTATTCCACCATCCAGATTTGTCTTACCATTTTTGAATTTTAATTTTACAATCTTTGTAAGGCATTTACCTTGTTTCTTATAAACTGGAGAAATTCAATTAGTATCAAGAAAGAACTAAAGCAAGATTGCCCCAGGAGATGGGTATGGTTTGTGTTACATCACACCAAGTGGCATGGAACATCATGCCACCAAGTGGCATGTCCCACCACTGATGCTGCTAAGATTCGTCACTGGGTCAAGTTGGGTGAAATCCCTCCTTTGCGCTGTATAGTAGAGAAAACCTCATAAAAATAAAGGAGAAATTTGTGGGCCTATCCTTCTTCTTATAATCAAACGTGTTTGAATTGTGTAACATAATTATAGGTTATTTAGAAAATGCTTAAGCTGAGCAACTTTAAGTAATTCTTTCATTAGAATAGTATATAAACAAGAGAATGCTAATGATAATAACTACTCATTGTCTACTTTTAAAAAAATCTTCCTTGGATTTTTAAGAAATCAGCCAGTGTTTGTTGAGTGCCTACCACATGCCAGTCACAATTCTGGGGATATTAAGGTGAATAAAACAGACAAAGGTGCCTGCCCTCATGGAACTTGTATTTGAGTGGAGAGTGAAGTTAAAATTCAAATTTTAAAATTAATATTACAGGGGACTCAGAAGGAGAGATTCCATGCACAGAAAGACAGCTTATTGCTCACCCCTTATTAAAGTTTGATGGGAGAGTGGAGAGGCTCATCAGCACTGTGATTCAAATTAGTGAACTACAGTAGATTTTATTAATTCAGCTGTTGGACCTTTTATAAAAGAGTGCTTTCTTTAAAAAAAATTTTTTTTATTTCAAGTATAATTAACATACAGTGTTGTGTTAGTTTCAGGTTAGCCTTTAAAATTTTAACATCTTAATTAAATTTGAGGTAGTAACATAAAACATAAAATTGAACATAAATCTGGGCCAGGGGTCTAGGTTAGTGAATGTAAAGAAATATACTGAGCAGCAGAGCACGCAGTGGCAGTTAGAAAGAAGCTTTTCTGTGGGCCACCTCTAGTTCAGTTGTAGATGCAAGTGGTTCTAATTAGCAAACCAATTTTACCTTTATTTTTTCATTCATTCATTCATTCATTTGGAAGGTATTCTTACATATGTGTTTGCTTTTAATTTCATGGCAAACTTCTTTTTAAAAATGCCTTTATATCATTTGTGTGAGTAGCCAGCTGTGGTAAGTTAGTTTCATATCTAATCCGGTACCTGTAACATACTGTTTTATTTTTGCAGAGTGACCTTTGGTCTTGTGGCATTACAGCCATTGAGATGGCAGAAGGTGCTCCCCGTAAGTAACGTTCTTTCCTTTTTAGCCCAGTTGTTATATGTGACTTAAACCTAGTCTCAAGGCTTCAAACAGAACGGCTTCATGGGTAAAGCCATTCCTGGTGGGGCATTCAGATGAAGGAAGCATAAATACGGTGAAGTTTTAGATGTAAAATTGGCATCCACTGTTCCTTTTGAAGATCCCTGAAGTCTGTAGGTTACATTTTATCTTTTTTTAAGTTGTATTCGGATGTGTGACCTGAATTACGCTGACATCAGAATAATAGGCAGTAATTTTCATTTTACAATTTAAACTTCAATGAAACTAAATCCTAACACATGAAACTGGTCTTGACACATGAAATTTTAGTAATACTTCTGTTGACTTTACCAACAGAGGCATAACTTTTTATCTGTAGAATAAGGTCTGGGTGTTTTGTGGGGTTTTTTTGTTTGTTTGTTTTTTTGTTTTGTTTTGTTACTTGTGAAATTTGCTTCTCCTTTGGATTAACTGAACACCAACTTCATAAAATTGATTTTTGAGCAGAGACAGGGGTAGAATTGCAGAGTATAGAGAGAAAACAGCATTATCTGCTGGTCCCCTTAAAAAAGGGGGGGTATACAAAGAATGTATCTGCTGCCTAGTTGCTGCTGAATAAATATTTGTTGAATGAATGAAAAAAATTTCCAATGGCTGAAATTTAGTTTGCAGTACAAGAAATAGATGTCAGTCTTGACCACCATGTGTTTCCTCATGTTTCCATCTGAGGAATTGAGACAGGGGCGTATTGCCAGATCCTTTGTTTCAGTTTTCTTTCACAGTGGGAATAGATTGTCTTCTTTGGCCCCCATTTCCCAGCTGCCTTGTAAGATTCCCATGAAGGTAAATAGACACACAAAAATGCACATTACCTATTGTGACACATTAATGCGTGCACCTGACATAGCTTTATTGTATTATTGTATTGTAGAAGTACAAACGGTACTTGCACAGAATCAAATAGTCTGTTTTATTCTCTCATCTTTGCTCCTTCCTAGCACTACCGCGAATGAACAGTTAACATTTCTGCAGGGCTTCACAGCCACTTACTGTGTTTAGGCACTGTATGAATGCCTTTACAAGCAGTGTCTGATTTAAATCCTCACCACGACCCTATGACAATAAAATTATTTTCATTGCGATCTTATAGATGATTTAGAAACTTAAGCTGTTCACTCCCTTAAGACTGTAAATCTGTATTTACCTTTGATTTACGAAAACTTTCCAGTGTCAGTTTGAAATTGTATATTCTTCTTGTTGCTCTTGACCTCCTTATATTTTGCTGTGTTTAAATGGGGAATTCACGTTATGCCCTAGGGTTCATATCTGAATGTCTAGACCGCTTGACATAAAGATTGTCTGTCAGGTGATGGGACAGCACATTAGATATTTTGAGTGAGCCCTAGAAATAAAAAATGAGTAAAAAGTGCCATACTGACGTCACCGTCTCCTCTCCCCAGCTCTCTGTGACATGCATCCAATGAGAGCACTGTTTCTCATTCCCAGAAACCCTCCTCCCAGGCTGAAGTCAAAAAAATGGTAAGCTGTGTATGCTTTGTTGTTGTTGTTGCTCTTTTCCTTTTTACAAAAAACTGTTCCTTTTCAGTTTCACTCCAATACAAAATTTTAGTCATTCCAGTTCCCAAAGAACATAAGAGCCAGTGCCCTGAAACACCAGTTAAAAAGTATCTTTTTTAAAATGTTTTTTTCTTAATAAATTCTTTTAATTACAAAATAGTAACAAGTGACCATAGGAAACACTGTAACATGGTTAAAGAAAAAAGTTTCATTTTAATATTTAAGCCCTCTTTTAAGTAAAATACATTTCTAAGCATTTTCACATTCAAAAGCAAAGCTGTACTGAGTTTGAAACTCCTCAGGTGAAATGGGATTGGAATGTTAATGGAGGCATTTACTCTAATTGTTGTAAAACATTGAAATTAGGTGCATCTTTTTTCATTCCAGAAATGAAAAGAATGGTCCTGTCTTTGGGCTGCCACCTTTCTCGCTGCGGCCCTCATGTATTTGCTCCAGAAAAGTCACTTATCAGTGACGGGCAATGATGGTGACCTTCCCTGGCGAAAACTTTAAGAATTGTGGTGGTGTGGGAAAGTGTTGATTTGGTTTAGTTGTAAAAGTGTTGAGGGAAAGGGTAGTGCATTGTTTTCACCTGAGAATTTTGCTTACTTATTTCCTCTTGAACTTTTTTTTGAGTGCTTTCCTCTCACTTCTGTGTCCACTCAGGCTCCTCGTGCAGGTGGGTCCTCTCACCTTCTGTTCCTGTTTTCCTGGGCACATCGGTCTTATTAGTGCTCACACCTACTACCATGGTGGTTTTTTCCCCTTCTGTAACTATTCTCACTGGGTTTCCAGTGAGTGTTGTCTCTTCTTGGGTTTTCGACTCTAATTGTGAAATATGCAAAATATCTCAATTTCAAGCCTTTTTCTCTTCTGGATTTGGTCTTTTAGCTCTTGCTGTCTGCTTTTCTTCTTGGTTGCTCATCTTCTGATGTCCTGTAGTTCTCTTTTCCCATCTGTGGGCATTATACGCACACATGTATTTTTACTCTTGCTTCTTTCACACTTCTCCCTGTTCCTGACTGTCTCTCCCCACCTTTTGTTTGCTGGCAGGATTTTTCTCATTCTTTTTATACTGTCTTTAACCACATTCAACTCCAGATAACTGAGCTTATCTAGTTCCACTTACCAGGTTTTAGAGAGTTCTCTAAGGCAGTATGGTTGCCAAGATTTTAGCCCCACTTGGTCTCTTGTATTGAAACTTGATAACTCTGGACATCTATGGTGGCCAGCCCTAGGGAAACCAAATGTATATAGTGGGCATCACCAAGGAGTAAGCTGTGGGGCTGGCCAGCTAAACAAAATAATGCTATTTTTTTAAAAATGGAGTTTATGCTCTGTCTTCAGGGTACCTCGTAATTCACAAGTCTTGTCAGCTGGCCCCACTCTGATTATGCTGTCCGTTACTTGCAGTTTGGGATTAACCACTCTGTGTATAATACAGTGGTGTAAAGAGACAGATGTAGATGACAGATTCTTTCTGTGTTTTTACATGAAACTTTCTTTAAACTTGATTAGATGCATTTTCATCCATTTACATCATTGCTCTCATTTTACCCAAGTATTCTGAAAGGATGAGATGATTGCACACATAATGTTCTTCCTCCTTTCTGATTGCTGTCTTCCTGTCCACCAATGTACTACTGGTTTTGGAGAAGTGATCAGCGAACTCTCTTCCAGCAGAACTTGACAGTTGATTTTAAAGAAGATATTGTAGATCATTGATTCTCAAATGTTAATTTTTAGACTTGGTAGGTAAGAACCCCTTTGGACTCTTTTAATTTAGGGTTTCAGCCTTTGTGTTTCTGGTTTGTTAGGTCCGAGGAATGACCCAGGTATTTGTATTTTTGTTAAACTCCTCAAGTGGTCTTTGTGGGCAGTGGAGTTGAGGAATCTCTGTGTTAAAAACAAGGTCCACTACAACATTCTCATTAACCACAGGATAAAGTCACAACTTCGCTGAATGACTTTGAGAGCCCTTCTCTGAGCTGACCCTGACCTATTTTTCTGTTCTTTTCCACTTTACATACTAGCATCAGAAAATGATTCATTACTCTCTAGTACTTTTCTACTTTTGTTCATGTTGTTCCTTTCATTCTGGAATGGTGGCTTCTCTCTCCCATCTCTAGATTATCAACTATCCTACTTTTTTTGATGTCTAACCTCCTGTAGCAGTAGTTCTTTTCTTTCTTCCTCTGGCAGTTTGATAACACATCTGCTGTTGTTTGTACATAGATTTCCTCCACTTTATTTCCTATGTGTATTTCTTACAGAGCCTAGCATAAACAAATGTAAATTGTTGATATATAAATATTTGTTGAATTGAAAAAAAATGGTAAGCTTGAATGGAAATATAAGACAGTAGACATGATTCTTAAAAGCAGTGAAGTAATTGGAAAGAACTGAACTAATTTTCTACATCACATTTTTAAAAGACTGAACAACTCATTCATTCAACAAAAATTTATTACATACTTCTTGTGGTCTGCCCATGCTCAGTTTTGGGCATTGCCGACATTGAAAAATCAGAACCAATTCCTGACTTCTACCTCAGCAGAGGAGACAGAAACATAAACATGACATGTACGGTCTATTAAATGCAGACAACCTAGAGGAAAGGCTCCTAACTTTGGGGATGTAGGGGTAGACTGTTGCCAGAAAAGCCCTACCTAAAGAGACGACGCCTTACCTGAGTCTCAAAAGATAGGATGGGTGAGTGTCTCGGCCAAGACCAGGGATGGGGGTCATCATGAGCCAGGCATGGGGAAACAGGCAAAAATAGTAGTAGCTGGTAGGGTAAATGTAGGTGACAGAATCCTTGCCCTCCTCAGAACTATTACATATTTCCACCTCTGTACATTAAGCATAGAGAATTGATAGATAAATCAGTTGGAAACTGATAGAAATGTTTTATTAACAGGTTTAAGAGCCCCAGCATTTGGTCACGTACCGACTCCTTATCTCTGTGTCCATCCTTGTCTTCCAGGTTCCGGACATCTGCTGTCCTCTGTCTGCCTTCGTTTTCACAAAAGCCTTCCTTTACCCCCTTGCCTTCTCCACCTCTGTGATTCAATGATGAATAAGCAACATTACATTTAAACCCAGTTTGTTTAAATCTGACTTCCTTCAAAGCTCTCTGTTGGTGATTTGTTGTCGATGATGTGGCATAACTCTTAAACCATGCTTAAGTGATGCTTCTTATCCACCATGGTCCTGAGTTCTAATACTTTCCTGTGCATTTGCAGAATGTTCACAGTGAAATCTGAAGCTCTTGTGTGTTTTCAGACTAATAATTCACTCATATTATGGAGTCTTGCTCTTTGCAGTGGAAATTTGATGATCTTTTTTACTTCCTCTTACAGGTCAAAGAAATTTTTTAGTTTTATAGAAGGGTGCCTGGTGAAGAATTACATGCAGCGACCCTCCACAGAGCAGCTTTTGAAACATCCTTTTATAAGGGATCAGCCAAATGAAAGGCAAGTTAGAATCCAGCTTAAGGACCATATAGACCGGACCAGAAAGAAGAGAGGAGAGAAAGGTATTGACCTGTTTTTATTTTCATCTTGAAAAAATAATATTTTAGGTTTTTGCCACTAGAATAGGTTACTCCTTTTCCACCCAGGAGTGTGTGCTCCCTTGGCCAGTGCTGGAGTAGCTTGTCTCTGCTCTGCAGGTCAGTCATGAGCCTCAGGTCCAGCCTGGCTCAGGTCGAGCTGACTGGAGCTGCGTGTTGTGTCACCAGGCGGACACCAGATAGAAAGCGCTGTGGCTGGTCAACACGGAGGGGAGTTTCTCTCGTTCCCCCATAGGAGCATGTCTTTGTGCTGCTCTTTTTACTTCATTATGGGTGTTTGTGTTCTGAATACATCACTCAAGGTTTATTGAGCATCACCTGTAAACATCTGCATCGGTATGTTCACCCATTTCTCTCCTGCTCAAGAACCCTCTGGGTTTCTTATTGCTGTACTCTGTGCAGGTGGCGTGGTCACCTGACTACTTTTCTCTCATTACGGCACAACATGAACATGCCCTTATGCCAATTATTTAACATTCCTTTCTGTTCCCCGTATCTTGGTTTTATATCTTTACATGTTCTGTGTCCACCTGCCTGGAGTGCCCTCTGTTTACCTCTGTCCAGCAAAGTGCAGTCAAGCTTTGTCACCGTTTTCACAGCCCTTCCTCTAAGGCCTCGAGCTCACAGTGATCAAAGAATTATGAATTTATGAATTCTTACCATAACTTTACAGAAAGACATTTGAATACCTGGCATCTTGATAATGAATTTTTCTTGACATTCAAACTTCAAGGTCAAAGAAAAAACTAAAAAGTGCAAGTTCAAGGCGATAAAAGAGTTGTTCACAGTCCTCTTTGGAGGTCTGTTCTAGCTTTTTACATGTTCATTTCAGTCTTCAGAGCTAAATCATCAGTGATGCTCACAACTTTTTCGCCCTCTGATAAATTCAGTTATAAACGTAATTAAGCTTTGTACGTTAAGCCATGCAGTTACAACGAGTGAACTAAAGTTTGAAAACAAAGCTTGTTCTTGGGAAAAGGTTATTTGTACATTGGATCCTTTTCCCAGTATGTATTTTCTTAATAATAGCTCACAGTCCTGGAACATTTGCTGGGTGCCAGGCATTTACCAGCTACTTAGCCTGGAGTCTCGTGCATATTTGCGGGTGGGAACAGTGGAGCACTTTATCTTCATTTTTTAGTTTTCAAGTCACAGTGGCCTTTTTTCCCCCTTGGCATTCATTTACCTTTCAAATACCCTCATCCCCTTGTCGATAAGGAATAGCTTATAGTACAAAATTTTAAACATAACAGAGTGTACTATTTAAAGGAGTCCAAAGATTATTTAGGTTGGAATTTCCTTTGGAAGATAGGCTATTTTAATATTCTTTAAAATTACATAGTTTTGATTGTCTAGCAATGAAAAGAACTAATGTCATATATAAAGACTGATGAATTTGTAGAAATATTTATGTATAATTATATATGATATAGACTGGAACCCCATTTTAAGTTCTCAGATTTGTTTTTCTTACCAGGACACTGATTTTCAACTTCTGTGTATCTCTGAAAAAAGTTGGAAATGTGTTTTGTGAATAGATTTGTTTTGTAAATCTCTTCAGCCTTTTTAGTTTTGATTGCTCTCTGGAGTGCAATGCTCCCTCAAAGTTGGGTACTGACATTAGGTACAGGGTCCAATAAGATGGGCTGTTACTTTGGGGAAAATGGCATAAAACCTGTTGAAGTGAAAACAGGTTGCTCATGTTGAAACTTGTGCTTTATCTGGTGAGAGGAGAGCAACTTTTCTCTCCTTTTGCCATATTGTTTCTGCATCAGTTTTTCCCTGGCTTCATCTTTGTAAATTTGTGGGAACATTTGATTTCATGTCTTTAAGCTCTGAGTGCTTCCTATGTTTCACCCGTGTTCAGGCCTGCAGACCTTCTTCTGGGCTCTAAGTGGTTCCCTGAGTGCCAACAATAACCAAATGATGTCTCCTAGTTGCCTTGGTTTGGGCCGTTAAATCTCTTTCTTTTGCATTTTGGCATCAGTGGGACTTTCCGAATTTCCTGACGCTTTGGGGCCATTTTTCTGATGTGTCAAGAGCTTGAGAGCCCCTCTCACAGCCCTGGACCCCCTCCCCAGTGCATCCCATAGGAGCTGTCTGGAACGCAGTAGAATCCACTCTTCCATGCAGAGTAAGGGTAGCCTAGGGAATGCTGCCATTCACTCTGGGAATTGGATGTCATACTCCTCCTCCTTCCAGGTTCTCTGTACACGTTATTAGTTTCATAAAGGACATATTGTTTATTTTTTGCTGTAATGCTCTTGGAGATGCATGTATCATGATTTGTGAACTGTCCCGTTTATCTTGCCCTTTTCTTTATAGATGAAACCGAATATGAGTACAGTGGGAGTGAGGAAGAAGAGGAGGAAGTGCCTGAACAGGAAGGAGAGCCAAGGTAATGATAAAGCTACTCACTGTTCAGCTTCCTGCCTATGAAGAAATGGTTTTATATCGATGCCAGGATTTCAAGAAATCTTCAAGTACCTTGAAAGTGCCTTAACATCTTCATTCTTCTTTATCTTTTGAAAGATTCCTATAAACATTTCCCCCCTCAGGATCCTCGCATCCAGTGGTGCTTCCCCAAGATTGCATTGTTCCCCTCCCTCTGTCATCTGGCAGCGTATGGGGCTGTGTTTGGTTCTGGGGATGGGGAGCCTGCTGCTGGCGCTTGCTGCTCTAGGAGGTGTGAATGGTACGCGCTGTGCAGTGTATAAAAGAGGCCTGCTCACAAAGACTCGTCCTGCCCACGGGCCAGTCGGGCCTCCGTTGAAAAGCACTGCAGTCTTTCCCAAAATGTTTTTTTGTTTTGTTTTGTTTTGTTTTGCTTTTCCCACAAGTGTGGTTATCAGCAATACAGTTCTTCTACTTGTGTACGTTCTGTCCTGATCCATCTTACAGACTATGTTTTGGGTGTCTGTGGCTTCCTAAAGTACCGTGAAGCAGAAGGTTGAAGATTTGGTAGTATGAACCTTAGAGTAACTAACTATTCAGAGAATAGGGGCTTTTAAAATTTTAATAATGGTCTTGCCTGGCAGTTCTTCATGCCTTCAGCTACACATAACTTGACTCATTGAACAAAAAGAGCCTGGAAGGGTATCTTGAAAGACCTGTGGAGACCTATGTCCAGGCAAGGGGAGTTTGAAGAGAGCAGATGAAGAGATAAGAAAATGTACTGTTAAAACTCCATATGTTTTTCTTATTGCATAGGAGAATATTTGAATCCATTTGAGACTAAGTATTTTGGAGTAAATTCATGAGCAGTGTAATTGTCTTGGGTAGGAGCATGATACAAGGAAAGAGGCAGTTTCAGGAGATTGATTTGACATGTTTTTCTGGGTATCGGAAATGGAGCCATGGCTCTCAGCAGGGAGACCAGCTAGCGGTGATGCTGTTTATCTGTGCCGCGGCTCATTCTTGAGACCCACTTGGGCTCAGCTGCTTACTCTGGAAACAGGCAGTGGGAGGGCATACGTGGTAAGACTTGGTGGGAAGTAAGGTGGTCAAAGAGGAAGGTGGTTCCACTTCTACTCATCAAGTGGAAGAAGGGGATTTCCTCCTTTCCTTGTACAGAATTTGAGTTGATGTGAGAATCCTGAGTAGAGATGTCTTATCAAGCAAACATCCAGGGTGGAGTTTGAAGATATTTGTGAAATGGATAAAAGATGTAATACTATTGAATGTAGATACAGTTATTCCCATGGGTTTATTAGTTGAGCCTCAGAGAGGGAGGAACTCATTAGGAGGATGAATAGAATAGCAGGCCGAGGCCCCGGTCTCACCTGGAGGGCAGAGTGATCTGTGCGCACCCCTGAAAGCCCTGCGTCCTCCTCCTCCAGCTCCATCGTCAACGTGCCTGGTGAGTCGACGCTTCGGCGGGATTTCTTGAGACTGCAGCAGGAGAACAAGGAACGTTCTGAGGCTCTTCGGAGACAGCAGTTACTGCAGGAGCAACAGCTCCGGGAGCAAGAAGAATATAAAAGACAGCTGCTGGCAGAGAGACAGAAACGGATTGAGCAACAGAAAGAACAGAGGCGGCGGCTAGAAGAGGTGGGAAAAGGGAAACGTCCAGTTGGTTTTCTCTTTCTTTATTCACATTGGTAGCTAGACACTCAAATGGATGTTTTCTGTGGCCTCCTGACAGAATACCTTTCCCCTGGCTTACCTGTTCAGGTAACTTTGGAGGGAGAGCTTACGCTTTTGGACTGGCAGGCCTACACATTTCTTGTGGTCTTCGAAATGTTTTCCTTGCTTGTAAAAACTTAAGGACCTGCCCCACAGTTACTCATCAGCATATTGTGCTTAGATGCAGAACAGCAGGGGCCCAGAGATAGCATCATACCAGTTCTGCAAAGGCTGTTTCTGTTTGTGGTTTAAGCTGGCAAGCTCAGGCTTGACCTGATTTTTCTTCTCTTGGCCTCTGGGTCCAAGTTCATGTGTACATATTTTTCTGAAACTTCAGACTTTTTCACAGGAAAACATTTTTTCTAAGAATGCCTTAAATTTAGGAGTTTTGTTTTTTTGTTTTTTTTTAATAAATGCCTCAACTGTAGCTCTATTTTAAGAGTAGGGATGAAAGGGGCACCTGACTGGCTCAGTCAAGTGGAGCTTGCAACTCTTAATCTCAAGTTGTGAGTTCTAGCCCCGTGTTGGGTATAGAGGTGACTTAAAAATAAAATCTTTAAGAAAAAGAGTAAGGGATGAGAAAAGAATTACACTGGGTATAATATACCTGCTCTTCTGTAATCTAGTTGTTAATGTAGTGGGATTAGTTATATTCTGCAGTGGGAAAATACATTTTGTACTACCTGCTCATTTAATTCATTAATACTATTAACATTGCTGCTCTGGTTACCCACAGCATTTTCGTTTATAATTCATAGAAACGTCATTTCTCTCTATTTCACTTGGGGCTCAAAAAAAACCTTTTGATTTTTTTTTCCTTTTATTATATATTTCACAGCTCCAAATTTCTCATTCACAGTAGTTTCTGTTTCTACTTAATTCATACACCTTGATTCATATTTCTTACAGCAGAAAAAGAACCCAAAACAACAAGAAAGCCCTGTATTGATATTAAACAGTGGAGTTTAAAGTAAATAACAACACATGGTGTATTACCCAAGTTATTTAAGAGTATTTTGGGGTTAGGGGGAATCTGTGTGTTTTGTAGTGTGAATCTGAAAACTTTATACTTTGTTCCTAGTTTAGAAAACTAGTGCCTTTCTAACTAAGGAGACTGGAAATATTCAGCCCGGGCTTATGGAAGAAAACATAGGATGTAACCTTCCTCTGTAGGAGGGACAACATTGCTGTTTGTGTAACCCTTTTTGCAGTTTATTTGCAAACTCTTTTGTAGTATTTTTAAGACTCTTCTCAGTGCTCTTTGAACATAACAGAACCCAGAGTGGCCCAGGGTTTATTGAAGTTGAATGTTGACCATTTGAACTTCGTATGTGAGAATGCTTGAGTGTTGAGGCTCTGGCTATTTCTAGTACTTTATGCAGTATTCTCCACTGTCCATTTAAACTCTGGGCTGTACTTTGCCTAAGGATGTGATACAGGTTAGTTTGATGGTTTATAACTTCAGCTCAAGCTCATTTGTAACACATGCCACGGAAATTGTTTTCAGGCCATGTGGTAGTGAGACAAATGTCCATTATCCAGCATCTATAGGGAGGAGGATTGCAAAGTGAAGGCCAGCACTGGCTAGAGAAGAGAGACTGAAATTGGACAGCCATTTTGTTTTATTAGTTAAAACAAAGACTAGAGGATTAAGGATGTCTGCTAAATGAGAACTTTGGACTTTACTTGCTTCAATTAGCCCTTTAATTTCAGCTTCTCAGTAAAAGCTCAAACTCCGAGTCACCTCTTGGCACCTCTTAAGCAGGAAAGATGGAGCTGGGTATGAAAGAGGGAACATTTGCATGAATAGAATCCACTAATTTAGATTCTTGGTGATCTAGCTCCTTTTTACTAGCCTGGGGTAATTGAGTGTTATCTACACTCTAGGTCCCAGAAGGTAATTTGGGAATATTTAAACCATAAATCATTTTTAGCTCTTTATTGGCATTAAAGCTTCAATCAGAACTGTTTGGAGAATAGGGATTCCTTTTGTTATTAACAAAGTAGATAGAGATGGTCAGCCTAAGTCATAAGATAAATGACAATTAAAACTGAAAGGAGAGGGGCGCCTGGGTGGCTTGGTCCATTAAGTGTTCAACTCTTGATCTCAGCGTCATGAGTTCAAACCCCACCTTGGGCTCCACGCCAGGGTTAGAATCTACTTAGAACAAACAATCAAACAAATGAAAACCCCCCAAAAATGAAAGATAACAAGTATTTGTCAGTGACTGACAAAAAGAAATGGCCCGAAAGTCGGTTGCAGGAAAACTGAGTACAGATTTTCCTTTCTTTGCAATTGCCACAAAAATCAGGCTCACTGGGGCTAAGGACTCCTGTCATCCCTGAGCCCTCTTTGCAGGTGAGTGCTTTTGTCCCTCATAGGTCCTTCATCTTTAAGAAATCAGTATGTGTGGGGCACCTGGGTGGCCCAGTAGGTTAAGTGGCTGCCTTCGGCTCAGGTCATGATTCCAGGGTCCTGGGATCGAGCCCCACATCGGGCTCCTTGCTCAGCAGAGAGCCTGCTTCTCCCTCTGCCCGCCGCTCACCCTGCTTGTGCTCTCTCTCTCTCTGACAAATAAATAAATAAAATCTTTAAAAAAAGAAATCAGTATGTGTGTATACTCCCCTCTTCCTTTGCTCCTTGAGATGTGCTGCTGCTAGGATCCCTCTCCTTTATCTTCCTCCACTTCCCTCTCAGCTCCTGTGTGAACTGGAGGTCTTAGAAGTCTTTGCAGATATTTTCGGGCTGTCTCTCAGTTTTGCTGGAAATGAGGTTTCTGTTTCTGTTTTCCATTTTCCTTGTTGCTTTTGGTTGGTCCCAGGCTGAAAAGGGGAGAATGCAGAGCTCAGGCAGCCAAGTTCACACTGGCAGCTTCAGTCCAGTCCTTTCCTGGACCCCCAACCCCTCAAGTGGTTGAGTCTGCTCCCCAGGCTTTCTCATCAGGACCCCCTCGGTATTCTCCACTTACTGAAGTACTGCATCCAGATTCAGAACCCCATGTGGTAATGACCCCCTGAATCAAAAATGTTAATATGACTGTATTACCTTTCATATTTAGATGCATCATCATACCTCTGCCTCAAATAGAATGTTGCCTCTAGCTCATTTTTTTTTTCCATAAAAATTTTTCACAGGCCAGCTTTTTCTCCCATTCCATGCTTTCCCTTTGGGAGGGGAGCGGCACAAATGAAGAATATTTAACTGTATTGTCATCTTATCCTAATGGTTTGTGCTCTTGTTCCATTGAGTCTTGATTTGATATCTATTAACTATTTCTCCCTACTCCCACAACATCTACATATTTGATTAGCATGTTTTCTCATTCTTCGTCTATTTTTAATACAAATATTAAGAGCAAAAGATCAGTGGTCTAAGTTAAGATTGCTACGTTAGTTGGTATACTTGGATATGTTTTTGAACATATTTTGATATGTTACATATTTAACTAAGTTTCTTGACTAGTCTATATACTTCTTCATTTTGACCTCATGGAAACTTACCAAATTATTAGTAAAAGCAAGACATGTTTGTCTGTGGTTTGTTTGCTACTTTAGTAAACTACAAAAAAAGACAATTTCTTAGGGAAGATTTGTTTTGAGCAAGCCTTTGGTGCCATCATAACAACAGCACCTTCTGGTTGGGTTATTTTAACGGTGTATAAATGATCTTTTTAGTATATATAGGAGTCAAAAATCAAACTTTTCGTTTAAGATTAGAATTTGTCCTTTCCTTTAAAGAAAAAAAAAATAAACCCTAATTCCCTATCTCTTCCCAGTCTTACCCTTTGGGAAGATGACCCTGGTGCCTGTGCTCCATAGACTGTTTTAGCCCTGGGGTTGCAGTTGTCACTCGGTGATTTTGGTTGCCTCAAGTCGGGAGTCAGTGTTAGTGTCAGCCCCAGCAGTTTCTTTGCTTTTTATTCCACCAAGAGGACACATGGTTATATTCATTTTTAGCATTTCTACCAGTTCCAAAATGACTAAAATTTTAGAGAGGTGGGTGGAAGTGGAAGAAATTAAAAGCAAAGGAAAGTAAGAGAAAAATGAGATCTGTACTGAAGCTAAATTGTACCACGAGGAAAACAAAGTTTCTAAGAAAAAAATTAATACACCGCCCAATGTATTTGTTGGCTTTATCTTGGAAGGAAGACATGGTGGGCTCCTTCACCCCTATAGGGTCTCCATGTATTGTAAAGAAAGAGGAACCATTTCCTCACACCTCTTTCCCTACACAAAGGCCTTTGTGTGGCAGATCATGAGTGTCTCACAACAAGAGTACACACTAGCACAGTGCTACCTTTTTTTACAGTTCAACCTGTGATACATGCATTGGGGCATGCAAGTGCGCCTACAGCCCAGGCCTTGCTTTCTGTCAAGTTGGCAGCTCCAGGTTTTTTGCAGGGGGTAGCTGTCTTGTCTTTCAGAACTCCATATAAGTTCTCAGGTGTTCTTTTGACATCCTAGTCTAGTGTTTGGTTTTATTTACAGCTAAATTTTGTAAGAGTTAGCTTAGTTCAGCAAATGTTGCTTGTTGCCTGAAGATGGGGAAGAATTGTCTTTGGGGAGAAGCAAATAGTTTTTCTACTAAGGCTTCATCAGAACGTGTACAAATAAACCTCAACGATTGGTGGTATATCTGTGCAGTAAGTAACATGACCTCAGAAAGTGCCTGGAGGTAGCTGAATGTGAAGAACAGACTGGTTTATTAAAGTCAGTTTCTGCTAAGTCCAGTGGAGTGTGTTTAAATGGACCTCACTATTAATCATTGTGACCTATTTAGAGAAGTTTTTAGAATTGTGAGATGAAAGCATTACTTTTAAATACCAAACTACAAAGGGAGCCTAATTAAAGCATAGCTGGAAAAGTACATACTTAGGCATGCTTGGGAAAATTTAAGGAATAGGAAATCTCTTTACAATTTGAAAGATTTGGAAATCACTTTACAGCATCATGCAGTTTTTCAGTTTGTTTGATTTTGTTTTCAAAGAGTGATTTAAGAAAATAATGATGACATCAGTTTGCAAATGCTTCACAGGATTATATCATGTTAATCATTCCTAGTGGGGAAAGCCTGAAAAGGCATGTCTGTTAGAGTCTCCTCGGTTTTGGTATTTGAAATCACAGGCATAAGGTTAATCCAGTATGAATTGATGTTACTTAGTTGATGGTTGACGGCATATGTGTTTTATTTTTGGCTACCTTCTTTTGAGGTTCTGTTGCAAGAGGACAGCTTTTCACATTAATCATCTATTAAGATATATTTACTAAGGGCTTTCTTTTAGTTTTAATCATCCTTCCTCCCTTAAATTGAAAGCCTGTTCTGAGTTAGGTGGTTTTTATGGTTGATAGTTTAAAACCTTCCTCTGGGTCCAGTTTACAGTTTCAAATGTTAAAGCATAATGTGGAAGAGGAATCAGTAATTGCGTTGTTTTTTTACTTTAGCCTCAGTCTTGTCAACCAGTTGGTTTGCAAACCAGAACTTGCTTAGCGGGCTATTCCTAGGAAACTCAGCACTTTCCATATTATTGTCTTGTGGATTTTTTTAAAAGTGTATGGTTTACGAGACTTGAAGGAGAGGGACTGTCTAGTTTACCTTTGTGTACTTATCATGGTGCTTAATATTTCTCAAATGGATGAATTGGTCATTTGTAGTCCTAGATGCATCTCTGGAAAGAAGGGACTTGTTCTTGAAGTTTATGCCCATTCTTAAATGGACTTTGGGGCTTGAGATCTCTAATTTGAGTTCCAGAGACACCTTAAAGTACTTTAATGGACCTTATAGAATATCCTGAGGCATGAAACGTGTTGTAAAAAGTCTGAGGCACTATCCAGATGTAATCATTATTGTTTAAGGCTTTATGTACTCAACAAGTGATTTCAAAAAGATGGCTTTAGGATTTGATTGGATCTTGTTAGGACATAGAGATACGAATGGATTCTTTAGTCTTTTAGTACTCTAAATGCTAAATGGCATCCAAGACAGCAGTTTTGTCTTGGATGCCACATGTCCGGTGTGAGAGTTAGATTCAACTCAGAAAAGTATTTATTATGATACCTATGACAGAGTGAAAAAGATGAGCAAAACATGATTCCTGCTCTCAGGGAGTTTATGGTCTTTTTTGGTGTGTTGATCTTGTAACCAAGAGTATGGTACTGTCATAGGGAACAGAAGAAAAAGCCTTTTGGAGGTTTTCATTTGACAATTGAGAACATCAGTTGTAGCCTGTTCTTGTTTGTAAGATGTTTGCTTACTGTTATTTTATGGTGTGCATTTTGAATTAAACTTCTAATAATTTTAATTGTGTTGATTAAATTAAATAATTACATAATAATTATATTGACTTTGGAAAACAGTTGAACAAAAACAACATGATGCTTATCTCACTTCCACTGAGAAATCCTGGTAAAGTGACAGAACAAACAAAAATGGTATAAACAACAAAGACAAACGAGAACAAGGAAGGAAACCAAGTTATGGAAATGAGATAGTGCATGGAAGAGTGAAGACTGTAAGAAGGCTAGTACTGCAAATTCTGGAAGAGAGTCAAAAATGAGAGGCAACGGGTGAGGTGGAAAGCATGTGTATGTGGACAGTTAGATTCTCCTACCCCAGGCAGCCAGGCTGCTGTGTTCCTTGTCTTTGGCTGGAGCAGATACAGACGTCCTAGAAAAAATGAGCAGCAGAGCAGCAGAACATAGAGAACTCCAGCACAACTGAGTATGTGGAGAGAGGGGTACTGGAAGCACTCTCACCTTAGCTCCCATAGTGCTGGCAACCACACTTATCACAGATGCCACCTTCTTTTCCTACACCTGCTGCTCAACCCAGGCAGGAGATTGGGAGGATGCTTAGAATATTGCAGAGATTCCTCTGTGGAGATACCAACTAGCCCAAGGGACACAAGGCCCCAATGAAATGACTATACTGCCTCACATCACCTTGCTCTAAAGCTTAATAGTTACCACGTACTCTCCACAGCCCTTATAGGTAGCTTTTTACTGTCTTACATGTGAGTTGGCAGCCAAGATTGTGGGCACTGAGAAAAGTCTTTAACATGAAAGATTCTAAGACAAATGGAAGAAGGACCTTGAAGGAAGTAATGCAGGGAACAGAGTAAATATTTCACACATATGCACATGCACAGAATCTTAATATCCTTAGAATGAGAAGAACATATATTCATGAAATAATGTTCAGAAAATAAGAATTTTTGAAAAGTTTTTTATAAACTAAAACTCCCAAAAAGTAGGGGTGGGTGGGTGGATGTGTGTGTTGGGGGAGGGGGTTAAGTTTATGGGGAACAGAGGAGAAACAAAACAATCCAGGGGCTTTAACTTCCATTTAATTAGATGGTCCAGGAAATAATTACTATAGGGAGAACTATGAAAATAATTCAAGGAAAGTTTCCATAACTAAGAAATAGAAATTTCTGGACTGAAAGATGTACTGAGTACCCAGCACAATGAACAAAAAAAGACCCATAACGCACATACATCATCTTGACATTAAGAATGTCTGGGATGAAAAGAGGATCCCTGAAAGCCACAGTGGGGGGAGCCAGGTAGAGGGGTGTGCATGGGTCTTATACTAAGTATCAGGCATCTGAATGGTCTGAGATTCTTTAGAAACACCAGAAACTAGAAAATGACATGGCCATACTTGTGGAAATCTGAAGGAAAATTACTTCCCTCAGCCAAAATTGTATGTACATTGTGAGGGTAAAAATTCTGTGCCCTGGCCTGCAAAGTCCCTAAAGCCTTTGGCCCTTTCTTCACTCCTCCTCAAGAAGCTACTGGAGGATGTGTTCCCACAAATGAGGAAGAAGGTGACAAGGACTCTAGAAATGCAATCCTGTACAGGAGAGAGTTGAGAAGGGCTCCTAGTAAGTTGGTGGACGAGTACAGGATGCCTGAAGAGCAAACAGTGTTGGTTGGCAGAGGGGAAGAGAGTGCTGTGAGAGTAATCTCTAAGACGAAGAAAAGAATACCTGATTGACTTTGACCATATTGGAAAGAGGTCTGTGGGGGTATAAGACTTGACAGATGATTTTGTGATGGACCCGTAGAAAGCCAGTGAAACAGACAACGACAACAACAAAAATAAGGCAATTAATAGCTTCCCAGAAAACTCAAGTTTGCCTTGCATATGGTTTTCATTTCACCAGAAATTGTTACAGGACTAGATTGGGAGCATAGGACGGTGCTGTATGATGGATATTCTTTAGGAGAAATCATTAGATGGTATCTAAAGTGGAAAAAAAATTTTAAATAGTTCTTATAAACATTATTTAAAAATCAGGTTGTAAATACCATGGGTAAAGCTAAAAGCATTGAAAGTGGTTATACCTTGGGAGTAAGGAGAAATGGGACACCTTATTTTTGATATAAGCCTTATATTCTTCCCTGACTTTTTAAAGTACTTAGTACTTTAATTAAAAAATTAAAACGTAAGGTGCGCCTGGGTTGCTCAATCAGTTAAGCATCTGACTCTGGATTTCGGCTCAGGTTGTGATTTCAGGCTCATGAGATCGAGCCCCGAGTCATCGTGGAGCCTGCTTGAGATTCTTTTTCTCGCTCTGCCCAGCGCCCCCCAGGCTCTCTCATGGTCATTTCTCCCAGACCTCAGCATGGCAACATCCAGGACTCCATGAAGTTGTTTCCCTCCTGGTTCTCTGGAGGAGTCCTTGCTCATAATAGCCAGAGCATCAACAGAGATGCGGATGGCTTTGCTTTCAAATTAAAGAAAAATTTTTTTGATAATAAGAGGAAAAAGCAAGTGCAGCCTGTGGCTTTTCTTTCTGTTACTGTGATACCATGGGTTTAAGTGGGGACCTTCACTTCAACATCATATCTGCAAATTAAAGAATGTTTAGTAGTCTGCATGGTATATAAGGAAATGACAGTAAGCATATCTGTAAGGCTGTTGTGGATCTGTGTCTCTGTGGTCATGCGGCATTTCTTAGAACAATACAGTGGCCTGGAAGGGTCTTTAATCAGCATCCATCCCAGCAGTAAAAGAAACCGAAGACATAAATCTGATAGAGATAGATACCCTTATATACCCTTTCACTGAGTGTGTATATTATAAAACATGCAAAAAGAGCTATTTTAAAAGGGTGAGCTACAAATATAAATAAATAAAAGTTCAGTGTTTTCTTTTCCTAGACCTCCACTGATTGTCTTGCTTACTTTTAGAGACTGCTGATATAGAGACCTACCGTCTTAGTTCTTCACTTCTCTCCTTCTTTCTTTTAATCTCGCTGTGTCAGGGCACTCCCCAGGGTGGTGTGGTGGGCAGGGAGAGGAATGATTCTCTTACCGTTCATTGCTTATGAGCTCTGTAAAATTTTTTTTCACACTGTAGACACCAACTGTTGATTTAAAAAACAAAAAACAAAAAACACCCATTGCAAACTCCACACCATGATTGCTGACATAGACTGCCTCCCTCCCACCCCCACCTCACACACCTCTGTTCTGACAAGTCAGGAAATAGGCTCAGGGAGGGGAAGTGGCTTGTACCAGGGAAGTAGAATCAGGACCACAACCCCTGTTCCTTGAGTCATTTCACTTCTCTTTCTAGGACTCCATAGTGGACTACAACTTCTCAAAGGACCCCTCTAACCCATTTTGGCTTCTTTGTTGTCTAAAAGTTGTAAAATTCGGTGTCCGTGTATAAAGTTCTTTGCCTCCTCTGACCTGTTCCTGTTAATCTGATTACTTGGAACCTAAATTCTCAGAAGCTAAGGGGGAATTTTAAGGGTGTAGACATTGCTTTCCTTTCTTTTTGTTTCCCTTTTCTTCATGCTCCTGTTTTCCTTTTGTCTAACTAACTTGGAAGAAAATTATGTACATACCTTATTAGGTAGCTTTCTGTTCAGCTTTGTTGTAATTGTGGGTTCTTTCTTTCATCCAGAGGTGGGGCCCTTCTTGCCTGGCCTGCCAGGTGTTTGCTAAATCCAGTGTATTCTAGCAAGTCATTTCTCTTTTATAAACCTGAAAGTGTCCTGATTATTGCCAGCCTTGCCCATGATTGTTCTCAGAACTAAGCAGTGCTGAGTCTCTCTGTAAAAATCATAGAGTACATGAAACCACTCTCACTCCTCAGGATGGAAGCTTCCACAGAATTTCCATGTTCACCCCTTCAAGGAAAACATACCATTTTAAGCTTTCAAACTGATTGAATGAGAGATTCTTCGTGTTTTAGGTTTATTATAATGGAGGCTTTTTGTTTTATTTTGAATGTCTTTATATTCAACAGAGAAGTTCTGAAGCTAGGAATACCTGAAGGAATTAAATAATTTCTATTTAAAGCAAAGAAACCGGTTTCGCAATTGGCAAAACATAATGATTTTTATGACCAGCATTAGAAAAATGGTTGTGTTAGCTACTGCATATTTGTTATAAGCGATGTACTGGTAAAAGCCACTCACTTCTTTTTGCTCCTGTATAGAAAAGGCAAAAGATAGAAAATAACAAAAACTAATGATGTAATATATGGTGATTAACATAACAATAAAAAAATTAAAAAAAAAAGATAGAAAATAAAAGATCTAACTTAATTTGCTTTGAAGTAGAAAGACTATAGTAACACTGCTTGAATGAGATTTTCATATTTCTTACCTCAAGTTTCTGTGTTACATTGCTCATGAAGTCCTGGGGCTGGGGGAAGTGGTTTTGTTTGTTTTATTTTCTGGTAGCTGGTTTTAAAAAAGAAAGACCTCCCTCCCAGGGGTGCAGGGCAGTGCTCAGGCCCGGTGCCCTGAACGCACGCCTCACCATGGCAGTAGAGAAAGGCCTTGGTACAAAAAGCCCTCGATCCTGAGTTCTTTGGCACGTAGGCAGTTGCTCTCTGTTGTCCTCCCTAGATTTGATTTTGAATAGGGTCCTCTTTTTCTCTTTTTTTAAGATTTAAAAAAAAGTATAAAGACATTAAGCCAGCAAATGACAGGCAGCAAGCGCATTGTATGGGGCAGTGTAGGTGTTTGAATTTAATAAAGATGCCTTGGCCGTTTAAGTTGTAATTTCTAAACAGGAACTCAGTTCTTTTTATGACCCCCACCCCCACCCATGGGAACTGGTTCATTTTTGTGCATTGGATTCTAAGAGCACACAGTGTGGGGAAAAAAAAAAACATTGAAATGTATGGAATAAGAGAGGAAGGTGAGCCAAAAGCTGATTCGGGACTGTATTGAGAGTAGTGGTGATGTATGTACTCAGCCGAGAGAGGCCAGGTACCAAGTGATCCTCTCTCTCCAGGGGTTCCATACATAAGACATTTCTGTACATTTCTCAGGAAATCATTTTAAATGTCTGCCTTCAGAATGAATGCTTGTGGTGGGGATGGGGGTGGGGGCGGACCCAGAAGGAATACTGAAAGTATAATAAATAACTACTTTTATACCCATTATATATATTTGCATCTAGTATCTCCAGTAGCTTTATCCCAAACTTTCTTACTTAATAATCTCAATATCACATTAAAGTTTGTGGTAATAATATCAGCTTCCTGTGTCTTATATTCGGTAGTTGTGTATTCTTCAGAGCTTTGTGGTCCAACATAGTAGCCACTAGCCACATGTGGCTATTTAAACTTAAATTAACTTCATTGAGACAAAATTGAGAACTAAGTTCCTCAGTTGTGCTAGTCACATTTCAGGTACTCAGTAGCAACCTTGGGCTAGTGGCTCCTCTAGTGAATAGTACTGAGAACATTTTCATCATCCCAGAGAATCTGTTGGATGGCGCCAGTCTAGAGGCTAACATTTTTCATATTTGTGAGAAGAATTGGTTAATTTATGCTTCATACTGTGGAAGTGCTTTATTGACAGATGTCTGGGGCTGGATGGGACAAGCAGCCAGACAAGTGCCCAGTGTGTCCCAGTGTTCTCTTCTGTGGGGTTATATAGGATAGCCGGGATTAGGAAGGGCCATCAGAGTGAGTCTGGTGATGAGTAGCACCAACCTCCCTGTTGATAGGATGCACGATTGGGTCTGGTTAGTGCTATAGGCATTAGAGGCAGAGTGGCCCTTCTGGCTGGGGGCTTGTTTGCTGGGTGACACTGGGCAAGTCACTTAACTCTTCTGAACCTGTTTTCTCATTTGTAAAGTAGGAGTGAAATACCTACTTCCCAGGTTTGTTTTGGGAATTACATTAGATAACGGGAAATGGAGCAAAGACTATCTGACAGCACAGGGCAAGACACATAGTAAGCATGTGTGCCATAGCAGTTTCTTACTTTCATCGTAATAATGCTGGCATTTCTTACCCTTGTTGATGTCCGTTTCTCTTTTTCCTGATACATGCTTCCTTTCCTTCTTTTTAATTATTTCTTACCTTTCTTTGCTCTACTTCTATTCTCTTTTATTCCTTTGTCTTCTTTTTCTTTGGCTTACTACGGGCCCTGTGTAATTCTGTTAGTGATATGCAAGGATAAGGAATTTGCTATCCGTTGGTTGCTCTTTTCATACAGTGAAGAATGGGGAATAGTTGATATCAAAATGGAACCAAACTGTGTAAAGATTCACAGAAATACACCACCTTTGACCAACATTTATGAGGTTGCTAGTACATAGTGGCCAAGGGGCAGTGTGGAAATCACTCGCCGGTAGAGCTCCCCTCATTAGCACCTACCTGCTACTGGTCAGCAGACTGTCATGAGAGGTGTAGGGGAAGATCCCTGCTGATTACTGTCTTCGCTCCTGTAGCAACAAAGGAGAGAGCGGGAAGCCAGAAGGCAGCAGGAACGTGAGCAGCGAAGGAGGGAACAAGAAGAGAAGAGGCGTCTGGAGGAACTGGAAAGAAGACGTAAAGAAGAAGAAGAGAGGAGGCGGGCAGAAGAAGAAAAGAGGAGAGTTGAAAGAGAACAGGTTAGTTCACAAAAGAATGTTCCACCCATGAATTTTTGAGGTTTGTTGCTTAGTTTAGAGTTGGGGGATTTGGGGCAAAAAGTACACACATGTGAGCGTACACACAACCCATTCAGGACTTCAGAGGTTTCAGAATGCTGAAGCACAATTGGAAGCACAGCAACAAATTGAGTCTCATCTTTAAAAACTGATGGATAAATCTTTACATTTAGAAACCTTGAAACCAGTTGAGTGGTCTCCAAATAGTGTGATACCCAAAAGATTTCTGAAGATTATCTTCTTGGGTTTGGCTTAAATGCTTTGAACCCCAAATATCTGGATGATAATTAACCTTTTCCTTAGTGAAATTAAAAACCAACCACAAGAGATGTTTGAAGTACCCAGTAGCTAGGAATATTGTATTTACCCCTGTAAATTGAAAATATTGTTTACAATGAATATTGTAATAAACATATTTGCATATAATGCAGTGTATATCTCTAGCATTAGAAAAACTAATAACACTGTGGTTTTGTTTAGCCAAAAAAGATCATCCATGTTTTGATAATACTTAGAGCATTTTATTGATGCCAGCTATAGTTGTCTTTAGAAATCTCTGTGCCCTGAATCACCTGTGCAAATAAAACCTGACTGTGCTTTTGTGTCTCTGCCGTCCCTGTGAGCCCCTCAGAGCCTCTTCAGCTCTCCCATCTTTGAATTGATCGTTCTTTGTTATGAGGTTTGGGTAAAAGAAAAAAGATACGAATGGGGACCGATTTAAATAATACTTGGAATTCATCTTAAGATACTTATGAACAATGGCATTAACTTGATTATTCAGCCACTGTCCTTGATACTAATCATATGCTTCTGGTTTTTTGCATGTTTACCAGTTCTTCCTGGGAATTTAAGTGATACTTTTTATTTGTTACCTTATTGACATTCTTGGCCAGTTGACCTTGGTGTGTGTTGGGGTTTTTTGTTGTTGTTGTTGTTTTTTCCACATTGTAATTTTTACTTGGGGACTGCAAAGAGGTGTAAAATGAGCTTTTAAAAAATTAAATGTCCTCAGGATAATTCTTGCAATTCAATGGTGAGAGGTGGGTATGAGAGTAATACTTAATCTTTGATGTTTTAGGGGCAGTCATTAGTTTTTGTGTACAGCAAGTATTCTTCACCTCTTAAAAAAAATAGCGTCAAAGTAGTTTCATTCTGCTCTCCTTATTCTTTTGCAAAATAGTCCCCGTGTTAACAGTGCTATGAGAAATGTGTCATTTCTGCATTACGTGTGCATGTTTGTGTATATGTATAATTGTATTCTGTGTGCTCGTTATACGTTAGGAACTTTGTGATTTGGATAGATGTGAATTTCCTGGTTGTCCTTGTGTTTTGAAGGCAAAAAACCCCAACTGTGCTAATTTGATCTTTCAAAGTTACGGTTCAGTGCTGTCTAGTTCCAAGAAGAGATGAGTTGGGGTTCAGATCCCTTTCTCAGCCGTTGCAGGGCAAGACCACATGTCACACTAGGGCAGTGCTTGGCATAGCATGTGCCATGGATGGTTAGACTTACAGGCACGGGGCTTGGAGCCCAGGTTGGAATCAGATTGACTTTTTTGGGCGAAATTTATTTTGTAAGATGAAGGTTTCTAAGGAAATACATATGTCATGATTTGTGTTATCCACCATTCTCTCAACCAGAATTATTGCTGAACTAAAACTTCTGTCCAGCCCAGATTTATGGCTATTTTTAATTTTAAAGTGTGTGCCATAGTATAAGTGGATGGTCAGCATTAGACACTGTAAAGACATAATCTGAATTTCAGATAAAATTTCTTATAGACCCTTTAGTCTACTCCCCTATGGAGTAGTTAGCTTTTTTCCCTGTTGAAAAGGAAGGAAACTTCTTTTGTTTGTGTTTCAAAGTTGTTTCATGTCTGTGTCCTCTTTGAGCCTCACAAAAAGTCTTGAGAGTTGCAAGAGAATATTCTTGACATTCATTTCTCAAATGAGGAGACTGAGAAAATGGGAGGGCTTCCTAGAGGTCATTGGTAAAGGTTTCTTGATTTCCTAGTCTCTTAAATATGCATGCAACTTCAAGGTTGGATTTCTCCTCTTTACATATTTTGGGTGTGTTTACCTGTTTTCATTGTTGCAGAGACTTGTTTTCTTCCCCTTGAAAATAGGCTTCCCCCAAACCCCCCACCTACCCTGCACCCCCCAGACACACGCACACACTCTGTCGTCGTCTCATCATGAAGAGCCTGGACTTGTTCATTTGTGAGAAACCACCTGAGTCTGGTGCCCACAGACCATGGCTTTCAGAATTAGTCATTCTGTGTACCTTCTTTGTCATCAGAGGAAACACAAATCCTGTTTGCTCTGTTTTAATATTAAACAGGTTTCGGTTTGGGGTTTTAAAAATTGGCAGTCCATCCTAGTTATGAATAATGACTATAATAAAGAACCCTGTGGGGCAATGTGAACCCTCTGGTTTATCTAATTAAACTCTTGATTTCTCTGGAGTCTACCATCCTTAAGAGGAATATCATGGTCCTTTGAAATCCCGCGTTTGTGTTTAACAGCTGTGTTCTAACAGAAAAATTTTCAGATACTTTAGCATGTTTCAGTGGAGTGTATATCATCATTTGTTAGACTCTTTAGATCTTGGCCAATTTGATGATCTTGGGAAAAATCCTTCACCATATGCTTTGTAATATATTCATCACTAAGTGAATTACCACTGAAGACCATTGGGGGCAAATGGTTTGTGGTGCTCCATTCAGGTGGTTCTGATGCTTTCCTTTTGGATAAATTGATTGCTGGGTAATTTCTGTGTGACAGGAGTATATCAGGCGACAGCTAGAAGAGGAGCAGCGGCACTTGGAAATCCTTCAGCAGCAGCTGCTCCAGGAGCAGGCCATGTTACTGGTAACACCCTGTGTCTGTCTTGTTCCATAGCATTAGGGCTCGTTTAGCTATCCCTCCCCTGAGCTTTGGGCAGACCTGTGGTGATCACCAGACCATTTTGGTTAGTGCTGTGGACTGACAGGCTCAAATGGAGACGTCCTCTGTGGTCATGCTACTTTGGGCAACTTTTCGAGGTGGCTTCTATATATTTATTTCCTGTTAAAGAGTTAACTGTTCTCTTTGGTAGATAGCAAGGTTTTGAATAGAACTTGGCATTCTGTGAACAAACTAGAATGCTAAGGGCTGAAAGCTCAAAGCACACGCCATAGGATTTTTGTCTAGTATATTCTTACTTTTGAAACCACCGAAAGCAACTTTTAATTGAATTCTTTCTCTGTCCAGTGATATTATGGTTAGCAACAAGCTGTCAGATTTTTCCACAGGTAATATGCTATTTAAAATCCCAGTCATTTTGCTCTGTTATCAAACAAGGGGGACAAAGGGCATTGTCTTTTTAAAAAGTCGAGAATGAATCCAGAGAAGAGGCGAGCTCTGCAGTGTCCCATAGATTTAGTATTCTCCTCTCCCTCTCCAAGGAGTGCCGATGGCGGGAGATGGAGGAGCACCGGCAGGCAGAGAGGCTCCAGAGGCAGTTGCAACAAGAACAAGCATATCTCCTGTCTCTACAGCATGACCACAGGAGGCCGCACCCGCAGCAGCCCCAGCCACCGCAGCAGGAAAGGAGCAAGCCAAGCTTTCACGCTCCCGAGCCTAAACCCCACTACGAGCCCGCTGACAGAGCTCGAGAGGTATTTTTTCCTTCGTTGCTTGAACATTGATCCGGTGTCCATTGTTCCCTGGAAAGTAACAGAATGACGCTTAGGAACTATGTAATATTAAGGCTAGAATGGGGCATAGAGACCAGTTGTGAGCCACTCTCTTGGTTTTCTAGCTGAGAAGTTGTGGTTCAGAGAAGTGAAAGGACACTTGCCCAAGGTCTCTTATCTGCTTAGTGGTTTTTCCATAGACGACTAGAGTGCCTCTGTTAACAAATCGCAGGGGAATTGAACACTAAACTAAACAGAGAGAAGATTGTATGGCAGAGTCATTCTTGCAATGTAAACAAAGGGAATGGTGGCCTGGTTAGCTATTTTTCCAAAACCATAATGAAAATAAAGTGTGGCTGTAGCCCAGTTTACTAGCTTTTCAAGGACTGTGATTTGTTACTGAACTGGCACATTTGGGCTACCCAGAGCCTCGCAGTAAGGATGTGGCAAAGCAGTAACTGGGGATAACAGGAAGAGGGGGACCTGGGCGGCTTCTAGAGTGTGTTTAAACCTGGCCTATAGGTGGCATCCTTCTGCCATGTCTCACCCTGATTCTGGGAACAAGTGTTCTGCTGATTCTGGAATGCCTTTATTTTTGGTAGAATAAAATGTGTTTTGGCTTCCTAATGATAATCTTTTAATCTGTTGTTAAGTTTGTTGTGACATTAATTTCTTTTTTCCTAGTTTGTCATTATGTACAATCTAAGAATTCTTGCCAGGAGATTTTAAAGGCTTAATTTTTATCTTCATAAGTATTTTTTTATCTCAAGTCGAATTTTAGCCCTATTTTATTTGTCCCCTCTCTTTTTAAGCCACCCCTCTCTTTCCTCGTAGTTGGAGAAAAGAGAAAATTTCTCTCTAGGGCCCTTCCAGTTTCAGGCTTTCTTCAGGATCTCAGCTTTTCCCTACTAACACTGAGTTATGTCTTCTAATTCTCTGATGCAGGTGGAAGATAGATTTAGGAAAACTAACCACAGCTCCCCTGAAGCCCAGTCTAAGCAGACAGGCAGAGTATTGGAACCACCAGTGCCTTCCAGATCAGAGTCTTTTTCCAATGGCAACTCCGAGTCTGTGCATCCTGCCCTGCAGAGACCAGCTGAGCCACAGGTAGCAACAGCCAGGTGGCTGTGGGCCGAGGAGACTCACAACATAGCTCACTAAGCCACGGGCCTGCTTGTAACGTTTACAGTTTGGTTTGTTACCACATTTAGAAAGAAAAGAGATTAGCAGGAGTGATTTTCAATTAACATACAGACAATATACCCTCAGTTGATAGAGCAAAGGAGGGTTTTTTGTTTTTTGTTTTTTAAGATTTTTGTTGTACTTGCTAAGAATATCTAGACTCAGTGATTTCTTCTTTTAGTCTTTTTGTCTTCCCTATCTCAGATATTCATGAACACGTGCCTCCTTTCTCTAATACAAAACTTTTTCAGTTTAGGTTTTGGAAAGGTAGTATAAGTACATAGAGGGAGAACCAGAACCTTTTAACCTTTGGTCCTTGGCTCCTGGCCAGCTCCATGAGTGGGCTTTAGAAAACCAATGTCTGCCCTGAAATTGCATGTATAATTTCTTGGTTTTGTCCAACTGTGCATATTTTTCTGGGAAAAGGGGCTTTTATTAGATTCTCCAAAGGTTCAAGAGCCAAAAGAAGATTCGCTCTAGTAGGTTAAGTGTGCATTCCCTGAAGTAGGTCAGGGTAAAGGTCATGACTTTTCATTGGGTTGGCCAGAGCATTCTGCCTCGTCTAGGTGAGGGAGAACCCCCTCTGGGCTGAGTGCTGTGTGGTTAAAAGAGAACCCTCTGTACTATCCAGAGAAGGAAGGCAACAGCAGGGATTGCCCATGTTAAAGGTCTGAATGATCCTTAAAACACAGATTCCCATTTTCTTACTGAAAATAAGTGACTTTTAGATATTTTGCTCCTTGAAGCTGTGTAATCCAGGATATTGGGAACAGGTTCTTAAGCCTGAGCTTACTTGTCACTGATGTTTGCAAATGTTAGGGGACAAAAGTTCCTATTCTTGTGATAGAAGTAGTTGTGGTATTCTGAAAAGTCCAAGTGAGGATTTGAACATGCTTTACAATCAGTAATCCCAGTGTGAAGGAGTTGTTAAAAAAAAAAAAAGAAGAACCAGACCTAAACAAAGGGCATATTTGTGGGGTTGGGGGTTATCGGGGGGCAAGGAGATACTTACATGGGGTCTGCAGTTTCTTGATTCACACAAGAGCTGACCCACAAGCCAGAGAGTGAGGAAAGCAGGACAGAGGGAAGGCAGAATAGGTTTGACAGCACTTGTATGCAGAGTCCAGGACTAAGACCTCTATTCTGAAAGTTAAACTTACCGCAAATTGAAAATTTTTATGTTTGCCCACTAAAAGTTTAAAAAAATAGGAATTCCTGAATTATGTAGGCTACTTCTATATTAATTAACTAATGTAGTGTCTAGAGATAGTTTCCTTTTTCCTCCTTCTACCTAAAGTTGCTTTGGGCTGAAACCTCTTCTTACGAAAACATTCTTTGAGGAGACTAGGATTCTATTTTGAAGCCCATTTTTTATTATAGTTACAGATAATACTTTCATTTTCAGATTTTCCCCCCTGAAAATTTTAAACAGTTTAGCACTCTGAGATTATTCCACTCTGAGATTATTCCACCAATAAGTGTAATTTGTCACTCTCCCAGAAGTCATAGAAATCATGACCTGGGACTTATTCTGAATTGTGCATTTGGAGAGGTAGAACCAGTTGTGATTTTGATTTTTAGTTTTCTTAAATGTGTTGATATAATGGATAGCATAGCTAGAATTATGTAAATTGTAATCTTGAACACTTATTTTAAAATGATAAAATACACTAAAGAAAATACAGATTATTTCAGAGATTGCTTTACCAGCTTAAAAAGCAACCAGATTAACTCAGGTGACAAGTCGTTGTCCTGTTTCTTCAGTTGTCAGGTAGAAGGCATATACTCCAGTAGCAGTCAGCAGAGGGAATGATAGTACTGAATATTCCTAAAGAAACCAAAATTCCTTTTCTCGTAACTACTGTGAACATGTATGGAGATCTCCAAGGTTTGAGCGTTTTAGGACTTGGGAGAAGAAGGAGGCAAAATCGTGGGTGTATTTGAAAAGTTGGCTGTTTTTAAGTTGTATTACCATAGTCTGCCAACACGCAAGGGGTTTGTCTTTGCTCATGAATGTGTTGTTTTGTGATTATTTGGTCTGAAACCTTACACTGCCAGGTGCCATGAGGATGGATATCTAGGTCTGAATGTATGGCAGTGTCAGTCTTGTGATTTTTCTTTCCTCCCTCTCTCTCTCTGCCTGTCAGCTCTGCTTTGACATGGATGTGCATGGAGCATGTTGTCCTCCCTTTTAGGACCGGAGGTCTACCAGGGTTTTTTTGTTTTGTTTTGTTTTGTTTCATTAATCTTCTTGTTTACTGCTATCTGTAATGTTAGTCTGGATATTAAAAGTTTTCCTTATAAATGTACATTTGGTTTTTTCTATATATTATGTTCCCCAGACTGCTTTTTCACTTAGAAGTGTAACTGTTCCACTGCTTGGCTTACCTAGGACTGTATTGCCCCCTTTTGCCTTTCCCTGTTTCTTGGTTTGGATTTGGTATTGACCGGAAAAGCGTTTTATGCGGAACGCATTGAATGTTTTGTGTTTTGTTTTCTTGTAAGGTACAGTGGTCCCACCTGGCATCTCTCAAGAACAATGTTTCCCCTGTCTCGCGATCCCATTCCTTCAGTGACCCTTCTCCTCCCAAATTTGCACACCACCATCTTCGCTCTCAGGACCCATGTCCACCTTCCCGCAGTGAGGTGCTAAGTCAGAGTTCTGACTCTAAGTCGGAGGTACCTGACCCCACCCAAAAGGCTTGGTCTAGATCAGACAGTGACGAGGTGCCTCCAAGGGTAAGAAGCAGAAAGACAGATGTGTGCTGCTTTTTTCCTTTTTGTTATTTTTTTTTAATTATTTATTTTAACTAAGGGTATGGTGACTTCACCAGAATGAAGGGGCAATGAAACTTCAAAGGAACTTTTTACAGTGGGGAAAGTTCCATAGTTGCGCAGTTAAATTCAGCCAGCAGCCAGTTAGCTTTTTATGGTTGTCATTAACTCTATACTTAAGCACAAAGTAACAGAATAATATATGAGTAAGTCTATAAAGAATATACTCCTAGAACAAAAAGAATAGAATATATTTTAGCTGTTGTCTTAAGCATTTATACAAAAGCTACAAATTATTTTGCAATATTAATGAATATCAAAATTTTCAGAAAAGGTTCTTTTAAGAAAAATTTTACATTAAAATTCCAAAAAAATGATTTTTTTTTCTTTTTTAAATTGAGGGATTTTTGGTTTCCTTTTCAATTTTTTGTTGTGTTGTTTTGTTTTGGTAATTACTTAATGGTGAAATTAAACTAAAGGCGCATTTTCATTTCATTTATTTTTCCTCCACTTGGAATTTGCTTCCTCTGAATATTTTCTTGCTTCCTACCAGTCTTTGTTTCCTACTGATCCATTTGTAGACCATTGTTTGATTTCTTTGAGCTTATTTTCCTGATTCTCACATTATCTCAGCAAAATGCTTTGTATGTCCCTTGCCATGAAGCTTCAGTCCAAACATCATTTGAATGGTACAGAAGCATAGAAAGGCTGTTTGTCCTGGCTCCTTTGATGCCTTTGACTGAATTTTCTCTATCGTATTGTATCAGTGGAGGGCAGAAAAGGATCAGGGATGGGGGTGTGGGGGGTAGTGATAATAAGGCTCCCATAAGTAGGACTGTTCTAAAAATATGTTTTGGTAAGGAAATCTTTTTTCTTCTCATATTTTCAATAATTTAATTGCTATGTTTTTCTACCCAAAGGTTCCTGTGAGGACAACATCTCGTTCCCCTGTTCTCTCCCGTCGGGATTCCCCACTGCAAGGCAGTGGACAGCAGAATAGCCAAGCAGGTCAAAGAAACTCCACCAGGTAAGAGAAGAGGGAAGCTTAAAAACAGATTTACTGCACAGCATATTACATCATGTTTGTTTCCATAAACGTGGAATGTCTGAGGTAAAGAGATGGTCACTTTATAAAAGAAAAACTGCCAGAAAATCCATTATCGTGAATAACAGCAAACTGGTCTCTAGTGAGTCTGAATCCAGTTGTGTATTTCAGCACTTTTAAGATGAAAACTCTCTGGCTTTCTAAGAGCAAGTGGATGGAACAGCAGGGAAAGGCAGGGGAGAGATTAAGAGAATTGGAACCTGAGGGAGCTTATCATCTAAAGGATGTCCCAAGTGCTTTGGACTGGTACAGAAATCACAAATAGGCTACTAAAGAAAAGTCAGTGGTTGACTTACAGTCTGTAATAAACTAGTGAATTAACCAAGTAATATTTTTAGGTTGTAGAGCTGTTCTGTGTACTATACAGTAACTGTTAGCCACATGAAGCTACTTAAATTTAAATTTAACTTAATTAAAATTCAATAAAATTAAAAGTTAATTTCCTTAGCTACACTAGTCACATTTCATGTGCTCAGTAGCCATATACAGGCATGGCTGCCATGTTATTACCAGTCAGCTATATATATATATATATATATATATTCATCCTGTCAAGTGATTTCCATTGGCTGGTGCCATCGTAGGGGAAGGAAGGAGCACTGTGTTGACTATTTTGTACTTAATCATCACTGAACCTCTGAAATTAGCCTTCTGCACGTGGAGTCTTGATATAACTTGGAGCACAAAGATGGATGACAGACCAGAATCTGCAGAGAGCATTCTTAGTCCTTAAATGATGAGGGTGCACTGTGGGATTCTCCTGTGACTGAGCCTGTGTATTAATTGTGTTCTAGCAAATTCATGCTCTGGGTGTGTCTGTGGCCAGGGAGCATTGTAGCCTATGCTCTCTGTTGCATTTCTAACTCAGTTCATACAAAGGAGTATGCTGTGTAAGTGTGAGCTCTTAATGGCATTGGTGGACAGTGAGATCAGCAGCCTAGAAACAGCATAATTTTGTGTGTGACTATATAAGTGGAATTTTTTTTATAATAAGAAACTGAGTTTATAGCTGTGACAGGAGTAGTAACAGTAACACTTTTCGACTGAGCAGTAGCATTTCCTGTCAGTTGTGATGAAGATTTGGGGTCTGGCTAATGGTAGCCTGTTATTTAACATTTTTGATTTAAGCTTATCTGAGATATTTGATATACCCAAAACTAATGTAATGTTGTATGTCAGCTACAATTTAAAAAAGGTTATCTGAGATAAAAACCCATGAATGATGTCGTTGTAACTTTTGATGAATTTAATGTTGAATGCTGTTTGTAGGCCATTTTTTCCCTCATTTTACCTACATTTCAGAGACACTGGTGGACACATCATGCATCTGTTTATAATTTGATACTACATCTTGGGATAATGCATTAGCTGTTCTCTCTTCTTTCTAACAGCAGTATTGAGCCCAGGCTGCTGTGGGAGAGAGTGGAGAAGCTGGTGCCCAGGCCTGGCAGTGGCAGCTCCTCGGGGTCCAGCAACTCAGGATCCCAGCCTGGGTCCCACCCTGGGTCTCAGAGTGGCTCTGGGGAGCGCTTCAGAGTGAGATGTAGGATACCTTTGCTTTTCCCTTTCCCCGTTAACGCTATTGGGCTATCTGATCAGTATATTGGAGATCCTTTTCAATCATGTAAAAAGGCCTGTGGTTTTTTTCACAGCTGCATATCACAAAACAGTGTTTTGGTGCAGGTTGCTAATGATACCATAATCTTAATAATACAGAGTTCACTTTTGAGAGCTTATACCTGCCTAGCACTGTGAGCACTTTATATGCATTATCTCATTTAATCCTTAAAAGAACCCCATGAGAGAGAGAGAGAGATGTATTGTGTCTCCATTTTACAAATTAAAGCAACTTCAATTTAGTGAGCTTAAGTAACTTGTCCAAGGTGATTGGCTAAATGTCCGTAGCTGGGATTTGAACCCACTTCTTTCAATATGGATTCCCATCAATGCTGTCATTATTATTGATTATTTTAACCCTCAAAATAATAAGTTAATGAAAATTCCCTCTATTATATTATTGACATAGTGTAACAAGGTATTGTGAATACATGTTAAGCAGAGTCAGGTCTGCGTGTGGAGACCTGCCTTGAGTGGGGCTACCAGAAGTGGGCGGGAGGGAAGGGGGAAGAAACAAAGGCTGGGTGGGCTAGGTCAGATTTGTGACACACTTCTCTGTGCTTATCTGTTCCTGCCTTTCTTGTCTTGAATTTCACAGCATCATCCAAATCTGAAGGCTCTCCGTCTCAGCGCCTAGAAAATGCAGTGAAAAAACCTGAAGAAAAGAAAGAAGTTTTCAGACCTCTCAAGCCTGCTGTAAGAATTATACAAAATCAGTTTTATTTATTCTAAGCTTGAGTGAGTGAGGTCTTTCTATTAAAAATATGTAGTCGAGAGGCCTGCAGTCGTTTCTGTGGCCACCCCCTCCCCCCCACCCCCTCACAGATTTGAGGAATTAGAAGGAATGCCATATCCTCAGACACTTTTGTGTACATTCCCACCCACCTCGCTGTTGTAGTAATTTTTTTTTTTTTAAGTACAAAAGAGAGAAGAAAAGCCTTTTTATTTTTATCTTTGCTGAGCATTAACCTTGACATATTCTTGATGAGTTGGGCATTTACAAAACTGGTTTTTAGAGTAAGTTTTTTTACATTCCCTTTTTCTTCAGCTCACCTGTTGATTTAACTTCTGCCTTTTATTACTGGTAGCGATAGTTGTGACTTCCTCATACTTGGCCTGTAGTCCTTGTTGCATTAACTGACCATGTAACTCTGCCCATTGTGGGGTTGTAAGCCTTTTGGAATTTTGATTTCCTGCTTGAATTGATTCCTGTCCTTCCCCTCACTCCCCTTCTTTCTCCCATGCTTCCTTGTGCTGTGCGTTCTTCATCCCTGATGGCTTCTCCGGCTCAATGAAACTGCTCTGCGCTGAAGGGCGAAGTGGTAAGCCCCATGTCTGGAAAATGCAGCCGAGCAGCATTCCAATTGCCTCTTAAGCTTAGATTGTAGTCCATCTACATTTCCTTTCCTCCTTCAACTTGCCTTTTTTTCTTTTCTAGAATTCAAAAGTTCTAAGCTTCTGCTTTATCTTTTTTAACATAGAATGTGCTGCATATATTTATTATTATTATTACACAGAACTTCTAAAAATAACTTCTTAAAAAGCCACAGTTGTAATCATGAAATAGTAAGACTGAAGGTCCGATACTCTGTTATTTCAGAGGCTCAAGCTCAAAGAACAGCAACATACTCATAACCGTGGAGAAGGAAACTCCTTTGGAACTGCTAAAAAGAGAAAGGAAAAATGACTATGTAGCCCGCTTTTTTTAAAAAAAGTCATTACTTTCAAATATAATGCCCAAGTAGAAACCTTGGACTTCTGCATGAAGGTGTAGAGTATAAATAATAATCACGCTTGAAAATTATCTGTGGATAATTGCATATTAAACTATCTCAGTATGGAAGAATCATGGGAAATGAAGCTGCTTTTGAATGATGTCTTTTAAAGTAGATATCCTTTCTGTCTGATGTTCATATTTGTTGGCAGTATTGCAGGAAAACGTGGGTCAGGTGGTGCCAGGGAAGCACCTCACCTCCTGCCCACAGCAGCACATGCTGCGTCCACTTTCTCACTTCCTGTGTCGTGGACCTTCTTAGGAATGTGGCAAGTTGTTAACACTCTGTGAGGCCAGATATACTCACTTTTTCACTTTTCATAGGTCTGAAATTGTTAAAATAAAAGGTGGAGTTAAAAATAAGTTCACCAAAGAAAAACTTACAGTCAGCCCAATTTAACTAAAATCTTGCTTTCTGGATAATCTCTTTGAAAGAAGACTTTGTTATATAGGCAGAACTCCAAGGATTTTCCTTACGACATGTGTTGATCTAGAATTTTATGTTAGGGTTTTTAAAAGCACTATTAGCCTATCGTAAGCAGATTATGTTTTTTATTGTTGTGAGATTTGAACTATGTACAACATTGGTAGCTTTTTATTTTTCCCCCTATCTTTTCACATTTTTTGGTCTTTTCTGCAAAAGCTTTAAGAGCTCACCTTCCTATGTTACTGGTAGATACAGAATAGCTTTACAAAATGGATGTCGTGGCTATTTTATCAATAGTTAAAATGAAGAATGTCTCATAATTTGCTGTTTTCTTCCCAGTACCCCTGGCGCACACCCCTTTGCCTTACTCTCTTTTCTGTCCTGTGCATTAGGATTTGACTGCACTGGCCAAAGAGCTTCGAGCAGTGGAAGATGTGCGACCACCACACAAAGTGACAGACTACTCCTCATCCAGTGAGGAGTCAGGGACGACAGATGAGGAAGACGATGATGTAGAACAAGAAGGGGCTGAGGAAGCCACCTCCGGACCAGAGGACACCAGAGCAGCGTCAGTCCTTGGTGTATTTTAGAGCGGCTGAGAGTGTCTCCACTGAACTCTTTTCATTTAGAACCAGTTTTTTCTAAACCTATCCTGACTGTATGAACATTTAACATTGAGTTCTCCTGGGTTCAGCAACAGGCAGCTTTCGTGTTCTTCCCCCTTCTCTTTGTCTGTGTGCGCGTGTGTGTCAGTGCTTCTCCCCAGTACCTCAGTGTATTTTATTTTTTTCTTTTCAGTTTGACAGTATGACAAAAGGGAAGTTTCAGTTCACTTGAACCATGTTAACCATGAGAATTCATTTAGATGTTTTTGCTCAAAAGCAGACTGTACTGGCAGACAGTTCTTTGTTGAAGGGGGAGAGCTAAATATTTGTTTTCTTTGAGGAAACTCTATCTGTAGCTTGATCTCGTCTTAGGCCTTTGGGAAGATGAAGAGTCTAAACAGGATGTCCTCGACTCATGGGATGATAGCCCTTCATTTCTGAATTTTGTCTCGATAGGTCATCTCTGAATTTGAGCAATGGCGAAACAGAGTCAGTGAAAACCATGATTGTCCATGACGATGTAGAAAGTGAGCCAGCCATGACCCCATCCAAGGAGGGCACTCTCATCGTCCGCCAGGTACCTGTGTCTTCTCTTTGTGGTTAGAGGCAGAGCTTCTCCTGTAGTCATTAACCCACTTGCTCATTCACTCACTCATGCTGTTTCTACATCATCATCTGTTTTCATGTTAACAAGACCCAGAGGGTAGAGTGTCGGGGGCTAAGGAGGCAGGTATGTGCTGCATGCCAAGAAGGTAGCTAGCAGTCTTTCACCCCACATTGCTGCTCCTCTGCATGTTGTGCGGCAGCCCTCATTCGAGCACCACGCTGATTCTCACAGTCTGTGTCTGAGTAGTAGAAAAGCCACAGGGAGTCCCTTCAGCAGGCTCGCAGAGTGAGGAGGCAGAGCCCAGTCCGGAGCAGAGCAGCCACGGAGGTTCTGCAAAGAGCTCCCAGCTCTGAGCATCCGCCGTGCTGCAGCAGGAGCAGCCCTTAGGCAGGAGCAGTGGACGAGCGGAGGAGCTTCATCAGTCACAGGAGGGCCTCGTGGAGCAGAAGGGTTGGGAGGACTCTCTTGCGTGTTCTAAAACGTTAGTTTCCTCACTTGTTGAATATTAAATGTGTACCACCCCGATGTGCTCGGTTCGGATTACTCAGCTTTACAACTGTCTGTTCATTTCTTAGCTTAGAAGACAGAGAAGTGATGCGCTTCCCATGACATAGAACAGGCGCCTTTCTAGTGTTTTGGACTTTTCCTGAGTGTGTTTCATGCAATGGCAATGCATTTGGATAGAAAGTGGGAAGAACGTGGAAAAGACCAGGATTCAAAGAAGCGACAGGGTACTCTCTAGAGCTTTAGACAAGAAGATGTTTTAAGAAAAAAAAAAAGGGTGAGTGGTTTTGGTGACAACAGCTAGTGTGGCAGAGAAACCAAATTAGGCAGTCACTGACGCTCAAGTCCTGTGGCCACCAGATGAGGTACTTTGAATTCTGTTGGCTCAGTCGAGGCATTCGGTGAGGAAGTGTGAGCAATTCCGACCAGGTTCCTGTGGTCTTTCCTTGATTATTTAACAGAGTTTGAAAAGTCACACAGCACCTTTAAGTCAGTTATCAGTAGGGTCATAGGGAATGTCAGCAGCGCTTGAGCGAGACGAGTGTGCCTGTTTTTTCTACAGAGTACAGTTGACCAAAAGCGCGCCAGCCATCATGAGAGCAATGGCTTTGCCGGTCGCATTCACCTCTTGCCAGATCTCTTACAGCAAAGCCATTCCTCCTCCACTTCCTCCACCTCCTCCTCCCCATCCTCCAGCCAGCCGACACCCACCATGTCCCCACAGACACCCCAGGACAAGCTCACTACTAATGAGGTATGTCTCGCACCACAGCTGGCTGCTTTCCTAGGGTTTGACCAGCACTGCCTAGTAGCTAGTTTGCAGAGGAGACCTTTCCCACGCCCCTCATCCCTCCCTTCCCACCCGCTTTCTTCTGTCACCTACCCTTCTCCCCAACCCCAAGTAACATGTTTCAGATCTGCATACAAATCCCGTAACCCTAGATCAATGTCCCTCCACCTTGCCAGTTCACTGTTTACTTTTCTCTAGATAAGTGTAGTTGCATGGCTTTCTTTATTCAGTTTATTTTTTTAAGTCTAAATAAAATGATTGCTGTGTTCTCAGATCCATTATGTATTTGGCATGAAATTCTTGTAGTCGTTTGTGGAATCTGCCCTTTTCATTCTTTTTATCTGACAAATAAAATATAGAAAAATTTGGTTAAGCAGACCTGGCCTTATCTGGACACGCTTGTTATCCTCTATAGGAATCTCCTTCAAACAGGGCTGGATTGCTTTTTTGTTTTTGATCGGGGGAGATTGTTGGTTAATCATTTGTTTTCACCAACCCTGTTAAAAGGACTTCTTTCCTTGAAATTCACAATCACTCAGAGTTTAAGAAAAGGCCAAATGATTTTTAGGGAAATCTAGAAAATTAGGATGCTAAGAAGAGCAAAGGTCTGAGCATGCTTTTAATTTAAAATTTTGAATGGGAAATCCTGTGTGCTCGTTTGAAGGCTTGGCTGTGGTGCTCAGTCTGGGTGCTAGGTGGGTGATGCTTTGATCTTTGGAACAAGATGATGCCCCCAGTGCAGTGACAGAGTCCCCCCTTGAGCACCCCGTACTAAATTAAACAAGTGGTTTGATTTCTTGGGAGGTTTGGTTTAAATGCATTTGCCTAACAGTTGAAGGAGGTTGAAAGTGGCATGGAGCTTCAGCCAATCTTGTTAATGTAAGCATTTAACTGCGAGCCTGTCTCTACCTGCTCCTATTTTGGTTCCCTTTTTAGAAAGAATCAGAATAATCCTCTCCCCCTGAGGAGCAGGGCCAAGTCAACTGCTTCTAAGGTGGGCTTGCCTAAGATTGGCCATTGGATGGATTGGCCATTGATCATAGGATAGGGTGGGAAGCTTGCCAGTAGGCAGCTGTGTCAAGTGGAAGGAGAGAGCCTGGGAGCCTAGGTGGGCTCGGGCTCTAGGATATGGCGACTTTTAGCTGCCCATGGAGGGCGAGAAAGGTTTCAGGACTAAAAAGCACTTGATTGGAAGTGTTCTTTTTTCTCCAGTGATATATCCCACCTACACTCACATTTCTCCTTATATTTATATTTAAACTTGGCTCCATTTTGCTCTAATGTACAGTATTTACTATAACCCTTAACTCACTAAACTGGCAAGTTTATTTTTCTGTTTGTTTTGTTTTTAATTGTCATTACATTTCCACTTAACAATTTGTTTCACTTTCTTTGTGTTTTTTTTGGTCTTAAGTTACACTATTAACCAAAACACTAGTGCTCCTAAAAGAGCAAAAGTATGTGCCATATCTTGTCATTTGCACCTTTCACTAATGAGCCCCTGTTCAATACGGGTTTCCTGATGATGCGCCTAAAATGGTGGTCGCCAAAGCTTCTGTAGCTTTCTGGCAAGAGGCTCATGTTAAAATGAATAATACGAAGTAAAGGTTTGCCAATATTCCAACAGAAGTTAATTGGTCTTTTTTGGGCAGAAGAGTAAATTCAGAAATTGATGAACTGAGATAGACATCTCAAACCTCCTTTAGGAGTTTTTATTATAATTATTTATTAAAAAAAAAAATAAAATAACCAGGAGCCTGAAGTATAGATTTTATTGGTAGCTCACAGCATTCCTCTTAGATGAGCAGTATTTCTAAAAAAAGATGTAGCTCTTTTGGTGGTTCCAGGTTGAACAGCCTGTTGGTGGGGTGTGTTGTGCACATGCAGAGGCACCCCTGAGAGTATTTGGGGGGAATGATGCAGGAGGGATAGGGCTTCCTAGTGGGAAACCGTGCAGTACAGAAGTGGATTGAAATGTTTTATGTTCATCTTTTTAATGTCATTTGTATTAATAAAATTGAAATTTACATTGCAGACTCAGTCCGCTAGTAGCACACTCCAGAAACACAAATCTTCCTCCTCCTTTACACCTTTTATAGACCCCAGATTACTACAGATTTCTCCATCTAGTGGGACAACAGTGACTTCTGTGGGTAAGTAAACTAGCAACAAGAAAGCAGCTGACAAACAGGACTCGGTCACTTTGTGTTGCTCTTTCTGGTGGCTTAGGCATGGCACGGTGGTGGTTTGCAGGCACAGACCTCAGATACAGAAACACCCATCCTGCTTTCATTGCCTTATTTGCAATGAACTGCATAGTCAGTCCTTTTTCCATATACATTTCGTACAAATTTCTTTTCCTTGACAAAGAGTTGGTTATAACATGTGAATACTTACTTGGGGTGTAGTCGGGGAGGGAGGCAGATGCAGTGTTTGTGTGTGCAGAAAATAATTTCAAGTGTACTGTATTCTAGTTGGATTTTCCTGTGATGGAATGAGACCAGAAGCCATAAGGCAAGATCCTACCCGGAAGGGCTCAGTGGTCAATGTGAATCCCACCAACACTAGGCCACAGAGTGACACCCCGGAGATTCGTAAATATAAGAAGAGATTCAACTCCGAGATTCTGTGCGCTGCCTTATGGGGTAGGTATCTTACTCCTACTGTTACTGTCATTGTTTTATTTTCCGGAAGGGTGGACTGGTCGTTTAGAGAAGGTACTGTTTTGGACAGTTCGGGGGTTTTGTAAAGAGTTGTTGACAGATAAGTGGGAAGACTTCCATGATACCCACCCTTGTTACCTTCTCCTGCAGAAACATGCAGGTGCGTGTGCAGGCTTGCACTTGTTTCAGCCACCGGGTATTGGAATGAAGGATTAAGGTAGATTGCTTTTTAAATGTTTCCGTTGAACATTTTTGCCTTGCTCTTCATGATTTGGGCCTAATGTGGAAATGAAGCTTTTAAAAGCAGTCTGCCACGGGCCAGAGTGTGCAGAAGGAGCCTGTGGTGCCATCTTCCTGTTCCTTCTCCACGGTGGTCGTGCAGCCTCTTCACAGCTTAAGACAGCACAAGAGGCTATACCTGGGGAGGCTGCCACACGAGGACTCTGCCCTCTCTCATTTGGGGGCTGGCCTCTCTGTCTCCCCTGAGCCATCAGCTTCCTCACTCCCACAGATAGACCCTCTCTTGGCTGTACCTTATCTTCCAGTCCCACACTTTGTCCTTGTTCTCCTTCTGCCTAAACCCCGAAATCAGCTCTTTTTAGCAGGGACCCTCTTTCTAGTCCGTTTCTTCCTCCGAGGAAGTGCCAAGTGGACAGAAGACATGCGATCCATTTTGGTTTAAGTGCACAGCACATTGACTTCAGCGTGCTGTTTGTTGGAGTGTTCATGATGGCCTCTGTGTCCCCAGTGACCAGATCAGCCCTCCTGTGCCCGCCCACCTTACCCCTCACCCTCAACCCCTAACCTAGCTAAAGCCTTGAGGCTGACGTGAGGGCCTCAGCCCTTACCTCCTGAACCTCGAGATGTTCCTCATTTCTGTTGAAGGAGAGGGTCTGTTACTTGTTAAAAGTTCCTCTTCGTCCACCTTTTAGACTTGTATGTGTCTGTTGACTTCTCTCCTGCTTCTTTCCCAAGCTCCTGCTCAGCCTCTCCCTCGGGGTTCGGGAGAGTCTTCTCCCCTCTGCAGACATACCCACTTTCTCTTTCACTCTTGCAGCTCTGGATTTCGCTCCTTGTCACCACTGAGTATCTTTAGTCCCCTGATGATCATAAGGCCTTTTCTGTATTAACCTTGTAGGTAAAGGTAACAGTAGCCACTTTGAGGGGATTACCGGGCTCGCGTTCGGCAGCTTAGTCACCGCAGGGCATGCTGAAGTGTTGCTCTGGGAATGCCAGTTGTGATCACATCACAGGGTTGAATTCCACCGTGTTTGGTCTTTCGGAAGGCCTTTCGTGGGGAGTGTGTATCATCAAAATTCAATACATTACAGTTTGTATAGAAATTAAGTTAATTCTTTTGAAATTGCTGAAGTAATTTTTATCTAGAATGTTTGCACTTGGTAGCAGTCTTAACACTGATTTTATATTCCTCTACTGTCCTGCAAAGTGCTGGACCCCATTTTGTGCCATTAAATGATTTTTTAACTAAAATTCTTCTTTTTCCTAATTAACTTCTTTAATACCTCAGAGAAGAGAGTATCTCGAGCTTGTGTTTTTAAAGATGCAGTGGAACTTCCCATTTTATCAGTAGGTGGAAAGGAAAGATAGGCAGATGACATAAAGTTGAAACCTGTTTCTGTAAATTGGTATATTTGAACTTTTCCTTGGCTCGGGGCACATTGGTGGTGGGTTTCCTTAAACTGCCTGTGATAGCTAAGCTGAAAGGTAAGTTTAAAAAGTAAGCCTTTTAAGTTAAGTTTAAAAATAAGCCTTTCAGAGACTTAGACCTAGAAAAGTTAAAACATGTACTGTAAGAGTGGTAGACCGACAAGGGGAGAAAATTCAGAGGACACTGTAGTATTACTTTGAAATGGTGACACATTTAAGGTCTGCTGACCAGTGTTAGATAGGTTAGGTAGGTTTTTTTGTGCCTTCTTGGAACATGCTAGCCTCAAGCATTCTTTTTTAATTGTGTTACATAACCGACTTTTGTGAGTTGCTATATATTTATTATATTTTTGTAATAAGACACCTTTCCCATTTGCAGCCAGGATTATTTGAACATCATTGTTCCCACCCTTTTTTTTTTTTTTATCTTTTTAAATAAAATCTCTACAGCCAACGTGGGGCTCAAACCTGTAACCCGGAGATCAAGAGTCACATGCTCTACTAACTGAGCCAGCCAGGTACCCCAGTTCCCACTCTTAATAGTAAACTGTCTGCAGTTTACTACAGAGCTTTGCCTGTAATATCATCATAAAATTTAAAGGAAACTTTAAATCACATGTTATAGAGCTCTTAGCCATTTTTCCCATCAACCTATACCAGATTCCTGTGAATACAATTGCAGTGCCCTAGTACAGCTTACCTTTGAGCAATTAGCATTTAAAGTTTAATTATATCTAACAGTTGAAAGGTTTAAAAAACACATTTATAAAAGGTTATTGCAGCATGCAACTTAATTTTTTTCGTAGGCCCATAATTTCCAAGGTGATTATTTTCCAGTGACTGTCAATATTCCTTTGACTGCTAACACTCAGTACTTCACAAAATTACACAGTTCTTGGAAATATATAATGGAGAATTACAAGGAGTGTAAGTGCCAAAATGTATGCATTCTTTGTGTTTATGAATAGACTTTTTCAGCTTTGTCTTTTATTCCTTCATTAATTCATTACTGTAAAATCTTGATTGATGTTTGGATGCTATTTATTTTTGGAAGCCACAAATAATAGAAAGATTTCAAAGGCTCATGCTTCTGGTAGTTATTACCAGATTCTTGACATGGATTTTTTCAGCTACTTGATATTGAAGATTGGGAAAATACTGACATACTACACGAAATGGAACCTTTAGAATGGACTTTATCTAGTAAGCAACTCTGTCAATTAATGTTTTGTTTTTCTGCTTCAAATAACTGAAACTAGTTAAAATTATCTCACCTAGGTGTATGGAGGGAAAACACTAAGAATAATGTCCTATTATAGTTCTGCATTTGATAGGGAGATAGTCACCACAAAAAAGTAAAATGATATGAAAATGAGTGGAGCATTACATAAATGTTAATTTCTCTTACAGTGATGATAAATGAGTTTTTAAATTGGACAGCAATTTTTTTCTTAAAATTCAGTCATTATCTGATGTGTATGATATTTCTATTAAAAAAGAACGTTTTTGTGGAAAACATGATGGCCTGCTGGTAAGCCTTAAAAAAGTGTAAGGACGTGAGCCCCAGTTCAAAGCCACACTGTTATCTGGTGAGTAAAATGTCAGTGTCAAGCACAGCTGCACTGGCTGTTATGACAACCACTAGTCTCATGTGGCTGTTTAAACTTCAATGAATTAAAATAGAAAATTGAGTTCTTCAGTTGCACTAGCCATATTTCAAGTGCTCAGTAGCCACATGTGGCCATTGGCTAACACGTCGGACATCAAGGTACAAAGTTCTACTGGACAAGGCTGGTCTGGATAGCACATTCTAAAAATCTTAGTTATAGGTGATAGATGGAGCCATATGCATTCATAAGCCTTTTTCCTTATCTGTGCAAATGATCATATTTTGAGGGTTTTGTTTACTTTTAAGGATCACTCTAGGTGGATAGTGAATACTCAGATTTTTCTCTTTTCCCAAAAATTCGAGAGGCTTCCCTCAAATTTTCGGAAGTTGTTTCATAGTATGCCAGGCTCTAACAAGTTCTCACTGCCATTGTACTAGATGGAAAGCACCTGTGATTTGGTGGAAGTGTATGTGGGGCAGCATAGACAAGGATACTCTCATAAAACTTAGACTGTGTCTGCAAGCGCAAGATGGAAACCTGCATCATATGCCTAATAGATTTTTAATGGGGTACTTTTTTCAGGTCACACTATTACCGGAAACTATAGATGTCTAGAATTTATGGGCACCTCTTTACACGTTTTACGTGTTTTGAGGACTCCAGGGATTGTGTTACGTTAGCTTAGAGCCTAAGAGTGCTTCGGCATATTGGTAACTGTCGTCCTCATGAGCCTGGCACTCTGTTAGTTGGTGAAGTTCTTATTTGAGTTTGAATGGCAGTGATATTAACTGCATATGTAAATTCCAGGTTCCCAGCCTCCCCAAGATCCCAAAAGTTGCTTCCAGTTTCCTCAACAAGAATTGCTTGGGTAGATTCTGTCCTCCAAGTGTTCGGGTTTCACTTGCTCAGTACGGAACAGGCACAGAGCTGAGTGGGGGCTGGGAGAGTGTTTCCTTGTTGCCTTCACAGTTGTTCGTCATGGATCCTGTGATTCAGGAAATACATGCTATTCTTTCCTATCTCTCCATCTATCTGAAACTATTGATTGAACAGTTTGTAAAAGCACAAATACTTTATTCCTGTCTCAGTGAGTTTATTAGCCAGTTTAGGGAATCAGTGCAAACATGTATGTGCCCAATTGTGTAGGAGTATAAGGTGATCTGTACTACATGTTACAAAGTTGGTTTAGACAATGAAGGTTAGAGGTCAAGGAAACAAGGCATTTAGGGAAATAAGGAAATGATAAAGAGAGAAAAGTAAGTTGGTTCAAGGTATGGAGAGATTTGAATGCCAAATTGAAGCTTTTGTACCCTCCTATACAGAATGTATAGTTCTAAAAATATGGTGGGACCTAATGAGTATTGTAAGAAGGTTAGGATTGTTTTGATTGCTGCCATGAGAAGGTAGAGGGAGGGTGTTGTAACAACCTCTGTTAAAGTCTCTGTCCATCGGTAACAAGGTGGCCAGTGCCTCAAGTAGGGTGGGAACAGAGGAAAGGGAAAGGAAGGAGGTCTCTGGTTCTGGTGGTAAGTTTGGCTGGTTGTATGGAGCAGGTGATGGTGCTGTTACAGAAAAGGCAAAAGTTGAGAAGTTGGTCTCAGTAGAAATTTATAGCAGGTAAAAAAGCAGGTGGGGTATAGAATTATGAGTTGATGGTTCTGAGGTGCTCCTCCAGCAGACAGACAGCAAAGGAGAAATCTGTGTTTAAGAAGCAGAGAAGGTGCGTGCAAACCAGGAAGGAGACCCAGTGCAGCTGGAGAGTGGGAAGACCATGGCAGCACATCGAGAAGCCAGGACTGCTCCCATGGTGCGGTCACGGTATTTTAATATTCCTAAGAAGTTCAAGGGACGGAGGACTGAGTGCCATTGTTTCTTTTTTGATAATGATGGAGAATGGTCTTTAAGAAAACCTTAAGGTGAGAGATGGATCAGTCATAAACTGGTAAGGATTTGAGGTGGCTATCTATAGCTCGTGCCAGAAGTTTGCTGATGAAAATAAAGACAGATAAGCACAAAGAGGTCATGGTGTCCGACAAAGGTTTGTTCAGGTGTCTCATGTGGCTAATGAGATACAGAATCTGTAACACCAAGGAGATGGTGAGCTCAAAACATTCCAGGGAAACTGGTGAATTATGCAGGAGATTGAGGGGATGTGGTGTGCATGTTTTCTCTCATATCCTTTTTAGCCTGTCACTTCTCTGTTTGTTGTCATTTGGTCACTTTAACCTCTGACTATTCCAAGCATTTCTTTTTGTGTGTAATTAAGGAAACCACTCTTTTCCAGATAGGTGCTGTTATCCTTTCCATACATCCAGACTGTTTCCCAAGCACAGCATAAAATTCAGGTCTTTCTGTGTCCTTGAAACAGGAGTGAATTTGTTAGTGGGTACAGAGAGTGGCCTGATGCTGCTGGACAGAAGTGGCCAAGGGAAGGTATATCCTCTGATCAACCGAAGAAGATTTCAGCAGATGGATGTCCTTGAAGGCTTGAATGTCTTGGTGACAATATCTGGTAAGTGTTCATTTAGTAAAGCAGGATTGCTTCACAGCACTAAACTTCCATTAGTTCTTTCTTTCTTTCCTTTTTTTTTTTTAAATATTTTATTTATTTATTTGAGAGAGAGAGTGAGCTAGAGAGAGCACAAGGCGGGGGGGCAGAGGGAGAAGGAGAAGTAGAAGCAGGCATCCCACTGAGCAGGGAGCCAGACATGTGGTTTGATCCCAGGATCCCAGGGATCCAGACCTGAGCTGAAGGCAGACCCTTAACCAACTGAGCCACCCAGGTGCCCTTAGGTCATTTTTTGAAGTAATGGCTAAATGAGGTAAAACGATAGCATGGTTTTACAATAAGGTGATAGAAAAATGTATTCAGATATGACTGACAAGTACACCCTGAACCTGTGGCTCCTCTAAAGAACAGTCTTGACATGCACTGTCTAGTAGACCTCTCCCACTTGACCACTCTCTGCCCTGGCGCTTGTGGGGCTTAATGTGGCTTCTCTAGCATGTAGGTTTGTGCCCGCTTCCACCCACAGGACTCTTTCATGCAGAAGGAACTCTGCCACAATGGTAAAAGTGCCATATTATGTTTTTTTTCTTATATCAGTTAAACACTTAACATAAGTTGCTTTTTTTTTTTTTTTAAGATTTTATTTATTTATTTGACAGAGAGAGAGAGACACAGCGAGAGAGGGGACACAAGCAGGGGGAGTGGGAGAGGGAGAAGCAGGCTTTCTGCGGAGCAGGGAGCCCGATGTGGGGCTCAATCCCAGGACTCTGGGATCATGACCTGAGCCGAAGGCAGACGCTTAACACCTGAGCCACCCAGGCGCCCTCATAAGTTGCTTTTTAGGAAAGGGTATTTTTTTCATATAAATTATGTAATATATGTTATTCTAGAAAATAAGAAACCAGTCAGAAAAGCCAGTAGGATAAATGAAATGTAAAGTCATCCAGAGATACTATACCAATTGACTCTTCAGTTTTTAACTTCTCATCTTTAAGCGTACACACACTCAGTACAGACTTAAAGGGGGAAATTCTGTGTAAAAATGGTTATGCAACATTTCAAACATACCGAAAATAATAATGAGAGAATAATTACATAATAATGACACCCAGGAACTGATGAGTTACTTTTAACAGGTGTTAAATACACTCTTGTACTTGCGGTTAGCATCCCCTGCCCCATCTAGCTGCCATGGTAACCACTGTGGTGAAGTGAGGGTGTATCTTAATTCATTCTGGTTTGTCCAGATCATGCGGCTTGCTCTTTCCATATTATTAAACATTTCTCTATGACATCTGTTTTACGTGGCTATAGAGTGTTTCTTTGCATACATACTCTAAAATTTATTTACTTCTGTTGTCTTTTAGTTTAGCCCTTTTTTTCCCTCTCAGGTAAACATTTTCACATACATCTCGTAACTTACTTAACCATCGTGCGTACATATCTGTGTTGCATAGATAATAATTTCCTAATAATTTATTATTATTGCTGGAGTCAAGAGTATGCAAAATTGAAACACTTAAAATAGGTCTTATAATAACCAGCAGCAATTTTGATTTAATCATCTGCTAACTCAGCTTCTTTGTTTATATGTAACATTTCTCCAAGTTATTTTAGTTTTCAAATAGGCTTTTGCTTGTAAGTAAAAGACCTTTGTTGAAATGCAGAAATTTCTCCATCCATCTCATACTTAAATGAGAAAGCAGCCATTTACAACTTGAGTGTTGACGGGGAGTAGGTTTAAAATTAGTGGAAAAACAAATCTGCTAAAAATGATTTAAACTTCATTTTGTGATCCAGTGAACAAGACGATTTATGGGGATCACTGATCAGCTGACACCAGTAAAAATTTTTTGGTCTACTTTTCTGTATTATTTTCCTTATTTTATTTTATTTTTTTAAAGATTTTATTTATTTGACAGAGAGAGCAGGAGAGCACAGGCAGGGGGAGCGACAGAGGGAGAGAGAGAAGCAGACTCCCCACTAAGCAGGGAGCCTGATGAGGGGCTTGATCCCAGGACCCTGGGATCATGACCTGAGCCAAAGGCAGTCACTTAACCAACTGAGGCACCCAGTTGCCCCTCTGTTCCTCTTTTGCAATGGTTTCTACAATCATGAAGGTAATATGTTAATTTTGGGAAGCTTTGAAAATAGAAAAATCTTAGGAAGAATAAAACAAAATGCTACCCCATCTCAGAGACAACTCTTGTTGACATTTTTTTGTATTTCCTCTTCATTTTTTTTTAAAGATTTTATTTACTTATTAGGGAGAGAGAACAAGCAGGGGGAAGGGGAGAGGGAGAGGGAGAAGCAGGCTCCTGCTGAGCGGACCCTGGGATCATGACCTGAGCCGAAGGAGATGCTTAACTCACTGAGCCACCCAGGCTCCCCTCCTCCTTCTCATTTCTATAAAGATTTATCACAATATGGGAATGAAACACTATATACATAAAACTACATGGTTTTTGTTTCATTACCATTTTATTGAATATTTTCCCACATTCAAAAAGTCTTCAAAACCTAAAAAAATTAAAGTGTAAGATGTAACAAAGAAAGTGCACAGATTATAAGTATATACTCAGTGAATTGTCACAGTTAGAATCCATCGGCTCAGGTCATGATCCTGGAGTCCCGGGATCGAGTCCCACGTCGGGCTCCCTGCTCAGCAGGGAGTCTGCTTCTCCCTCTGACCCTCTTCCCTCTCGTGCTCTCTATCTCTCATTCTCTCTCTCTCAAATAAATAAATAAAATCTTTAAAAAAAAAAAAAAAAGGAATCCATCCACCTAGGATCCATTCACCTACCCTGGTGAAGAAATGCAACAATCCCAAGTAGCCCAGAAGCTCCCCTGCAGTAATCACTCTGCTGCCTCCCAGTCATTGCCCCCCCTGCTCCCCAGAGGAAAGCACTGTCTTTTAAAATACCTTAGGTTGGTTTTACCTTCATTGAAGTGAATTGATATAAATGGTAAAACAGTAAGCATTCTTTTGTGTCTGGCTGCGTTTTTTTTTTAAAGAGCACCTTTAAGTTTACAGAAAAGTTGAAAAGAAAATATAGACAATTCCCATATTACACCCCCACCTCCAGTTTTCCCTATCATCTGCATTAGTGTATCACATTAGTATAGTACATTTGTTGTAATTGATGAACTGATATTAACAATATTATTATTATTAAAGTCTGAAGTTTACATTGAGGTTTACTCTTTGTATTGTACAGTTCAGGGTTCTGACAAACAAATAATTATCCACCATTAACAGACTAATTTCACTGCCCTAAAAATACCCTATGCTCCACCTATTCATCTCTCCCCCAAAGTCCCTGGCAACAACTTGATTTTTTTTTTTTTTTTTATAACTCTCTCTATGACCTTCTCCAGAATGTCATAGTTGGAATCATGTAATATGTAGCCTTTTCAGACTGGCTTCTTTCTTTAGCAATATGTATTTAAGGTTCTTCCATGTCTTTTCATGACTTGATTGTGCATTTCTTTAACTGCTGAATAATTGGTTGTGTGGATGTGCCACTTTGTTTATCCATTCACTTATTGAAAGACCTCTTGGTTGCTTCCAAATTTTAGCAATTATGAATAAAGCTGCTATAAATATCTGTGGACAGCTTTTTGCGTAGACATAAGGTTTCAACTCATGTGTTTAGTTAAAAACCTAGGAGCATGATTGCTGGAGCATAAGATAAGGCTACATTTAGCTTTGTAAGAAATAGCCATCCTGTCTTCCGAAGTGGCTGTATCATTTTGATTTTCTACAGACCTCAAATGAAGAGTCCCTTTTGCTCCACATCCACATCAGTGTTTTGTGTGGGTCTATTTCTGGGCTCTCTGTTTTGTTCCATTGATCTGTTTTTCCTTTTGGTAATACCATATTGTCTTGATTATTGTAGCTTTATAATAAATCTTGAAGCCACATAGTATCAGCCCTCCAAAGTTGTTCTTTTTCAATATTGTGTTGGCTGTTCTGGCTCTTGCCTTTCCATATAAACTTTAGAGTCAGCTTATCAATATGTATTAAATAACTTGATAGGATTTTGATTGGGATTACATTGATTCCCTAGATGAGTAGAACTGATATTGTAGCAATATTGAGTTCTATCCATGACCATTAAATATATCTCCATCTGTTTAGGTCTCCTTTAATTTCTTTCTTCTTCAGAGTTTTATAGTTTTCCTCATAGAGATCTTATTTAGGGCTTCTTTGTTAGATTTATAACTAAGTATATCCTTTGACTTCAGTGCTTTTTTTAAAAAGATGTATTAATGTTTTAAAGAGAGGTGGGGGGAGGGGCGGGTGAGAGGGAGAGAATCTCAAGCAAACTCTCCATCGAGCGTGGAGTCTGACACAGGGCTCGCTCTTACAACCCTGAGATCATGACCTGAGCCAGCATCAAAAGTAAGACACTCAACTGACTGAGCCACTCAGGCCACCCCTGGTTTTAGTTTTTCTGTAGATGGTGCTGTGTTTTTAATTTCAAATTTCCAATTGCTTATTGCAAGTATATAGGAAAGCAGTTGACTTTTATGTATGAACCTTGTAACTTGCAACCTTACTATAATCATTTTACTAGTTACAGGATTTTTTTTTTAGCCAGTTGTTTGGTATTTTCTACTTACATAATCCTGTATTTCTTCCTTCCCAGTTTGTATACCGTTTATTTCCTTTGTCCTATTGCATTAGCTAAGACATCTACTTTAATGTTTAGGAGTGGTAAGTGGAGACACCCTTCCCTTGTTCCTAAAGAGGAAAGTATCTAGTTTCTCACCTTTAAGTATGGTATTAGCCGTAAGTTTTTTATACATGTTCTTTAGCAAATTGAAGCAGTTCCCCTCTATTCGTATTTACTGTGAGTTTTCGATCGTGAAATGGATATTGGGTTTTGTCAGATGTTTTTTCTGCATCTGTTGATATGATCATATGATTTTTCTTCTTAAGCTTGTCAGTATGTCTAGTTTCTTTTGTTCAACATCATTTTGTTGTTGCTCATAGAGCTATTTTGTTCCACTTCATTTCTTTGTATGACTATACCACAATTTATTTGTTCTACTGTTGATACATGTTTGTGTTTACTGTTTACAGCTCTTAGCAACAATGCTGCTATGAACATTCTCATTTGTATTTGGGGGCTCATACACAGACATTTATATTAGAGAAATTGCTGGATCATAAGTAGGGTATGCATTTATCCTACCTTATTAGATAATGTCAGACTTTTCAAAGTGCCTCTAACAGTTAACACTAGTTTCTAGTTCCTCCACACCTTCCCTACTTTTAGTACTATTGTTTTCTTTTGCCTGTTGTAGTCGATAGTCGATTGCCCACTTTTTCTATTGGGTTTTCTCTCTTCTAAGTGATTTATAGGTGGTGAGTCCTCTGTCAGCTCTGTAAGTTGTACAGATCTCCAGTTTATGGCTTGCTTTTTGCTGGATTTGAGTCCCTGCCTTGGGGTGATTTATTTAATCTTTCTATGCTGTCTAATGAGAAATAATAGCTATTCCAGAGAGTTTTGAGAATCAGAGGACATTATACTTGTGAAAGCGCCTTGTAAGTTCTATGGGTTGTATTGCTGTGTAGGTGTTTGTATTACTTTGTGGTTTATGAATACTGACTGTTTACATAAGTCTAAGTTCTTTATTCTTTTAAAACGTTTTCTTTCGGGGTGCCTGAGTGGCTCAGTTGGTTAAGCCTCCGAATCTTGATTTCAGCTCAGGTCACGATCTCAGGGTCGTGAGATGGAGCCCCGCATCAGGCTCTGCGCTGGGCGTGGAGCCTGCTTAGGATTCTCTCTCTCCTTCTGCCCCTCCGCTCTCATCCTCTCAGTCTCTCTCTCTCTCTCTTAAATAAATAAATAAATAAAATCTTTCCTTCTAACTCAGGCCTATACTTGATAATAATTCTATAGGAATTTTAAAGTCCCTCTGAATAGCTTAAATTGAGGTTCTAGTAAAACTCATAGAGATGGTTCCCTTAGAAGGATATTCGTTGTTCATTGATGTTTCTTTGGCTACTATTATTAATGATGGTATCTACTTTGACTATGCATGTAAAATATTTATATTTGTTTTGCTAGGCAAAAAGGATAAGTTACGTGTCTACTATTTGTCCTGGTTAAGAAATAAAATACTTCACAATGATCCAGAAGTTGAGAAGAAGCAGGGATGGACAACCGTGGGAGATTTGGAAGGATGTGTACACTATAAAGTTGGTAAGTTCCAGGAGGGCCATGAGATTTTGTTTTGCAGGGTTTAGTTAGTGTTGTTCCCGATCCCCCTAGCTCATTTCTGCGATTATGTTTCTAAGGCATCTTCTAATCCTGAAGTGTCATCTAGACTCACAGTGCACCTTTTAGCATAACACCATTCATTCCTGCTGCTCACCCTGTCCTCTGTCCGTCTCATCCTCACAGTTCATCCTGTAAGCGAGGCTTTTCACCCTTCCTCTTTGACAGTCCACATTCTTCTCTGCAAGCTGTGGCCACAAGAACCTCTCTAAGGAAACCTTGCCAAAGGAAAGCCAGCCAATTTGGATTCTTGCTTTGCACTCCAGTCCTATTCTCCATTTAGAGGACTTTGGGTTCTTGGCAGTCACTGATAGAAAGTTTGAGAGTTTGACCAAAGAGCTGTGGCTTGTCGTTTTGAATGAAGTGCACTGTGCAGAGAGCTACTGTGCTCTAACTACTAAATGAATCAGGCTGGTCAGCCAGTGTTTCATAGCAACTGTCTTGTTTTTTTTTTCTTTTTGGCTTGCATGCTGTGGTTCTTATGTAATAAGAGCTTACAAGAACAAAACTAAAACGAATTTTTTATGTATGAAGAAAATCAAAATACTAATACTAATGTTGGAAATAAAGGGGAAATAATGGAACTTAGCCAAATTAAACTTCTATGGGAGAGATGATATACTGTAATAGAATTTGAAAAAGCAACAAATGGTCTCTATATACCTATGACTGACTAACGTAAGGGTCCTATTATATACTGATTTCTGCTAGTATGTTTTATTTTTTCTATGTTTATAAAATATATGCTGTAGTCAGTTCCTCTGCTTCCAAGAATATTACAGTCTTTGACATTTTCTTCTTATTGATGTAATCTGTCTACAGCTCTCAGCGCATTGATTAATAATGACTACAGGAGCCACCCCAATATTGGAGTGATTCTGTATTACTAAAAAGTATTACTATCTCCTTGATTAAATTTTGGGATTAGGATTTTCTGTGTTGTGTTTATGTGAAAGAATTCTTGAGGTGTAACCAGAGTCATCTAAGTCTAAATTTAATGAAACAGATCAAAACAGGTGAAATGTACAAGAATAGATTATCCTGCAAGGGGAGCTAGAGGCAAATGTGTTAGGCGGCGCTGGGCTTTTCGTTGGAACAAAACAGCAGTCCTCAGGCCTGTCATTCTTATAGGATGAATCAAAACATTTTCTGAGATAAGAGTGTGCAATACCATTCATTTGTTGTCTTTATACTTTCAGGAAATTATATTCTGTTTATCAAAACCTGTGCTGTACAGTATAGTTGCCATCAAGAAGAGGGCCTATTTAAATGTATATTTAAATTAGTTAACGTGAAATAAACTTTAAAATGTAGTTCCTCAGTGGCACTACTACATTCCAGGTGCCCGATGGCCACATATAACTAGCGGCTATCCTATTAACAGTATACACACATAAAACCTTTTGATCATTGCAGAAAGTTTTATTAAGCAGCACTGGTTTGGACAACCTCTTGTAATCCTTTGTGTCTTAATAATGTCAGTGATTTATTTGAATAGTGACTGTATATGGAATTTAACAAGGAGAGTTACCAAGTTAACAAGTCATCTCTCATGTACAAAGTACTCAAGTAGTAGTGTGACATTGGATAGCTTATAAAGAAACTAATAGAGCTACATTTGTGGTCACAGCCCGTCAGAGCATCTGGGGTTTGTTTGTTTACAGTGCTGTAACCACACTTATTTTTTATTTATTTTTTTAATTTAAATTTTATTAGTTAATGTATAGTGTAGTATTGGTTTCTGGAGTGGAAGTCAGTGATGAGTCACTTACAACACCCAGAGCGCATCTGTTTTTAAGTAGAGTTGCCTGGCTGCAGGAGAACCAAAACAGCTATGTGAAGAAGGCATTTTCAACTATATTTCCTTTACTACTGCTGTTTTTGTACAGAACTTTAGGTAGACTTCAAGTAGTCACTACCTCTGTAGATCAAAAAGTGGTTCAAAGTGATACTTAACCGATTAACCGCACTATTATCCTTTTGAAGTAATACTGAGCCCTTAAGACTTCAGAGTGGTATGGCTGGCATTGTCCTTGATTATTAAATACTTGCAATCTAAGAAGATTAGAAACATTAGTGAAAGTACTCACTGATAGTAACCAGAGTATTGGAGTTGATTGAGTCCCGTACATCATCAAGAAAGTTGGGAACAGCCTGAATCGTACATAAAAGTATTGGAAAAGGAAACTCTGAGGTTTGATCACTCAGTATTTTTCTCCTCTTGGTCTGAATGACTTAATAGAAAGCATATTTATAAAGTTTGCAAAAGACAATTAACAGAATTTGGAGTTCCAAGTTGATTCTGACTTGTGCTTCTCTTCTTTTATGTTTGTTGTTTTCAGTAAAATATGAAAGAATCAAATTTCTGGTAATTGCTTTGAAGAGTTCTGTGGAGGTCTATGCGTGGGCACCCAAGCCATATCACAAATTTATGGCCTTTAAGGTAACGGCATCAAGTGTACTTAAAAGTAGCATCAGCCATGCATGTGTGACCAAGAGCCAGGGGATAAGTTTAAAAACTATAAACAGTTAAAACTGATCATTTAAAAATTATGTAATAACACAGTGTATAACTTTATCATAAGAGAGGCCATTTCCAATGTAGTAAGCCTCACTGTCGGCTTTCTGAGTCTTCAGAGTATGAGAAGGAGAAAGCTAAATATTTGGTAGGCACTTTGATTGATATGTCAATATGGTAACAGAAGAAAGGACAAAATAACACTGTCTCTGTTTAAAAAGTAGACTTTGACCTGCTACCTGAAGTCATGCATGTGTATAAAGATTTAGGTATGTTTTTGATAATACTCCATGCTGACAGTAGGCAGCTTGAAGGTATAGCTATTCGATAGAGTACTAAAAATTACAGAAATTCTTCATGACACAAGGAATATGTATTATGCATTAAATAGAAAAAGTAAGTTAACATGAATAATATATCATTTTTGTTTAAGGGAAAAACTGTAGAAAGATTGTAGCAGTTTTCTCTGGGTATTTTTAGTATTTTTTATAATTCTAGAGTTTACATTAGATACAAACTTAGGAAATCCTTAGTTAAAATGATATTACTATGACAGTAGATATTATAAATAAGTTAATAACCTCATTTCCAATATTAGACACAAAACCTTAAGCATAGCCCTGAGGCTGTTTTAGCGCATATCAAGAAATTAAGAATTTTTCATCCAAAATGATTCTATTTACTTATTTTTTTAAAATAGTTTTTGGTACATTTTATTAAGGGTAAGCTTCAAGTATTTGGAAAATTGACATATTTAGATTGCTTATTGCTTGATTCCCCAGTAAAGCAGGATAAATGGGGTTACCATGTTTGCTTAAAAAATAAATCCACATATTATTGACCTAAAGTAATTGGTTGTGAAATTATAGCTGTCTTCTGAGATCTGGTCTTAATATCCTTTATGTGCCAGGTGTACTCTCTGAGTTGCTTTTATAAATATATTAAGTCTGTCTTGTGAGCTGTAGGTATTGATACTAATGAAGAACTGGGGTCACCCAGTCCATTATAGGTCATGCAGGCTCTTCCAGTACAGCTTTTCATCACTGTATCACTCTAGTTGAGAAATGAAAGTAGAAGTCTGTGTGGTGACTATGATGACCTTACTGAAAATTCTCAATATGTGACTCCTACAACTCCTCCTCTTTCTCCATTGCCTGCATCTGACTAGTTGAACAGTATACTACAGAAAGTCCTGATTATTTCACTTTAGATGTATTTGTCACCAAGGCAAACAACAGAGTGGAATTCTTGGGCCAACTAGGGGGAATTTGCCATGTGACTTCCGGAAGAATTGTCTTTCAGATGCTGATTGACAGACAAAATCATAATAAATTTAAAAAGACTTATTTTCTAGAGTATTTTTGCTTATGGTTGTTGCCAGAGTAGCTCAGTAATTGAATAACTGATTACCTTGGGTTTGGCTTCTCTAGTTTGATCTGTCAGAAATAAGTTCTACTCTGTCTTACTGCTTCTCTACTCTGTCTACTACTTCTTTATAGTCATTTGGAGAACTGGTACATAAGCCATTGCTGGTGGATCTCACTGTGGAGGAAGGCCAGAGGTTGAAAGTGATCTATGGATCCTGTGCTGGATTCCATGCTGTAGATGTGGATTCAGGATCCGTCTATGACATTTATCTACCAACACACGTAAGAAAGAACCCACACTCTATGGTTGGTTGACTGGCTTCATTTTGTTTTGACTTTTTTCTTTACTCTGCTTAATGAACTAACACAAGCAGGGATTCTTGCTTCCCCTTGGTATGGGGGTGAGTATTTAAACGATGTGCCATTTTCAATAGCTGCATGCTCTGAGACAAGTGGAAATCCATTCTCCTGGCTCTCTGAGGCCCTCCTGAAAACCTCTTAGCCCTGGCTTTGACTAACATGGGATGGATTTGGGGCAGTTGCTGGCAGGCCAGAACTTCCCTGGGTTGGGAATGGTTTGGGGAACAAAATGTCTTAATGGAGTCCACAATCCAGATATGTTCCAGGGGCCTCAGAAATGTGAACTAGTAGAGTATATGACCTGTAAAAGCTAGTCTTTGGGATATATACTGCATGGGTTTTCCAAAATTTTATTCAATTGCTGTATTTATTCACCAAGAATATTAACCAGTGCCTTCACCAAGACAATCTTTTGAGCACTTTTGCAGGGATAGAAATAACCACAAACCTACTTCCCTGTACTTTGTTCCTCTTCTCTAGATCCAGTGTAGCATCAAACCCCATGCAATCATCATCCTCCCCAACACAGATGGCATGGAGCTTCTGGTGTGCTATGAAGATGAAGGGGTTTATGTGAATACCTATGGAAGAATCACCAAGGATGTGGTTCTGCAGTGGGGAGAGATGCCGACATCTGTAGGTAGGTATCAGAGGAAAAGGTAGCACTTGTAAAAGTGGGGCCTTCTCTAAAACTGCATATATTTATCAGACAAGTTTTACCTGTTGTGTAGACCTTCTGGTCATTTAGCAGAATGGTTGACAATAGATGGTGGCAAGTAAGATTGTAGACCATGGGACTGGTCATTGTCTATTTTAAAACAAAATCCAAGTAATTATTGAACATTTTTTAAAACTCTTGTCATTTAATCCTTAAGACATCCAGGGAATAGAACAGATGTTGACTGAGTTGTAGAAAGTAAGGTGAGACAGAAAAAGTGTAAGGGACTTGTTCTTTTGAGTGGCAGAGCCACAACTAGAAACACAGCCTCTTGATCTTCCAGCGTGCATTCAAGAATAAAGAGGCAGAAAGGTTGATATCTGAAATTTTCAGTTTATATCCCCGACTTCTTCTGGTTTCTTTGCAGTTAGTCACTGTCTCTCTTTATCACTTCTTTCTGCCTTCTTTACGACTAGTTTCATAAAAATAAGAGCTCAAAACTCTGCATCCAGTGGGTCATTGCTAACGATAAGCATGAACCATGTCAGGAATTCAAATTACCACTTCCCAGGATAAACTTTAAAAGGTTACAAAGGCAAAGTTCCTTAAAAACAAAAGTCCTTAAGTGCTAGACATGCAGGTATGTGTGTATTATAAGAGCAGCATCTTTTCATGGCTGTTTCCTTATCTAACAATTACATGTTTTCCCCCTTCTCAAAAAGCATATATTCGATCCAATCAGACGATGGGCTGGGGAGAAAAGGCCATAGAGATCCGATCTGTGGAAACTGGTCACTTGGATGGTGTGTTTATGCACAAAAGGGCTCAAAGACTAAAATTCTTATGTGAACGCAATGACAAGGTAATGGTTTCCTTACAACTTCTTTTTAGCTACTACTAGCTTTAGTAATGGTTTATTTTCCATGGAGTTTGGTGAAGCCTTTTCTTGGGGTTTTGATAGATTCTGAAATAAATTCATCAAGCAATGTTTTAGTAGTGACTTTTTAAACCTGTTTATGGGGGATGGAGTATATTCTATTTTGTGTTTGCTTATAAGAGGACAAGAGATAACTTATCTCCACCAAAATCATTATTTGTTGGTTTGTTTGTGCTGGTTGTTTTTAACCCCATTAGGTGATCTGTGTGAGCTATGTTTGGGTTTAGGGACAGGAAGGGTTAAAGCTGCCATTTTAAATGAATGGGATTCTTTTGTGATTGGAAGGAACCCTCTTGCAAATTTGGGTAGGTAAAAGTTTCCTCTCCCCTGATATGCATCAGACCACTTGTCTGCTTCTGAATAGTAAAATAACTTTATAGTTCGCGTGTCAGCAATACCTAACCACATAAATCATTTTATGCAGAATCATGAGCACCTCCTGCAGCTGAGACCCCAAGGCTTCAAAGCCCCATTTAAAACCTTTGGTTTTCAAAACTGGCCACATCCTTGTCTCATCCAGGGCCTACTTTGTCCCTGGAAGCCCCTCCCTAAGCCAGCTTTGGAGTGAAGCAGCTGGATGGCCTTGGGTGTTGACCCATCCCACCTTCCTTTGAGAATGACCTCCCGGTGGGCCTGGCCTTTTCCAAGCCCAACTTTCTTTCTCATCCGTCCACCTGTATGGAAAGCCTCTGCCCACCTGGGGCAGCCCATTGCAGCCTTAGGAATTTGCCTCTTAAGAACGTTTCCACCCCTTGCTTCACATTAAAATATATTAAATATCCTAGCCACTGGCCCACTGATTGCTCAGATTAAATTTAAAAATTCAGCTTGATAAAGGAGCTGTAGATCTGTCCTTGGGTGGTCCTCCTGCCTAACTACTTGCTCACTAAATAAGCTGCATCACCACCAGCCCACTTTACTGCAATCCTATAGCCCATTTACTAATGGAGTTCACATTTTTTTCTAATAGTATCTCCCAAATTGTTTACCTTGAAACCCCATACAACCTCTGACCCAATACAGGATTTTGCCAGCTTTTTGGCTTATACTTTCCTGAGTATATTTAATGTAGCCATAACTATAATATTCTTTGAACTTCAGGCATTTAGATATTTTTATTATTTATAATGTTACATCCCTTAAAGTCTATTAATAAAAGGCCCAAAAGTAAATTGTCATAATTTTGACTATAGAGTCCTATGAAATAACTAATACATTTTAGCCTAGTTTTTTAAAAGAGAAAAAGCAGGTTGGTGAGGAGTCCTCTCCATTGCTCATTGTGTTTTCCCAGACACATTTATCTTTTAGATATTATTAGCAGTGGAGGTAAAAAGAAATTGCTCAATTTCAGAAATATCAATTCCTTTCTTTTGAGTTCTCACAGTATGGTAATGTTAGCCTTCTTAGTTGTAATAAAAATTGCCTACAGAGATGATGACTACTTATGTATGATAAATTGATATCATCTCAGATTTTCTTTTGGAAAGGGCCTATGGGCTTAAAAGCTTCCTGCATTTGGAGCTGTTGAGGTGGCAGTGGCTCTAGGTTATCTGCCTAGGAACTATAGGAAGCATTGCTCCCGAGGACTGGGTTGTGTTTTCATGGTAAATCTCTCCCTCTCTTTTTCTCTTGCTTTTGCAGGTCTTCTTTGCCTCTGTTCGGTCTGGTGGCAGCAGTCAGGTTTACTTCATGACCTTAGGCAGGACTTCTCTTCTGAGCTGGTAGAAGCAGTGAGATGAGGCTTGCTGGTCCCCAGAGTCTTCAGGATCCTGAGAACTTGGAATTCCTTGCAACTGGAGCTCAGAGCTGCACCGGTGTGGTCCAGGACAGCTATGTGTGCAGACACCATGTGTGGGGTTTTTGTTTTGTTTTGTTTCGTTTTGTTTCCTTTCTTGCACCTCTTACCAGTTTATCCCCCTTCTCTTCTTTTCCCTACTCAAAAATAAATCAAGGCTGCAATGCAGCTGGTGCTGTTCACATTCTACCATCAGGTGCTATAAGTGTTTGGGATTGAGCATCAGACCAGAAAGCAAATGCCTTTCCTTCAGCTCCAGAATTCCTTGTCTCTGAGTGACTCTGTCTTATGGGTATGGAAGGTGGAGACTATGAACATGCCATTGGTTTTGTTGGAAGTGGGCACACGGAGGTGTAAAATGGTGGTCTAATGAGCAGTTTGCTGAAGCAGAGAGCAGATTTAATATAGTAACATTAACAGTGTATTTAATTGACATTTCTTTTTTGTAATGTGACAATATGTGGTCAAAGAAGAAGGTGCAGGTTTAAGAAGTTAATATTTATAAAATGTGAAAGACACAGTTACTAGGATAACCTTTGTGGGTGGGGCTTGGGGGGCAGGGTGGGGTGGGTTAAGGGGGTCCCATTTTGTTTATTTGGATTTTTTTTTTTTTTTTGGCTTGGCCAAAAACTCAGTCATTTTTCTGTGTACCAGGTTTTGCCTAAATCATGTGCAGATGGTTCTTTAAAAAAAAAAAAGAAAAAAAAAGAAAAAGAAAATGTGTGCATTTGTATAATGGCCAGAACTTTGTTGTGTGACAGTATTAGCACTGCCTCAGTTAAAGGTTTAATTTTTGTTTAAACCTAGAAGTGCGACAACAGTTTTACCACAGTCTGCACTTGCAGAGGAAAAGAAATTTTTCAACCACATGTTTGTTTTTTTGCCTACCTCATTATTTGTAATGCATTAAGAGGTGGTTTAGTTTCTATGTTTTTTGGAGGAAAACATTAATGTTTAATTTAATCTTAATACCAAAACTATCAGATTGAAGTTTTGACTGTTAATTTTGTCACAGGTTTCAGTAGGCACAAGAGAAATTGTCCCTGAAGATGGGAAATAGCCATATGGCTTCATCATGCTGACAGATGCAATCTGTTTTCTAAGTTCAGAGAGCAGAATGCTTTGTTTTCACCAGATGCACCATTAGTGGTTGATGGGCAAACTATGGCCTACAACATAAGAGGCCTCATTGTTCTCAATTCGGGGTTTGGTAGCAGACGGATGGTCATGTTAGAATAGTCACACAAACTGTTCAGTGTTGCAGGAACCTTTTCTTGGGGTGGGGAGGGGTGGTGTTTCCCTTTTCTAAAAATGCAATGCACTAAAACTATTTTAAGAATGTAGTTAATACTGCTTATTCATAAGATGGCATCTTCCTGTGTTTTAGTTGTAATATCAAAGCCCTGGCTTTTCTCCTCTCACTTGCTCTCTTGTTCTCTCTCTGTTTTTTAAACCAGTTTTACTTTATGAATATGTTCATGACATTTGTAATAAATGTCTTGGGTAATAATTTGTTTTATGGCTTCATGGTCACTCGATTCCTCTGAGACTATTAATCTCTTGGTAAAGGAGCAATGCTCGGTGTCCTGGCTCTGCCAGCTTACTTTCCTCTGGTTGAGTTTGGAGTGGGAATATTGCATGATGGTGGCTTTAAACTTTGTTTACCAAACAGAACTTGGTGTTTCCTAGGCTTCATCCTCCTTTGTGGTTAAGTTTCTTTTACAACATGAAAAAGGAGGATTTTCCTCCCAAAAAGATAACAGTCATTTGCACCTATCTGTCAAGGCTTTGCCCAGCATTGTTATCCTATTTGGCATCCACTTTGACCCCTATCATTCTCTTCCTCCTGGTTCAGCATCTTTGCCAAAGGTTGTCTGGAATTACAAAAACCTAGCAAGAAATAGATATACTCACAGATGCAGAAACAACACAGACGTACCTACCCACAAAGACAAGCTGAGAAAGCCTTGCCCTCTTTTGAAAAGAACAAGACATTGGAAAAGGTTTTCCCGTCTCTAAGACTTTGGAGTGATGCTCAGGTCCAAAGCAGAGAGGACTAGTTCTTTTCTACTAATTTGTAGTTAACATAGAGAAGATTGAAGACTTAATCCCACCTATGGAAGGGACTTTTGAGATGGGCCAGATGCCATCACCACAGGAATTCAGTCAGAATCAAATTACTGTTAGTGATTTCCTGCACGTTTCGGCTTTTCGAGTAAGATGAAATGTGCCACAGTGAACATGTGTGCACGCCGAGAGAAGAAATAACTCGATGGCTGGGTTGATTGTAGCCTCTCCCATGACTTCATGTACAGGTAAAGTTGAGCAGGTGTCTGGAAAAAACAACAACAACAACAAAAAAAACCCCACTAAACTTATACCAATAAGGACGACAGAAAAGACAGAGGCATCACAGTCTTACATAGACAGACTTGAAAGACTTGAAGCTGTAAGCCAAGGGGGGTGACCAGATAAGACAAATGGTTTTTCATTGGAATTACTGCATAGTTAGAACTTGACAAAAACTGGATTTCCTTTCCGAGGTGATGGGGTCTGAGCTCAAGCCAGAATCTAGCCTGTCCTGCTCGTGCAGCAGCAGGAGGTCCCCCGACGGCACTCCGGTGGTGTTTGCATGGAATGCTATCACGACCATCTCTGGGCTTAAGTCACCTGAGGTCAGACAGCCAAACGGGGGCGGGGGCGGGGGGCAGGTTCCTGGTGCGTGCTTTCCTTGCCTTCCCAGCCTTGGCACCTCGTAAACCAGATTGTGTTGCTGCAGCTTCATACAGGTGCCCAGTTAGGTTTCTCCATAAAAGATTATGAACAGGTGAAATGTCATTCTTCTAGAGAAGGGATGGTTTTTTTCCTTTAACAGGGTAGTGACTTCACAAAAGTGCCAAGATGGCAAAATTACAAAAGAAAACAGTATTATGATACCATTAAATATGGAACATTAAACTATTTATATTTAGCACTGCTCTTCAAAACAAAATACAGATATGTCTGTAGGTGTAGTCAAAGCTTTAATAAGTAATACTTTTCTGTATTTAAATCAGAGTAACTGTATTGAGTGCAGTGTCTTTTTCCTCATGCACATGTTATGTTGAAGAAAATGTTTACAAAAATGGTTTTGTTACACTAATGTGCATCATATTTATGGTTTATTTTTAAAGTGATTTTTTATTTTATTTAGGTTTTCGTCTTAGTTGTAGTCCGTTTACAGTGATTCATAATCCCTAATTTTGCCAATTATAAATTTGCTAAACAGTAATACAAATGACAGACTGCATTAAATTTACTAATCCTAGAGCTACAAAGCAGACTGGTGGCAAGTATGTGGCCTCCCCCCCAACCCCCCAGTGCTAACTTGTCTTATGTGTATTATGAAAATTACTGTTGGCCCCTCCCCCCTTTCTCTTTAAATAAAATAAAAATGACACCTATGTTATGTGGCATGAGTTTCAAATATATTCTGATCCTTCAGAATGTTTCCTTTGCATATGAATCCATATTTTATGCATACCTCCACCCCTCGCTAGAGAGGGTGGCTCCATATCCTGCCATCTCCTGTAACAGGGATGTTTGTTAAAGGTGAGCTCTTGATCATCATGTTCTTGAAGCCAAGAATGGGTAAAGCTGATCCCTAAAGAAGATACAAGGTTTTATTTTTGCAAGTCTGAATTGAATCAAAAAATAAAATAGCATGATGTCTGTATCTAATAGGACAATTGAAATAGCCCTTTCTCAAATTGGCACCATAAATACTAACTTACGCCTAGTAATTGGAAGGCCTTTGTGGCCAAGCCCTTAGCATGTGCCCCATTGATTTCCCCCAGAGATCTGGTAGGCATGATCCCCACTGGGTAGATGTGGGACCACATCACCATGATCAGCACCTTGGCCAAGCCTCCAGGGTTGCAGAGGGTGGCCACACAACATTATCATAAATCAAATGTTAATAACCAGCTCCTTTGTGCTTCATATTAGAAACATGTTATTTCTTTAAGGTGAAAATAAAACTGTAGGTCCAAATAAGTATGTTTTTTCTTTTCCTACTTGATATTTGTTGCAGCTGGTGGATGATTAGGAATAAAAATCTGGTGGAGGGCTAGTTGTCTTGGGACCATCATTCATCCCTCCTGTACCTACCTCATCCTCCACTGCAGTGGTCTCACTTAAAGCAAGCAACCAGGATGAAATCAGCCCCTATAACTGACACCAGCTCAATGTTTTGACATCACGTTAAGGGTTCAGTGAAATTGCTGCTACCTTCTTTGCCATCTCTGACTTCTACACTCACAACAACAGATGCCCGTGTTTCATTTGCTAAGTACAGTGTACTCTTGAACAACATGGGAGCTGGGGTCACCGGCCCCTTGTGCCATCCAAACTCTTGAGTGTAACTCAACTCCCCCAAAACTTAACTGTCAGTAGCCTGCTGTTAATTGATCGGAAGCCTTACCAATAACATAAACAGTCAATTAACCCTATTTTGTATATTTATATACCATATTCTTAAAGTAGGCTAGAGAAAAGAATATTGAAGTAATAAGGAAGAGAAAATACATGTGCATTCATGTACTGTAAAAAATCCACATGTAGGTGGATCCACACAGTTCAAGCCTATGGTCAAGGGTCGACTGTAGTTGTTAGAAAGTAAAACTGAAAAAAAGAAAACGGAATTAAAAGTTGGGAGAAGTTGTTACTACATTTTCTTATGGGAGAAATAACAGTTTCAGTTATAGGTTCTCATACCTGGTCTGCTTCTCCTTTCATCTTAAGGTTAATCCTATTATATCCAGGTTTCAAAATCTTGGTGAAGCTGTCCCATCTCTGCCTCTGCCTTCCTTACCTTGTCTATGCTTACAGTCAATAACCTCTCCTGGTCTCTGATAACTGGACACAGGATTGTTTTTGCTTACTCTTTATGTCTGTCTGAATAAAGAGCCTGCATATGAGCTAAAGTTGGCTCTCAGGGTTGACTCCTAACTGCTTCTCCAAAACTACCAAACATGTTGCTGGCAGTGAACAGGCCCTGTGGTTTGCTTAAGTAGCATGAAATTAAAACCCTGATGTTAGTCCAAGGGGAAACCAGCGCTCCTATGCCCTGTGGGACTTGTGAGGAAGTGCACTGGTGTACACAGGTCCCAGGAAGGGTGTGGAGCAGTAGCTTACCGGGCACAGCACAAGGCCACCCAGTGCTATAACAGGCCATAATACTCACCGGTCCCTGCTGCTGCAGGTTGGCTTCCTATAATAACAGGACCCTTGATTCCTAGGTCCTATCTCCTAGTTTGCTTGGTTATCGGAAATTTGAATTTGATGGTCCAGCTCAAAATGCCCCCTAGAAGTTCTGTGGAAAGATGTCAAGCTTGAGCAAGGCAATTCTGCCCCTTCCTTAAATTTGTTGAGATGTCAGACATAACTACAAACCTTAGAAACCAATATTACACAACTTTTTCATAACGAATGATACTAAATAATGCCTTGATTATTTTTTAACAGCTTTACTGAGCTATAGTTCACATAACCTATAGTTCAGTGGCTATTAGCCTATTCAGACCTGGGCATACATCACTACCACAATCAATTCCTAAACGTTTTTTATTATCTTTGCTATTATCTCCTTGTCACCCCACCTCTTCATCTCCCTAAAGTTTTAGGCAACCACTAATCTACTTTTCCAATATGGATTTGCCTTTTCTGGATGTTTCATATAAATGAAATCCTACGATGTGCGGCCCTTATGACCCGCTTCTTTGATTTAGCAGAATGTTTTAGTTACAGCATGTATCAGTACTTCATTTATTTTTATTAGCATCCTTGGTTTCTTCACCTTTGTCACTGGTGCCTGCCTTCAGCTTTTAAAACCAACCACCTACTTCACTGATAGCCAACCACGTTCTAGCCTCAAATGAAAACTGCAGAGTTAACCATCCACCCCACAGGGGAAGCAGGTGACAAGCGGCTTCAGAAATGGATTCCTGCTAAGATGTGTTTTCAGTTTGAGTTCTTAGAAACACAGTGATCCCCTCAACCACCGCCCTGGAGAGATCTTCATGCTAAACATCAGGCTCATCACAGGACAGGTACAGGGTGGTCAAGGTTTGGAATGGAGGACTGTTTGGGAAACACTCCTACCTGCCCACAGACAGCAGCTCTCCAACCCCCAGGAAGGTTGGGACTGGTAGGTGTCCTGCTTGTGTCCAAGGCCTGGATCAGGGTACTCAGCTCGTCCCTCTAAGTTTTGTGTGCTCACTCTTAGGAAGGGACACAAAAGCTGGTATTGCTGAGCCAGATCCCTTTTTTGTCCTGGGAGAATACTTAAAACTCACATTTCAAAAGGGTCTTTGTCCAGTTGGCAGCTCTTTTGTATCTTATTGGCATCAAGGACGTTTCTTTGGTGTTGCCTCCTGGGAGGCCTTCTAATTGTCCTCAACTTTCCCTTGCAGTGTACATCATTGAGTAAGCGTGGACACTAGTAACTTCTGGGAACTTGGTGGCATTTTGGTCAATCTAACAAGTTGAGCAACCACTGGGTGCTGAGCAGTCTTGAGGTATGGCTCTCTTTGGGGAAATGGAGGGGAGTTGTCCAAAGGGCCAACTTTGAAAATGATGCCTAGTGTATTCTAGATGTTGAAGCAGGGCCTTTAGTAATGGTACATATGAAAAAGATTTACACTTACTAGCTTAAAAAGAAAAAAAAAGGCAATGTGGCTGCCAAAGGGGCTGGTGTGAGTTCGGACTGTATGGCTAAAGCAAGTGAGAGAAGGTGATGCCCCCGTTGCGGTGAGGTCATATTTGGTTGGATAACGCTCGTCATGGGGTCTGGACCAGTTGCAGCCTTGGCTTGAGAGAGACCTGGGTGGGAAGGGCTCCATAAAGTTCTCATTAAGATTGGCTTAAAGAAAAGGTATGTTCTCCAAAAATAATTGGGAGAAGTAGTTCTAGAAACATCTAAAGATTGTTCAACTAATCAATCCATTCTAGTTTTTTGCTAACAACAACGACAGTAAATATTTTGTGTGTATTTGCTATGCACCAGGCATGTTCTAAGGACTTCTTACATACATCCTCTTAACCTGTAGAGGAACATATTCAAGTGGGTACCCACTTGTTGACTTTAATTTATTTGGAGAGATAACAAATGCAGGATAGGTTGTTCTGCAAGGTGCCAACTGGTAGAGCTGGAAAAGGTGGGTTGAACTGTAGAGAGAATTTGTTTCCACTATGAAAGGCACTATCACAATTGTCCAGTAGAACAAAATGGGCACCTTGGATGCCTGGCCAGGCACATGCCCTTGAGGCTGTCTTTGTTGGGATGTAGAGGAGGCCTCTTGCGTTGTTTTGGGATTAGATAACATAACAAGGCTGGTTAACAGTCCATGAGCCATTTGAGAACATTCTTGAACCCACATACAAAATGGCTTTGGCACTCCTTGTAAACATGAATGCATTTTTCAAGCAAGTAGATATTTAGGCAACAATCCTGAGTTCCTCTGGTCTGCGGCAGAAATGGGATAGGTAGCGGCAGAGACGGGAACTTTGTCCAGGACACACTGATGTGTTCGCTGCCTCACAGAGCTCCTTCTCCAGGGCTTCTCCTGTGGAAGGTACACAATGATTCCTCTTTCCCAGTAAGTGGCCACCCCAGTGAACGCTACAGCCATCACTTAGGACTCCTGCGGACTTTCCCACCTCAGAAGTGGGCAGGTTCTGCTGGACCTGAGACCAGGCAGTGTTGTTCTCTGTGGTCTTGGAGGGCTTTCTGCATTTAGGCAACCCTCTAGGCTGCGAGGTCCTGGTCTGTCTTGGGTTTTCATCCTTACCTAAACAGTGGAATGCCAGTATATAAAGCAGAGAAAAGAAGTGTCGATTTTAAATTCAAATTTATAACGTCCTTCAAAGATGAAATAATGAAAACTGATACTGCTTTGCTCTTGGGGTTTATGGATCATAGCTGTCAGTGTCTATATCACATTTCTTTTTCAGTTCTCTAATAAGCTCTAATAAGGAGCTAAATCTGATGCCGGCAGGAGTATGATTGCCAGTTTTAAACAGCCTTGCAAGAAAACAACCCAAAAAGTGTATGAAGTCAACAATTTGGGGACACTTTTTAGTGATTCATGGGTAGCAGCATAAGATGTGCACAAAAATAGGTGAACCTGGCAACACCAACTATTGTTGTGTTGGTCTCCAGTAGAAGATACATGATTGTGCATGTTTATACACTTGTAATATATTTTATTTAACTCAGTATATTCCAAAACACAATTTCAACACGTAATCAATATTTTAAATAAAGGTATGGTTTGCATTCTTTTTTCATACTAAGACGGTGGGTATTCCACACAACACATCTCAGTTCTGAATAGCCCCATGTGGCTAGTGGCTGTCATTTTGGATGGTGCAGTGCTAGAGCCTATATATACCTTATCATGGTAAGAATCTTTTGAGGTAAATATTGTTGCTACATTTTACTGGAGAAGAAACTGAAGTTTCTAAAAGTTAAATAACCTACTGGGGGTCATCCTGGAGAGTATGAATGGAGGAGCAAAAATTAGGACCTGGTCTGTTCATCTCCGAACTCTGTTTTTTTTCTTTTTTTAATACATTGGTGCACATTATTTTGATTTTAAAAAAGTAGTTTAAAAAAAAAACCTTAATTTTTGATTTTTTAATTTATGGTTGTATTTTGATTTTGATTTTTTAAAAAGCAATTAAAAAAAAACAAATTTTTTTAAGACAAAGTTCCACAAAATGCTACCTAGGAAGAGGGGTTCTGGTCTATTTCACTCATTTGTATTTTCATCAAGAAACCTGAATTTTAGAAAAAAAAAATGGAGCACTGGGTGTTATACGCAAACCAACGAATCATGGAACACTACATCAGAAACTAATGATGTAATGTATGGTGATTAACATAACAAAATAAAATTTAAAAAAAAGAAAAGTGTTTTTCATTTATAAAGCTTTTGTTCCCTGGTTTATTAAAACAAATGTGAGATAGTCAAAGATAGGCAGACTACATCATTTGTAAAAATCAAGGGGCCAATTTCACAGGGTCTGATACCTAAGAAGACCTCATTCTTCCTGTGAGACCGACTTTTGGCATGCTTTGACTTTCAAAGTCTCCCTGCCTTGGTGTTTCCTTCATTTCCTCCAGTTCATGGCCAAGGATCTCAGTGAGGTTTTTTGCATTGCCTACCGCCTCCCACCCCGAGAAGTCGCATGCAGTGGGATCTGGGCAGCTGGGTGGCTGCTTTTCCTGAGGAAAGTGAGTGTTTTACACAGAACACCCTGTCTGGTGCCAGGAAACATGTTCAGTCAGGAACCTCTGAGTCATGTGTCAGGAGTGACTAGGGCCTCATCCTGCTGAGAAATGAAGCTGTTAGAGATTTCTTGTAGTTGTGGGGAAAACCAGTTCCACCTTTATGTCCAGACACTGGTTCCTGCCATTGTGTGGTCCATAAAAGAATGGGACCCGTGTGGTAGAAATTGAGAAACAATGGTAGCTCAATAATGGTGCACTCCTGGCATACTCCTGTACAACCTAGTCATTGACAATATCTTGAGTGTTCCATTCTTGAGTCATTCTGTTCTGTCCCAAAAATTTAGGATAGGTAGGTATCTCCTGAGCATCCAGGTCATAATCTCCCTTGTGCTGAACTACAACCCCTTGCTTTAGTTTATACTCCTAACGCTTTGATGCCATTCTAGAGAATTTAGGTGCCAGTGTTTCTACCACATTTTGTTGAAACCGTGGTTGTTGTGAATTAGATGTCACATGAGAGAGTGTGCATCCTGGAATCTGCCAGAATTAAGGGCCTACCATGTAGGACCAAACCCCTAGACCATATTCCTCAACATTATATAATCAAGTTCAGCTGTCTGAGGGCATATTTCTTACCTACATAAAACTGAAGCATCTGCTTCAAAGTAAGTGTTTTATAGATGCTTCAAAACAAGTGTTTTATAGTTTTATGCTCTAAATAGTTTATCCATTAAAATGTATTTATGAAGCACCATGCTTTGTACAAATCACCGTATAACATAGAGACTAGTAAAAAGTGAAGGAAGAGGATCTAATTGTAGCTCAGGTTCCCAAAGGAAGTGCATTTTGAGGAACTAAAAAGACATGGCAGCCTCCCCTAAAGTGCATGCAGACCCTGAGGCATGCTGCAGACCGTGAACCTCGGGCTTCTGTGAGACAGAGACAGAACAGCAAGGCTGTGCTGCCCTTCCAAGATGTGGACAATTCAGTCATCTAGATTAGCGGTACCAGACCTTGAGCATGCATGCAGCAGATCATCCAAGGGGCTTGTTAAAAACACAGACTGCTGGGCCTTATCCCCTGAGGCTCTGATTTCAAAAGCTCTGAGGTGGGGCCAGAGAATTTGCTTCTCTAACAAAGGTCCAGGCTGATGCTGCTGATTTAGGACCCCACTTTGAGAACCACACTGTTCTACAGAAATTGTTAAAACTATTGAGAACTAAGGATAGTGACAAATGCAGATGATCAGCACAGGAATTGGAGCCAAATTCCAAGATCAGATAGAAGCACAGAGAATTCCCAGAGGGGAGGGTTCAGACCAGAGGGGATGGAGGCTGTCACTTGCCCACACTTATTAAGCCTCATTAGAAAATTCCTTAGTAAGAAGGAATCGGAGATTGACACCGGAATCTTTTGTCACCCCTGTGTCTTACTTTGTATATGTACATGTATTGATATAATATCTGTTTTGGCTATGAACTGAATTGTGTCCTCCACAAAATTCCTATGTTAAACCCCTAACCCCCAATGTGACTATATTTGGAAATAGGGTCTTTCTAAAAGTAATTAACATTAAGTCATAAGAATGGGGCCCTAATCCAGTAGGACTGGTGTTCTTGTAAGAAAAGGAAGAGATACCAAGTGCCCACACATGGAGAAAAGGCCATCTACAAGCCAAGGAGAGAGGCCTCAGGAGCCAGCAAACCTGCTGAGACCTTGATCTTGGACTTCCAGCCGCCAGAACTCTGAGAAAATAAATTTCTCTTGTTCAAGCCGCCCAGTCTGTGGTCTTTTCTTTTGGCAGCCTGAGCAAGATAATGTAGGGTGCAACCAAGGTGAGAAGGTGAGCTTCCTAGAGCAAGGGAAGGAGAAGCTTGGAAGGGGGCTCTGCAAGTGGAGACTTGTCCAGCTCCCAGCAGGTGACAAGAACTCTGAAGAGGTGAAGTGTCATGGGAAATGAGCACAAAAAGCTGAGGTCACGGTAGGCAGAGCCAAAGATCCCTAGGTAACAGACTCCACAGACTTGAACAGTGACTATCTGTATCGGCTGAAGACTCAAGACCTATCTTCCATTTTCAGATGACATATAAGCTCCAAAGATTCTGGTGAAGGGAGGGCCTGGGTTACTCGGTTGGGCATCTACCTCTTGATTTCGGCTCAGGCCATGATCTTAAGGTTGTGAGATCAAGTCCCTACTCGGGCTCAGCTCAGAGTCTGCTTGAGATTCTCGTGCTCTCCCTCTGCCTCTCCCCTGCTTGCTCATTCTCTCTCTAAAATAAATCTTAAAAAAAACGTGTCACTTATTGCTCTGAATGTTGTGATTAAATTCATATCTACTTTGTGATGTATGAATAAATGATAAGCTAATTTCAGTATATACAAAAATAATAGAAAGATGGATGCCTGTGTATCCATTATGCTGCTTCAACTATTATCCATTTATAGCCATCTCTTTAATTTATTCTCTCACTCCACTTTACTGGTGGATTATTTTGAAGTGGTCTGCAGGCACCGTATCATTTGACTTAACAAATATTTCGGTATCCATTTCCTAATCCACAAAACCATTATACCTAAAAAGCTAACAAAAGTCCCTTAATGTCTTAAAATATCATACAGTATTCAAATTTCCCTGATTGTCTCAGTGATCTTTAACCATATGTTTATATCCGGGTCGATGTAAATTTACAGTAATTGGTTGATACTTTTTTTAAAAAAAAGTCAGGATTATTGATGCTCAAATGGTTCCGGCTTTGGCCAGTGTGAGCCTCTTCATGTTGGCCCCTGGGTGTTCTATACATAACTGTAATGGTCTGTGATAGTTTTGGTTTCTGGTATTAGTTAAGTTTCAGGCTCATTTTGTTCATTTTCTAGCTTAGCTCTGGTATCCCACATCTCTCCAAAAGATATGAACTCCTTTAACTGGGACATGCTATTTTGTGACCAAATATGGTGCTGGTGTTGTGCATTGCTTCAAAGCTGGGCACTTTTGTAGGTCTATTCGATAGAAATAATTTTTTTTAATAAGAAAATATATCATGAATTCATACTGAAATTCAGGACAATGGGTTATTTAATGTCTTCCATCTCAAAGTGTGTATCTCCTTTCTCCCATCCTGAAAGTCCTCACCAACAACATCATTCATTTGCTACAATGTATACACCAACGGCTCAGAATAATAACACCATCACCAACAATATGAAAACAATTCAAGGTTTGTTTGGAGGTAGGTTTTGTTTTTGGTTTTTGTCCTTAGAGCAGGCATGCCACCAACTTGATTTTATATTTTGCTTTGGATTTGGGAGGATTGCTTTAAAATTTTAATTTTTTTTTTATAATTATGTGGAGTATTACCTTGTTACAAGTGAAATATACAAGAAAAAGTGTGTTCAGAGTTTCCTCCATTCAGTTTCCCTTTTCCTTTATAGTAACCATTTTGGTTAGTTTCTGGTTTATCCTTCCACTTAAAAATATATAGGCAAATGTGTTTGTATATTTGTATTTATCCCATGCCCCCACATTTCTCCACCTTGCTTTTTTCATTTAATCCCAGAGATCATGGCCATATAATTAAAATATTTTGCACTCTTTTAAACCACCTTTTTGAGGTGTTATTTACATACCAAAAAATACACCCATCTGAAAGTTACAGTTTGATGAGTTTTAATATATTTATGCAGTAATGCAACCATCACCACAATCTAGTTTTAGAACATGTCCCTTAGCCTAGAAGTTCCCCTCCTGCCCCCTTGCTTGTCAGCCCACGTTGATGTCAGCAAAGATGATCTCTTTCACGTTGCTATTGACAGCTGCAAAGTATCCCATTGTGTGCATGTACCATCCTTTATTCAGCCAGCCCCTACAATCCTTCAGTGAATAGCTTTAGGCATGTGTTTGAATTTTTGCCAGTGTATCTTTGGAATAAATTCCTAGAAGCGTTTCTGAGTCAAATTGTCAGTGAATATGCAATTTCTCTAAAAAAATGCTAAGTTTTCCTTTTGAAGTGGTGGTTCTATTTAGCATTACCACCAATAATAGATAACAGTGACCATTTCCCTCCAGCCTCACCAACTGAGTAGATTGTTAAACTTAGAAATTGTGTCTCGGGTGCCTGGGTGGCTCAGTTGGTTAAGCGACTGCCTTCAGCTCGGGTCATGATCCTGGAGTCCTGGGATCGAGTCCCGCATCAGGTTCCCTGCTCAGCAGGGAGTCTGCTTCTCCCTCTGACCCTCTTCCCTCTCGTGCTCTCTCTCTCTCATTCTCTCTCAAATAAATAAATAAAATCTTTAAAAAAAAAAAAAGAAAAAAAAGAAATTGTGTCTCAATATAGTGTTAATATTCATTCCTCTTCCTAAAAGAAGGCTGAACATTTTTTCAGGAGTTTAAGGGCCTTTTGCATTTTGTGTGTGTATGAGATGTCTGCTTTTATTCCTTGTCCGTTTCTCTGTTCTTATTATTTTTAGAATCTTTATATATTAGAAATATTTTTGATAAGTTGCAAATATTTTTCTCATCCTTTTACATTTCTAAATTTTTTTTGATCTGGATAAAACATTTTATTTTTATGTGGTCTGCGATCAGTTTTTCCCCTTATTTCTTCTGGATTTTGAGTCAGGAAAAGCTTCTCCTGTCCTGATTGTGGAGGAATTTGCTCCTCTTTGCTTCTAGTATTGGTATAGTTTATTTTTAAGAAATTTTTTTTTTTAGATTTTATTTGTTTGAGAGAGAGAGAATGGGAGGAGTGGCAGAGAGAGGGAAAGAATCTCAAGCAGATTCCCTGCTGAGTGTGGAGCCTGGCACAGGGCCCCATCTCACGACCCTGAGATCATGACCTGAGCTAAAATCAAGAGTTGGACACTTACCCAACTGAGCTACCTAGGTGCCCCTCCTTTTTTTTTTTTTTAACATTTTATTTTCTGATTTGTCTGGATTTATTCTGATGTGCGGTATGAGGAACAAATCTGATTTTTGTCTTTTTCTGTATGGTTATCTTGATCTCTCATAGCACATATTTAAAAACCCAGCTTATCCCCAATGATCTGACATGCCATCTGTATCATACACTAAATTTTTATACATAATTAGGATTATTTATGGATTTTCTGTTTCATTCTATTTGTTTATGCATAAATGCCACACTTTTAATGGTAGAGATTTTATAATTTGTTAAAATGGTTTTTTCTTCATTTATCAACTTCAAATATTTATCAACTCCTTGTTAAGAAAAACAAGGCTTCACCTCATTAACCTCATTTCTTGTTCCTCCGCCCAGCTTTTCAGAATATATGTTTTTATCCTTCTATCAGTTACATTTTAAATTTAAATTAATGGTTAATTCTAAAAAAAAAAAACAACTTTATTGGGATATAATTTACATACACCAAAATGTAAACATTTTAAATGTATACTTTGAGGAGTTCTGACAAAATTATATACCTGTGTAACTACCAGCACAAAATAACATGTAAACATCACATTTTTTGGTTGCAGCAAATTTAGTCAGTATGTGTTAATTTCTCAAGGAGTAAGATGAGGGCATTAGTCCCATGCCCTGTCCTTTGCCACTTTTCCTTCTACCTCTCAAAGTTTATATGTATATATATATATTTTTTTTACAATTTCACACTTAATAACATTTGAATTGTTACTACACTGAAATATTCCATGCTTTGTCTATGGGTGATTATGATATTTGAAAAATAGACATATAGTATTTACATTATTCCAACTCTAAATCTTATTCTCTGCCTAGTCATGGGGTTGCTGAAACTCCTTTTCCCTCTTCACAGTCAAATGTTAGGACCTTGATACCACTGAAAACAGGATATTTCTGGTATCTAGATCAAATGGAATATTTTCTTCAGTCCTCTATTAATTGCTCAAATCATGATTCATATTTTAACCATGGTTTTTCTAGATAGAATGTTTTTTCTAGAATCCTGAAGTGCCTTTAAAAAAAAAGTCTCATCTTCCAAAACATCCAGGCTTTCATTGATACCAGCTACAGAATGCAATCTGCTTTTCTTAGAGATATCCCTTGTAGACCATCTCAACTTCCTACTCTAGCCTGGATTGGTTGCTATCTAGGACTGCCAGCCAATTCTCTGTCTGGGACTTCCCTTCACTAATCACTGCCCCTCCTCCTACCTGGGTTATACTAAGTGCTTTCTGGATTTCATTTCCTTTTCTTGTTTTCCTTCCTTATTTTCTTGAAGCATATCCTTAAGTAACTTCCTCAGAAAGAACACATGGGAAGAAAACTTTAGGTCTTTGTCTTTCTGAAAATGTCTGTATTCATTCCATCTCATATTTGATTGATAGTTTGCCTGGGAATAAAATTCTATACTAACAAATTTCCCTCAGAATTGAGAAGTTATGGTTCCACTGTCTTCTATAATTTGATTGTTGCTGATGTGGGAACCTGTATCAGTATGATCTTCATTCCTTGGTATTTAAAAATTTCCCCCTCTGGAAGCATCTAGGATTTTTCTTTTATTCTTTGGTGTTCTGAATATAGATCACCACCACCAATCGGTGATTTCACCTTCCATGGTCAACTGCAGTCCAGAAGCAGAAGATCCTCCTTCTGACATATCACCAGAAGGTCAGTAGTAGCCTAATGCTACATCACAATGCCTTACATCACTCACCTCACTTCATTTCATTGTGTAGATATTTTATCTCACATCATCACCAGGAGATGAGTGAGTACAGTACAATAAGATTTTGAGAGACCACATTCACATAACTCTTATTATAGCATATAATTGTAATTGTTCTACTTTAGTATCAGTTATTGCTGTTAATCTCTTACTGTGCCTAATTAAACTTTATCATAGGTATGTATGTATAGGAAAAAACACAGTATATATTGGGTTTGGTACTATCCACAGTTTCAGGCATCCACTGAGGGTCTTGGAATATATCCCCTGCAGATAAGGGCTGTGGCTACTGTACTCATGAGTCTTCTTTCATTCCAATTATTCATTTAGTGGTCCCTTTCAATCTGAAATCTGGTGACATTGTGTAACCCTGGAACATTTTTTTCTATTATTTGGTTTTCTATTTTCACTAACTGACACCACAGGAACTCCTATTAATTGGACGGTCTATGGTAGATTCACGATCTCATTTTTTTCTTTGTCTTTTTTATTAAAATATTTACATTGCCTTTCTGCTTGCTTACTAATTTTTCTTGACTTTCACTTTCAGCCTGTGTGCTGATTTTTTTCATTTTAACGATCATATGTTGTTTTTCTAAGCACAGGTAAAGGAATCAGGTAATGATGGAATAGCATGTTCCAGAACACCGAGAACAACTAGAAATGCTATAAAAAAATACCAGTCAAATTGGTTTGAAAGCTATTTAATGCAGACAGGACTTAAGGGGCCATGATGCTATAGAGAAGGAGTTGCATATAGGTGAGCCCAGTATTCTTAGGCATTTGCTAATTTGAAAATGGTGTAACTCCAAAAGCAGAAAGTCACTACTGAGAGGCTGGGAAGTTGAGTTGAGCCTTTGGCAACCTCTTAGTAACTAGAGAGATAAAATGTAGACGTCAGAGCTACCAAAGCAGCCAAGAGTCTAAGGTCCCAGAGAAAGAGAAGCTACATTGACATGAGCTCAACATTTTTTCCATGTTTACCTCAGACATTTGCTAATTCATAATTATAGGCACAAGAAACTAAAAAGCTGGAAGACTAAGCAGAGCTTTTGACAGTTTTAGGAGTCTGGGGAGGCAGTTCAGTTAATGGCCCACTAATTAAGAGAGGCTGGTAAACATCCCAGGCTTCCAGTGGTACCATGGAAAGGCTACACTATAGGATTAAGAGCAAACCAGAAAAAGACCAGTCTTCCCAAAAGACTAAAACCTGACTTTAAATTAATCAAATTTCAGACTGGATAAGATGATGTGTCCCTACTCTAACTGCCACCAGAAAGCAAACTATATTCTCTGTGGAGGAAGATAACATTAGTGGATCTCAATTTTTGTCTCCAATTTTTCTATATACAATGTTCAGCATGAAATAAAAAATTATCAGACAGTTCAAGAAATAAAAAATAAACCAAAGTAGGAAAAAAATTATAGAAAGACTTACAGATGATGGCAAATATTGCAGTTATATTGGACTATTATCCTGTTCAGTGAAATAGGTGAAAAGATTGAAAATTTCTGCAGAGAACTGGAATCAATGAAATAGAATCAAATGGAAATATAATAACAGAAACTAGTGCTAAAAATTCCATGAATAAATAAAACTACCTACAGAATATGAGAAAATATTTGCAAATCATATATCTGATAAGAGGTTAATAACCAGAATATAAAAGAAACTTTAGTAAATGAATAACAACAAAAAAACCTCAATTAAAAAGAGTGCAAAAGGCCTGAATAGATAGTTGTCCAAAAATACACAGATGGCCAATAAGCACATGAAAAGTTGCTCAACATCACTGTTCATCAGGGAAATGCAAATCAAACCACAATGAAATATCACTTCACACTCATTAGGACAGCTACAAAAACAAAATAAGAAACGTTGTCAAGGATGTGGAGAAACTGGAACTTTAATGCATTGTTGGTGGGAATGTAAAATGATGCACCTGCTGTGGCAAATTGTATGATAGTTCTACCCCCAAAATAAAAATTATCATATGGTCCAGCAAGTCCACTTCTGAACACATACCCAAAAGAATTGAAAGCAAGGTCACAAATATTGATACATCCCATATTCATAGCATTATTCATAACAGTCAAAAGGTGGAAGCAACCTAGTATCCATTGATGGATGAATAGATACACAAATGTGGTATATACATAGAATGGAATATTAACCTTAAAAAGGAAGGAAGTTCTGGCACATGTTATAACATGGATGAACCTTTAGGACATGCTAAGTGAAATAAGCCAGTCAAAGACAAATACTGTATGGTTTCACTTATATGAGGTACCTGAAGTAGTTAAGTCCATAGAGACAGAAAGTAGAATAGTGGTTGCCAGGAGCTGGGAGAATGAGAGAATGGGAAGTTATTGTTTAATGTGTACCAAGTTTCAGTTTTGCAAGGTAAGAGCTCTGGAGATTGTTTGCACCACATTGTGAATGTACTTAACATTATTGAACTATACACTTAAAAATGGTTGAGATGGTTAGAGAAAAGGGAACCCTCATGCACTATTGGTGGGAATGTAAATTGGTGCAACCACTGTGGAAAAAAGTATAGAGTTCCTTTAAAAATTACAAATAGAATTACCATATGATTCAATAATTCCACTACTGGATACTTACCCCAGGATAAAAAGCAAATAATTTGAAAAGATAAGTACAGCCCTATGTTTACTGCAGCATTATTTATGATAGACAAAATATGGAAGCAACCTAAGTGTCTATTGATAAATGAATAGATAAAGAAGGAGGGGTATATGTATGCAATGGAATATTACTCAGCCATAAAAAAGAAGGCGATCTTGCCATTTGTGACAACATGGATATATCTAGAGAGTATTATACTGTGAAATAAGAGAAAGACAAATATATCATTTTGTTTATATGTGGAATTAAAAAAAAAACAGAATCATAAATACAGAGAAGAAACTGGTGGTCCCTGGGACGGGGGGGAATTAAGAGGTACAAACTTCCAGTAATAAAATAAGTAAGTCATGGGGATGAAAAGTACAGTGTAGGGAACATAGTCAATAATATCGTAATAAGGTTGTATGGCAAAAAATGGTGACTATACTTATTGTGGTGAAGATAGCATAATGTGTAGAATTGTTGGGTCTCTATGTCATACACCTAGACATAGGTGTTTTGTTTACATAAGTAAACAATTTACCATATGAAAATATGAAAAATAGTTAAGATGTTTAAATACTAAAGAAAAACAAAAAACACACAAAAACCCACAGATGAATTTAATGGCAGGTTAGATATAGTAAAATAGAGGTTTAGTGGTGTGGAAGATAGGTCAATAGAAAATATCCATAATTAATGAAAGAAGAGGCATGGAAAATACAGAAGCGAGCATATGAGATATATGGATCAGACATAATGTAGAAGTCTAACAATCATGGAGACTGGAGTCCCTGAAGAAGAGGCAAGTGAGAAGGGGGCACAAGCAGTATTTGAAGAGACTGCAGGTAATGATATTCCCAAATTGATAAAAAGATGTTAAGTGACAAAGTGAGGAAGCTCTATAATCCCCACACAAGAAAAACACACCTAGGCACATCATTATAAACCTGTTGGAAACCAGGTAAAGAGAAAATCTTTAAAAGAGTAAAAAAAAAAATTACACTCCATCTTCATTATTTCTAATTTCCATATTTGTGAATTTGCCTCCTTGTTAAAATTCATTTGTAACCTAAAAGTCCATATTCATGTTGCTTTTACAGACATGCATAGAGCAGCAAAATATTTGAGTCATCCCAATGCCCTAAATGTCTTAGAAGCACTAATGTTTTTACTGTCACCATAGTTTTGCCTTTTCCAGAATTTCATAGAGTTGGAATCACACAGTATATAGCCTTTTCAGACTGGATTCTTTCACTTAGTAATTTCAGATTCCTCCATGTATTTCTGTGGCTTGATAACTCTTTTCTTTTTATTGCTGAGTAATACTCCATTATGTAGATGTACCACAGTTTGTTTAGCTATTCACTTTTTTAAAAAAGATTTTATTTGAGAGGGAGAGGGGGAGGGGGAGAAGCAGACTCCTGCTGAGCGGAGAGCCTGATGTGGAGCTCAACCCCAGGACCCCAAGATCATGACCTGAGCCAAAGGCAGACACCCAACCAACTGAGCCACCCAGGCACCCCTAGCTATTCACCTTCTGAAGCACATTTGAGTCATTTCCAATTGTTGGCAATTAAGAATAAAGCTGCTATAAACATTTGTATGCAGGTTTTTGTGTGGAGATAAAGTTTTCAATTCTTTTATGTAAATACCAAGGATCATGGTAGCTGGATTGTATGGTAAGAGTATTTTTGGCTTTGTAAAAAGTGCTGAACCCTTTTCCAAAGTGGCTGTACAATTTTGCATTCCTGCCTGAGATGAATGACAGTTCCTATTTGCTGCACATCCTCATCAGCATTTGGTCTTATCCGTGTTTTGGATATTAGTCATTCTAATAGGTGCATAGTAGTATCTTGTTTATAGTATTATGTTTTTAATTTGGGGTTCTACATACTTGCTTTTTGTACATAGAAATGTGATTGATATTTATGGCTTACCTTGTATCCTGCAACCTTTGTTTTTGTTTTTTTGTTTTTTTAAAGATTTTATTTATTTATTAGAGAGAGAGCATGAGAGAGAGCACAAGCGGGGAGGAGAGGGAGAAGTAGGCTCCCCAAGAGGAGGGAGCCCAATGCAGGGCTCAATCCCAGGACCCTGGGATCATGACCTGAGCCAAAGGCAGATGCTCAACAGACTGAGCCACCCAAGTGCCCCTATCCTGCAACCTTTGTAAAGTCACTAGTTCTGGAAGGTTCTAGAAGGTTACAGTGTAGATTCTCTGAAATTTCTATGCAGAACAACCATGCCATCTGCAAGTAGGGACTGTTTTATTTCTTCCTTTCAAAAGTTTATGCCATTTCTTTTTTTTTTTTAAGATTTATTTATTTATTTGAGAGAGAGAGTGTGAGTGGGAGGAGGGTCAGAGGTGGAGGGAGAGAGAGAAGCTCAAGCAGACTCCCTGCTGAGTGTATAGCCCATCACTGGGCTTGATCTCATGACCCTGAGATCACAACCTGAGCCAAAATCAAGTGTTGGACACTCAACTGACTGAGCCCCCAGGCGCCCCTATGCCATTTCTTTTTATAGACTTATTGCAGTGGTTAGAATTCCCACTAATATACTGAATAAGAGTGGTAGAATGAACATTCTTGCCTTGTCCCTAACCTTAGAAGGAAAACATTCAGCAGTTTACCAAGTATGGCATCTGTAGATTTGGTTGTAGATGTTTTTCATCAAGTTGAATTAGTTTCCCTTTATTCCTCACTTACTCAGAATTTTTAAATCACAAATGGATGTTGCCAAACCAATGTTTACGGGGGTGAAATGTGGTAATGCTTATATTTGAAAAGAATAATGTTTCAGGGCACCTGGGTGGCTCAGTCAGTTAAGTGTCTGACTCTTGGTTTCAGCTCAGGGTCCTGAGATCAAGCCCCACATGGGTTCCCAGCTCAGCAGGGAGTCTGCTTGTCCCTATTCCTCTCTCTCTCTCTCTCTCTCTCTCTCTCTGGAATAAATAAATGTAATCTTAAAAGGAAGAAAAAAAATAAAGATTCTTCCACTCTGATTCACTGGAAAAATAAGAATGAATTAAAACCAAAGCATGTAAAAGGGAAAAAAATGATAGAAGCAGAAATTAGTGAAATTAAAAACAGGAAAAGAATAGGAAAAAATGAAACAAAAACTGGTTTATTGAAAAAAATAAAATTTGATAGACCTCTAGCCACACTGACCAAGAAAAATAGAGAAAACACAAATTCCCAATACTGAGAAATAGTGTATATCACTAAAGACCTTAACTAACATTAGAAGCTTGACACAGGTGTTCTATAACTAACTCTATGATGGTAAATTTGACAACTTAGATGAAAAGGACCAATTTTTGAATGACAAAAATGGCTAAACCTCAGGAAGAAATAGTCCCATAACCTACTAAAGAAATTGAATTTGTAGTTAAAAACCTTCCCACAAACCAGAACAACCACTATAGAAAAACCATAGAAAGTAATACTCTCAAAATCACTATAAATAAGTCAAGATAAAGTTTTTAAAAATACATAACCCATTAGTAGGCAAGAAAAAAAGAAACAGAAGACCCAAACAAAAAAGAATGAAATTGCCCAAAGTGCTAATATCAATGGTAACCTTACACTGGGGTCCCTGGTTGGCTCAGTCAGTAAGCATCCGACTCTTGATTTCTGCTCAGGGTCATGAGATTGAGCCCTGTGTTGGGCTCCATGCCCATCATGGAGCTTGTTTAAGATTCTCTCTGTCCCTCTCCCTCTGCCCCCCCCCCCACTGCTTCCTTAGACTCTCTCTCTAAAAAAAAGAAAGAAAAAGGAAACACACATATATGAGTACTTATATTTATGACAAAAGTCCAGAGTGATGGGGAAAAAGAGTTCTCTTCAGTAAATACAACTGGGTCACTTCTATAGTGATATGTGAAAAAATACCCATTCCTCACGTAGTACACAAAATCAATTCCAGATAATTGTTCTTTTGGTGAAAGTTAAAGCAATTCTAAAGCATAATATGGAAGAATTTTGAGTTTAAGGCAAGTAAAGATTTCTCCAACAAAATACATAAAGCATTATATATTGTTTTCTTGAGCTCTTTACAGATTTTCACAGCATCCTCTACTTGTTTTATGGATGTAATACCTTCATAATGATATAAATTCAAATCTTTTAACTTAGGTTTCTTGATTTTCCAAGACTACCTTTTTGCTTGTTTACTTTTTCACATTCCTGGTGTCCACATATGTCTGATGGTTCTAAGTTTTCCTAGGACTAGATGCTTACAGGTGGCAGATGTAAGTTTCCTTTGCTGTTGTGTAAGTAGGTTTGTTTCTTCATTAGGTCTGAATGGGAAAGCTGATGGGGAGCTCTGGGTACATGGCTTGATGGACAGCCCTTTGGCTGGGAATCTCCAAAATGTCAGGATTCCTAAACCATTAGCCTGTCATCACAGAACCAGATCCATTTCTCTAGAAACGCTCCGGCTTCTTTCCCTGGTGATAAACACTGGACTGCCAGGCCCTTGGAACCTTGCCACCTCTGGGTCCAAAGCCCCCTAAGTTTATCCAGGGATGTCTCTTCCCTAGCCCCCTGTGGCCCTCTTTTGTATAAATTTGCCTCTGGCTTCCTGCTCTCATCCACTTCTCTTCTCCTAGAAGAATGTGAAAATCTTTAATCTACTGAATACCCCTTCCTTTATTCATTTCTTTTGTTATTATTGTTGTTATTCAGTGGTAGCAAGTGGAGAAAAATAGATTTTGTCAAATTACCCTCTTAAAATGGAAACTTCTAACTTTTAACTCACTTAACTTAGTGTTTGCTAAAATTACTTGGACATAATATCCTATCAAATTCCAAATGGAACATATATTTAGAAACAGTGTTATATATGGATTTGAGGGGATTATGGGGAGGTTGATCAATCTGACTATGGGAATAAAATTTCTTGTGTCCTTTATGATGAAAACCATGTCAGGATTCCCATGTGTAGAATTTTTTTTTTTATTGTACTACATGTTTCAGTAATACAGCTTAGGCATCCTGGTGTTCACAAGCCCTGGGGTGTGAAATCTTATAACTGAATACTTTTCCAAGTAGCAAAATGAATCTAAAAATGTTTCAAGGAAAACCCATGTTCTGTCCACTGGTACTCAAGTCTCTTTAGGGCAAGAAGCCTGGTTAACCTTCACACCCTTCAGAAAAGATTCCCAACTCATCTGTTCACTTATCACTTCTCTTCATTTATCTCTCTGCCTTCAGCCTGCCACATGGAAAAGCACAACACTGGGCTCTCCTCAGAGAATATAATCTCAGCCTGTCAGCTATGCAATTTCTGCTCAAAATCCAGGCTGACTAAAAACAGTCTGAAGGAAGATCATCTAAAGTAGTGTTTCCTAAACATTGTTCTGTGAAACACTGGCCCTGCCAGATATCAGCAGGTCCTCAAGGATCAAAGAAGTTCCATGATTAACCAAATGCACAATTGCATATTAAAGGATCTGAAAAGGAAAGCCCCATAGGAACCACTGTGTTTAACTTCTGTTAAACCAGACTTTCCCCAACAGTATTTGACTCTGGAACCTTTCCTCAGGGGTTTTTACCAGAAGCACACATAAGAAATCCACTTCTCCATTTGTTACACAATGTTGCTGGAAAAAAATCATCTCTTGTGATACTTGTTGTCCAAAACACTCCACAAAACAAGTGTCTTTCTGAGTTTGTGTGAAGTGGGGGGTGGGAACAGGGGCACTTTACCCTTTCTGATGAGCAGAACCATGTAACTTGTTCCCCTTTTTTCTCAAGGAAACTCTGAGTCAAACTTGATATTCAGTCTTCGTAAAGATATCAGTTTCTGTGATTAGCATATATTCTTCCTTCCTCTTTCCATATTCTTATTGTTTTGATTCTGTTTAATCCTGTTACTATATCCTTTGGTAAATCCTCTCAAAAACATTCTAGGAACAATTAAGACCAAAAAGTGTTTCAAAGGGCTAAGAAAGAAAACCTGCCCAAAATGACATTTAGTGTTGATAGATGATAATGTAATATTTATGATCATATAGATTCAACAATACAATCATGTCTAATCACACATTGTGACAACTTTCCCAGGACTTCAAAAATTTTTATGTGGATTTCAATTGTAAGAAAATATTTGGCTTTAAAAAAAATAATTACTATCATGTTGTTGTGCCATGGTGAAATACTTGATAACAAAAAGAAAAACCTCAGGGAAACTATAGTTTTATATCTCCATTTCATGGGAGGATGTGGACACATTTAAGAATAGTTTAGACAGGTTTTATTTCAAAATGCAAATTCATCATCGGAGGGGGTTGGCTGTTTCCCTAGGCTTCTTTTGAACATATTACCTCATCTAGGACACATATGCTGTTCTTAGGAAATGTCTTCAGTTGGCTTTTTAAGTGACAATGCACAATCCTGCTAATGGGGGAAGGGAAGGGACGAGGGAAGAAGAAGATTCAGAACTGAGGTCTTCAGTGACACACATCCCTTAGAATTTATGTTTAGTTATAATTAAGCCACTTTCCCCATAACATTAATCATGGTGTATGGGTGGGGGGGAAACTAAACACCTGGTAGTATGATACTAGTTAAATAAGTTATGGTGGAATACGGCAAAATCAAGGAAACTGATTTTTAAAAAATACTTAACCATTTTAATGCAGCTTTAAGCACTTGTGAATTTGGAATCATAAATATTTAATCTTTTGATTTTTGTGTTAGTCAACATTTGCCATCTTCAGTTAGAGATACTAAAACAGAAAAGTTAAATTTATTATTCTGAATTCAAAACACTAAATAAGTACAAAAGAAAGTTAAATAAGGGCTGCTATTTTATAAATTTATAGGTGTATACTTCTACCTTTATTAAAGCTCAAAAGACTTTTTTCCTTGCCTTTTTTTTTTTTTTTTTTAATAGGCTCCATGCCCAGTGTGAGGCCCAATGTGAGGATTGAACTCATGGCCCTGAGATCTAGACCCAAGCTGAGATCAAGAGTCAGATGTTCAACTGACTGAGCCACCCAGGTGCCCCAAAGCTTAAAAGACTTTTAAGACTCCCTGTATTATTTATTGAGTAGTACAGGCTACTAACATTATGTACAAGTTGTTTCAAATTTTCTAAAGCCTAACATGTATGTCTATATAGAAAAAAAATCTACAGAATTATAATGATGCATATTTACAAAGCTTTATTCCCTGTTATGGGATGTTTATTTTCTTTTTCATGCTTTTCTGTGTTTTCTACATTTTCTACAGTCAACATATATAGAATTTTTAATATGGAAAGAAAACTTAAAAATGGCCATGTTCTGGTTACCTGCCCTTTCTCCTTCCAAGCTGAATAGATTTGGTTTAGGTTTGTGACCCCATGCCTCCCAGCCACTTCTGGCTGGGACTTGATAGGTTGAGGTTGCCCCATCTGCCTGCAGGTGGACGATCGGGAATGGGTATAGGCTCACTCTGACAAGGAGACTGGTGGGCAAGTTTCCTGGAAATTTCTGAAAAAAAGTGTCTTCACTTTTGAGCAAGAGCTGCAGGAACAGACAACTGCTTTCTAGCTGAGAGGCCTGCTACCATGGGATGAAGCCAACACACAGAGGAGAGCAGCAGGAGGGTCTCAGGGAACAGGCCAGGGCTCAGGGTCAGCCAGCAGGGGGCTGCCTGACTGCTGGCCGCCTAGGCAGAAGACCTGACACCTGTCATCGTGTTTGAGCCCATTCAAATTGGGATTTCTACTCCTTTCATCCTAAAACATCCTGACAGAAGAGGCTCCTTCTGAAATCCTTGCTGCTGTTGGCCATTGGGCTGTGTTTTCCTTCTTTGATCCAACCTGTCTGCTCTAGCAAGTGAGCAAAGCTTAGTTGATTTGAGACCACTAAGCTCAGGCTACCAACTTAGAAGGAAGGTGTTTAGCTTAAGAAGGACTTCTAAACCCCTAGGATGTAAATAAACTTCTCTAAATATTTTTCTTGGATTTGTATTATTTCTTACATTTAAATTTTAATTCATCAGGAGTTTATTTTTGTATATAGTGTGTGAAAGGGGGTTCAGCGTTCTTTTTTCCCAGGTGATAGGTAGTTGTGTTAGTAACTTCCTTTACCAATAGTGTGAATAACATTTTAAACATCAATAAAAAAAATATTTCCATCTAAGCATCTGCCTTCGGCTCAGGTCCTGATCCCAGGATCCTGGGATTGAGTCCCACATCAGGCTCCCTGCTCGGTGAGGGGTCTGCTTCTCCCTCTCCCTCTGCCCCTTCCCCCCATTTGTGCTCTTGTGCTCTCTCTCTCTCATGCTCTCTCTCTCTCAAATAAAATAAAATAAAAATATTTCCATCTATATTCATAGAAGGCATTGGTCTATTCTCTCTTTTTATTGTTATTATTGTTATAAAGTTTGTGTTCAAGTGATGCTAGATCTGTGAAATAAATCGAGGATATTGCCACATTTCTATAGTTTGAGATAGATTAAATGAAATTAGAATTAACTGAGAACTGGGACTCAGTTGGGACCATCTGGTCCCAGGTGCTCTTATTAATGGTATATTTTTAGTTGCCATTTCAGGTTCATCTATGGTAATTGATTTATTCAAGATTTCCACTTCTTGGTTTAATTCTGATAATTTTATATTTTTCAAGGAAACCATCTGTTTCCAAGTATGTTGCCTAAGGTTGTAAGTAATATTTTTACAACAGTCTCACCTGTCTCTGTGTCCTCGACTTTCTGATTTTGTCTTTCTATTTTTGTATGCTTTTGCTGTTTCTTTTTGCCTTTATCTGTCTCACAAAAGTTTACATTATCAGTCTTTTCAATGAAATGCTGTTGGATTTGTGTATCCTTCCTATGTTTTCTTTCTATGTTTCTATTACATAGATTTTAGCCTTTACTAAGTTCTTCTTCCAACTCTTTGTGCTTTAATTTATTGTTCCCTTACTAATTTCTTAAAATGAGAACTGGTATGGGTTGCACTGTGTCTACCACCCCACATAATATGTTGAAATCCTAACTTCCTATACCTAAGAATCTGACTTTACCTGGAAAGAGGGCCGTTGTAGATGTAATTAGTTAAGATGAGGTCATACCGGAGTAGGATGGGTCCTTAATGCCATATGACTGGTGTCCTTATACACACACAGCCATGTGAAGACAGAGAGGCAAAGAGAGAACAACATGTAAAGTGGAGGCAGAGATTGAAATATATACGCTTCTACAAGCCAAGGAACATCTGTGCCTACCAGAAACTGAAAGAAGTAAGGACGGATCCTTCACTGGAGGTTTTGGAGGGAGCATGACCTGGCTAACACCTGATTTCAGACTTCTAGTCTTCAGAAGTATGAAATAATAAATTTCTGTTGTTTTAAGCCACACAATTTGCGGTGTTTTGTTATGGCCACCCTGGGAAACTAATACATGTACTAAATTCCTAATTTATTTATTTTTAGTTTTTCATCAACAAGAAACGTATTTGAAATTTTAAATATGGATAATAATTTCACTTTGATTTTTTTTTTGATCCAAAGTTTATCTAGCTCTGGGTTTCATAATTTCCAAGTAAAGAAATTAAAAAATTTATGGTTTTATTAATTACTTCTAATTTTATTAAATTATCATTATAACCCTATCAAATTTCTAATTTTTAAATTTCTTAAAATTTTCTTCATACCTAAGAAATTAATCAGTTTTGTCAGTGTTAGATAGGCAAATGGGAAAAAAAGTATGTTTTCTATTTAACAAATGTGACATTCCATATGTATCTACTAAGTGACTTTCTTGATCAGTTTATTAAATTTCTCTATGTCCTTACTCATCTTAACTTGGTTCAGTTTTCTAAAAATTATTTTAGTATTTCCCTTTATAGTGGTACTTTAATTTATTTTTAAAACTTGTAATTAATTTTTATTTTTATTTATTTATTTTTTATTTATTTTTATTTATTTTTTATTTTTTTATTTTAAAGATTTTTATTTATTTATTTATTTGAGAGAGAATGAGAGAAAGAGCACATGAGAGGGAGGAGGGTCAGAGGGAGAAGCAGACTCCCCACCAAGCAGGGAGCCCGATGCAGGACTCGATCCCGGGACTCCAGGATCATGACCTGAGCCGAAGGCAGTCGTTTAACCAACTGAGCCACCCAGGTGCAGGCGCGAATTAATTTTTAAAATTTAATTTACTTGTAGATGTACATACAATTATACGAAAGAATACAGAAGAGTGATATCACTGAAAATGGTGGAGTAGAGACCTCCAGGACTCTGTCCCTGTGTAGAAATAATAAGTTAACAAATGGTCAGATTCAACTTTCATAGAATTGTGAAATCCAGTCAAAAACTTACAACAAGCAAGGAAAATCTTAATAAAGAAGTTGCTTTATTGCAGTAAGAGAGCACTGTGGTTCTCTTTAAATTTTCTGTCTGTCATCCCCCACTACCTGATCAATGGTGGCCATGAAGCCCTACAATCTTAATGCAGGTATCTAGTGCCAGGGGCACCAATACAGAACTTATTCTCAAGAATTGCCATTGTGTGTTTTGACCTGTATGGCAGTTCCCTGAAGGACTGGTGTAAAGATTTGTCTTTATTTTGCCCATCTCTCAATAGGCAGAAGAAAGAATCAGATAACTTGAATGTAGATCAAGTGAGATTATCAATTCTGAGGAGTTAAAAGATGAAAGAATGACTTGTGGGGATCCATCAAGTGTACCAACAAATGTAAAATGGCAGTCCCAGAAGGAGAGGAGAGAGAAAAGGGCCAGAAAAAATATTTCAAGAACTAATGGCATACAATATCCCAAATTTGATGAAAGATATGAATCTAAATGTCTAAGAAGTTCAGTAAACTCCAAGTAGGATAAACTCAAAGAGATCCACGCAAGACACATTATAAACTGTCTTAAGACAAAGGGAAAGAATCTTGAAAGCAGCAAGAGTAAAGCAACTACAGTAAGATTCATAATCAAATTATCTTGGAGAAACCATGGAGACCAGATGTCAGCAGAATGACATATTTAAAATAATGGAAGAAAAAAAGCTAACAAGGAAGTATCCTATATATGGCAAAACTATACTTCAAAAGTGGAAGAGAAGTTAAAACATTGCAAAATATACAAAAACTGAAATAATTTATCATGAGTTAACCTGACCTAAAAGAAATGCTAAAGAAAGTCCTTCAGGTTGGAATGAAAGGACACTAGACAGTAACTAGAAACCATACAAAGGAAAGAAAAAAAAAAGCAATGGCAACTATATAGGTAGATATAAAAGCTAGTATCATTGCAGTTTTTATTCGTATCTCCTACTTTATTTCCTAAAAAATGTAAAAACCAATCCACATTAATGGGTACATATACAATTAAAGATGTAATTTGTGAGAATGAAAACAAAGGGGTGGATGGAGGTATAAAGGAGCGGCATTTTTATATGCTATTGAAACTAAGCTGGATTAATTCAAACTTGATTGTTACAAAGCTATCAATTGTATTCCCCATGGTAACCACTAAGAAAAAAATGAAAAAGTGCATAGAAAAAGAAAATGAGAATAAAATCAAAATTGTGCACTAGAAAATAATCACAAAAGAAGGCAGTAAGGAGAGAATTGAGAAACAAAAATGATATGACATAGGAAACACATAGCAAAACGGCAGAAGTAAGTTCTACCATATCAGTGATTACTTCAGATGTAAATGAATTATATTCACCAGTAAAAAGGCAGAGCTTTGTAGAATGGGTAAAAAAAACCATGATCCAACTATGTGCTATCTATAAGGGACTCACTTTATATCCAAAGGCACACAGGTTGGAAGTGAAAGGATAGAAAAAGATATTCCATATAAATAGTAACCAAATGAGAGCAGAGGGTGGATATTCTAATATCAGAAAACTAGACTTTAACACAAAAATTGTTACAAGAGACAAAGGATATTATATATTGATAAAAGAGTCAATTCATTGAGATTTAACCATTATAAACATATATAAGCCTAAAAAGAGGACCCCACAACATATGCAACAAAAACTGATGGAATTGAAGGGAAAAATACACAGTTCTACAATAATAGTTGGAGACTTTATTTTTTTTTAAAAGATTTTATTTATTTATTTGACAGACAGCGAGAGAGCACAAGCAGGGGGAGCAGTAGAGGGAGAGGGAGAAGCAGGCTCCCCGCAGAGCAGGGAGCCCGATGTGGGGCTCGATCCCAGGACCCTGGGATCATGACCTGAGCCGAAGGCAGACGCTTAACCATCTGAGCCACCCAGGCGCCCCTAGTTGGAGACTTTAATACTCCACTCTCAATAATGGATAGAACAACTAAATGGAAGATCAGTAAGGGACCATAGGACTTGAATGACACTACTAACCAACTAGACTTAATGAACATAGAACAATTCACCCAAGAACAGAATACACATTCCTCTCAAGGGTATATGGAACATTCTCCAAGATAGACCATATGTTAAGCCACAAAATGAGTCTCAATAAAATTATGAATATTGAAATCACACAAAATATCTTCCCCAACCACAATGGAATAAAATTAGAAATAATAGAAGATAAATGGAAATTTTGCACATATGTTGAAATTAAACCACACATTTTAAAAACAGTGGTCAAAGAAATTACAAGTGAAATTTAAAAAGAGACAAATGGAAAGAAAAAGTCAATATAACTAAATTTATGGGATGCAGTGAAGGTAGTGCTCAGGGAGAAATTTATAGCTGCAAATACCTACATAGAAAAAGATCCCAAATCAGTTACCTAACTTTACATCTTAAGGAATTAGGTAAAGAAGAGCAAGCTAAACCCCAAGCTGGCAGAAAGAAAAAATTATAAAAATTAAAGTGGAGATAGACAACTAGAAAAATAAAAAAACAATAAGAAGAATTAACGAAATCAAAAGCTGGTTTTTGGAAAGATGAACAAAATTGACAATCCTTTAACTAGACTGACAAAGAAAAAAAGAGAGAAGACTCAAATTGCTAAAATCAGGAATGAAAATAGGAGATACATTACTCCAGACCTTATAAAAATAAAAGAATTAAAAGAGCATAAAATGAGCAATTGTATGTCAAAATTTAATAGTTTAGAGAAAATGGACAAATTCCTAGATACACACAAACCACCAAAACTGGCTCAAGAAGAAACAATATCTAACAGACATAAAAAGTAAGGAGATTGAATCAGTAATCAAAATCTCCCAACAAAGAAAAGACCAGGACCAGAAGTCTTTTTTTGATGAATTCTATAAATCATTTAAAGAATTAACACCAATCCTTATCAAACACTTCCAAAAATGGAAGACTAGGGAACAGTTCTTTTATTTATTTTTTTAATTTTTAAAAAATTTTTTTAGTAATTTCTACATCCAACGTGGGGCTCCAACTCACAACCTTGAGATCAAGAGTCACATGCTCAGGGTGCCTGGGTGGCTCAGTCATTAAGCGTCTGCCTTCAGCTCAGGTCATGATCCCCGGGATCCTGGGATTGAGCCCCACTTCAGGCTCCCTGCTCAGCGGGGAGCCTGCTTCTCCCTCTCCCACTCCCCCTGCTTGTGTTCCCTCTCTTGCTGTGTCTCTGTCAAATAAATAAATAAAATCTTAAAAAAAAAAAAAAGTCACATGCTCTTCTGACTGAGCCAGCCAGGCGCCCCTAGGGAACAGTTCCTTTAAAAAAAAAAAAAAAAAAGATTTATTTATTTATTGGAGGGGAGGGGCAGAAGGAGAGGGAGAGAGAATCCCAAGCAGACTTCCCACTAAGCACAGAGCCCAGTGCAGGGCCCGATCCCATGATCCCCCAGATCACCACTCCAGCAGAAACCAAGAGCTGGGTGCTGAGCCACCCAGGTGCCCCTAGGGAAGATTTCTTAATGCATTCTATGAGGCCACTATTACTCTGATACAAAAGCCATATAAATACAAGAAAAAAGCCTCCAGACCAATATTCCTTATAAATATAGATGTAAAAATCCTCAACAATATACTAGCAAACTAAATCCAGAGCAGATTAAAAGCATTATAGATCATGATCAACTGGGATTTATCTCAGGAATACAAGTGGTTCAACATGTGAAAATTAATCAATGTAGTACACCACCTCAGTAGAAAAAGGGGAGGAGAAAACACATGATCATCTCAATTAATGCAGAAAAATAATTGGACAGATCCCAACACCATTTTATGATAAAACGCTTAACAAACTAGGAATAGAAGGGAACTTCCTTAACATGATATAGGGCATTTATGAAAACCCACAGCTAACCTTTACTCAATGGTGAAAGATTAAAAGTTTTTCTCTTAAAATCAGGAACAAGGATGCCCACATTTGGCACTTGTATTCAACATTGTCCTGGAAGTTCTAGCCAGAGCAATCAGGCGGGAAAAAGAAATAAAAGGCCTAATGCCAGTTAAATTTTTTTTTCCCTATTTAAGTAATTGGATTTTTCTGTTTGGAATCCCATAAGATGTCCTCTTTGTCCATGGTGTTTTAGCAGGACATGCTTGTTCATGTATCTTTCTTAAGCAGTCTTCCCTGTGACTCACTGAATCTTCTCATTGCACTTATTCATATCTTTTTTTCAGCTCAAGGAAATGATTCTTCACTGTTCATTGCCTCTCACCCTCCTGCTCCCTTTCTTCATTCAGGAACTCCTATCCTGGATCTGTCTTCCAGGTGTCTTTTGTTTCCCCTCATGACTACATCCTTCTGTATTTTGGTCCTACTGTTTGACCTGTTTCTTTCATTTGATTTTCCATAGCACCACTGGTAGCTCACATACCCAATATCTCAACAGTGTCTGTAACAGTGACACCTGCAAATTGTCTACTCCACTTTTGGCTTGAAAATATTTTTTAAGTTCTAAGATATTTTTCTCTTCGTTTTCTTTTCTTTCTTTTCTTCCCTCCATCCTTTTGCATTGTTCCTGAAAACATTGAATCACTCATTTCTTTTTTTGTCCAAGAGGTAGCATAGTATAGTGATTAAAAATGTGGGGTTCTGGAGCCAGAAAAACTGCCTGAGTTCAAATCCTAGCTCAGCCTCTTACCAGCCATGCAACCTTTGGCAAGTTACTTAACCTCTTTAGGCCTCCATTTCCCCATCTGCAAAATAGGTATGATAACAATGGAGTTGTTATGCCAAAAACTATAGCTTCTTCATAATCTCAATTTTGTGCATCTTACTCTATGACCACAAGTTTCATCTTTCCAGCTGACACTCTATACTAACACAACCCTGATTATACTTTGGCCTCACTTGTCTTCATTCCACTTGAAGCTCCTACTCAGCTTCAAGATTACTGTAAGGAGTTACACCCCTCCTTGCATATACCTTTCATTCTCTTGCTCCCTTTCCTTTTTAACTTGCTTTACAAAAGCACAACTCTGGTTATCTGAAACTCCCCTCTCTTGCACCTGTGCATTTGACCATGGGCGCAGAAAAATCTATATCCAAGCTGACTGGTGTCCCTCTAAATCCTATGCACAGACCTCTGTGGACCCTGCCTGCTGCCTTAGCATTTGTCCTACATTTTCCTTCACTTTTTCTCCACCCTCACTTCTCACTTCTGGCATAATCATCCACAGCAGGGAAGCTTCCACTTCAGTTGAAGTTGGTGAACTAAGTACCATTGTTTGTAATTGAATTCAATTTTGGAGCAATTCCAGCATCCTAGGCAATTTGATTTTGCCACCAAATCCTGAAAAGGCCTGAGATTAGCAGAGCGCTTAATCCATCTAGGTGCTTGATTCTTTAACTTGATCAAGAAAACATGTTTTGAAAATTTCTGTGCTCAGCAACATTCCTGACCGGATCACTCCTGGTCACGCTCTGGGCTTCAAGCAGCACATGGTGATGGGTCCTTGTATCAGCCTGTGCATTGTGTTTGGACCATTTTCATGGAAACGTTTCAAAAGACTTATATGGGCAGCAAAACCGACAGATGGTGGGGTGCCCTGCCTTACTAGGAAGAAAGACGAGGAGCTTAAAATTAAATTAGCTCTGCCATACAAATGTTCCAGTGAGTGGAATGTGTTCTCCAAATCCAGGAAATAGAATTTGGGGGTGGAATATTTCTCCCACTCTCTCTCTGAGAAAGGAAAGTCAAGCCTTGAAATATCTAGACTTCTTAGAACTAGGAGGTCATGCTCATTGACAAATGCATTTTTACAATGTGATTTTTTCCCTTTGTAATCCTTACTGTTTCCCAGAATTCCTCCACCAGCAGGCCACTCCCAGTTGGAAGGGGATTCCCTGTGTATTCACAGCGGTGTCCCAGAAATGGTGCTAAGGAGGAGGGAACAGCTAGACCACCTTGGGCAAAACTTTCCAGGGACTTATGAAATGCAGGCAGGTTTCCAGGGAACCTGGGACTTACTGGGCACAGTGACCTGACTGGTTGAAGCTAGTTCTGCTGAATGAGCTCTACGGAGTGAGCAAAACTTCTAGTTACAAATGAGTCGCATGCAAAGAGAAGCCAGGTTGTTGAACTGAGGCAGGGGTAGTGTCATGTCTCCTGTTTTAGCTGTTGTCACTAGTGAGATAGTTTGCACCTCACAAAGGGTTGTTTACTTGGGTGGTTAAAGTAGAATTGCATGTACATCTGGGGGCTGCTGGAGATGGATGCATCCATTGGCCCTTGCCAGTATCTCTCAGGCTTGAGTCCAAACTCAGTGACCAGGAAGCAAACATAGAGAACATCAGTGAGCCACATGTCTGTCAACAACTCCCAGTAGCCAGATGCCAATATGCTCAGGTGGTAAAGATGAGAACTTACAGCAGCGCATCAGGAGGGGAACGGAAAGAAATCCTTCTCCTCCTTTGGACATTTGCTAGAAGAGAGTAATTCCATTCTGAGCTGTTTGAGCACTGGACACTCAGGAGGCTAGTTGAACCTAGGTTTTCTCAACCCTTGGGTGGCTTTAAAAAATGTGTTTGCCAGAGTCCAGTGAACTTGTTAGGTAATCCCAGGGTGCAGTCAGAGAAGGTTTTCTCAACCCTTGGGTGGCTTTAAAAAATGTGTTTGCCAGAGTCCAGTGAACTTGTTAGGTAATCCCAGGGTGCAGTCAGAGATGAGAGCAGCCAGGCTGCAGGCACGGCAAGAAAAGATGTCTTTCCAGCCTGGTGGGAACTGTGAGTGGAAAAACCAGACAAAGGCAGAAGTTGGATTCTCCAGGCCCTATTCCTTTCTGTTGTTTATTTTCTCTCTCCAACTCTGCATGGACAGAGTGGCTTTAAAAACAGTAACATTATTCCCTCATCCTTATCTTCCTGCTGTAGATATCTGCAGAGAAGTAAGGATCTGCAAAGCGATGTAAGAACCCAGGCTAACTTTCTGGCACCAAACAAAGGAAAAAAGGTAGAAACATAGATTTCCAGTGCTTAAAGTCTTTTGTCAGATTCTCTCTACCTCCTGAAGGCTGTGCACCAATGGGTGTCTCCCTACCCTATCACTTATCTCCTCTGTGGAGATGGAGGGTGGGTGGCAGGGCTGTTTCTGGAGCAGAGGTCCTTTTCCTGGAAACAAGAGGTCAGAGAAAGGAGGTTGCTGTGCCTCCCACCCCCAGCATTATTGTTGTACTTTAAAGAATATACAAATATTTATAAGGCCTATATTTGGTTCATTCTTAAACTGATCTTTTCATAAGACATGACAGTCTCCAAGGACTATTCAGAGGTTTATTGTACACAAGAGAGCACATGTGTAGGTGGACACTCACCTCATATACACTCATATAGCCTCATCACAGTAGGTGCCAAGTTTTAAGGCCTCAGGTGACTTACCCACCTTGCCCATTGCCTGGCCATTTGGCCTTTGTAACTAGGAAAGAACTGAGGAGGTTTGGAAGGAAGGGTGAATTTGGAAGATGACTCCAAAGCCCTTCCCACAAACTCCCGCCAAGCACCTACTTCCTCTCCTAAGCCAAGCACCAGTAAGAGCTGGAGTTGGAAGGTGGGATAGGCCTTGGTTCCTCAGGATTTTTCCCCATTGGGCAGGATGAGAGTCTGGGGACTAGAGCCAAGAGCCTTGGGCAAGGAGAGAGTTGGTGGGTGGAGATCCTGGATTTCCCAGGCGGGCAGTGATGGCTAAGTCAGAGGCTGGGGAGGACCTGCTAGTCACCCTGTCCCCAAGTCCTGGCCCTGGGGCATTTGAGACCCTGAGGCTTGTAGAGTTAAGAGGCTTTGCAGCTAAAAAAATACCAGTACTAAATCTCACTTAACCATGATCTAGGTAGGAACTGTGCTAAGCACTTACGTTGCCTCAGTAATTGTCACAACAACCCTATGAAGGAAGTTCAATTATTTCATTTTACAAAGGAGGGAAGTAAGGGACAGAGAAGTTCAGTGATTTGCCCAAGGTCACACAGATAGCCCTTGGCAGAGTGGGGATCCCAATTTGGCTTCTAACCACCATGCCATGTTGTCCTTCTGGGCCCCTTTGTGATTTAGTTATTATATGCTACTGGCACTACTAGTCACTTATCAAAAGAAAATGAACTCTGTCCTTACTCCATAGTCAAAAAGAAACTCCAGGTAAATGCTAAGTGTAAAACTAATTAAATAAAAAATTATGAAAAAGAATTTAAGCAACTATGTTTTACCTTTAGGATAGAGGAGAATTTTTAAGCCAAGACAATAAACCTGGAAGGTATATTGGAAATGAGAGACGTACTTGATTACATAAAATTTCCCAAATGGTAAATTATACTATAAGTGGAGTCAACAGTGTAATGATAAAATGGGTGCATGTGGTGGTAGTGGGGGGGGATATTTTCAATGCACACTGAAAGATGGCTGAAAAAGCTTTTAAATTTAAGAAAAAAATTAGTAAACAAGTAGGAAAATGAGCAAGATATGTGAACAGGCTATTCGTAAGAAAGCAAATCAAGAGGCTGATGAATATATGAAAAGATGTAGAAATTCATTAGCATTTAGGAAAATGCAAATTGGGATAATGTGATTATAAAAAATTAAGAAGTTATATCCATTACTGACAAATATCAGGGAAAAGATTTCATATTATTGGTGGAAAGTGAATTGTACAGCCTTTTGAGAAAAAATTTAATAATAACTACTAAACCTAAAAAATATGACAGACATTTCTTCCCAGCAGTCCTACTCCTGAGACTCTACGTTATGGAAATGAAAGCACCAACATGTAAGGATTTATCTATAAAAATGGTGCCAAAATCTAGACACAAGACCAGTGCCAATGGGTGGAGAATGCTTGAATAATTTTGTTCATCCAGATAAAGGGATGTCATGAAGCCACTGAAAGCATGCATTAGATTATACTAATCGTCAGGAGAGATTGTCATGGTGTATTCCTTTTTTTTTTTTTTTTTAAATAATTGCAGACCTTCTGGAAAGTTGGTCTTTCCGGTATTTCCCTTCACTCAGATTCTCCAGTTAACTTTTTACCACATTTACTTTTTCCCTTCTCTTTCTTAGATAATTTTTCATGATTCTTCTTTTTGCCTAAGTATATCAGCATGTGTTTCATAGAAATGAGGACATTCTCTTGCAAGTAGCAATTCAGGAAATGAACATTGTTATAATACTATTATTTGTTTTGCTGCCAATTGTACCACTGATGTCCATTACAGGAGAAAAGAAAAAGGTCTCTAGGATACAATCCAGGATTAACCCAACTCAGGATCCACATTGCATTTACTTGTCATGTCTCTTTAATCTTCTCCAGTCTGTGACACTTCCTCAGTCCTTCATTGTCTCTCTTGACCTTGATGTTTTTAAAGAGTACAGACCAGCTATTTCATAGAATGTCCTCAGTTTGGGTTATCTGATGTTTCCTCACGATTAAATGTAGGTCATGCATCTTTGACAGGAATATCACAAACACGGATAACTGTTTTGATATGATGTATCAATTCCATGGTTTTTTAGTACATTCACAAAGTTATACAATTGCCATCACTATTTATTTTTTAAAAGATTTTGTTTATTTGAGAAAGAGAGAGAGCACAAGTGGGGGGAGGAGCAGAGGGAGAGAGAGAAGCAGACTCCCCCCTGAGTGGGGAGCCAGACATGGGGCTTGATCGCAGGACCCTAAGATCATGACCTAAGCCAAAGGCAAATACTCAACCAACTGAACCACCCAGGCACCCCTTGTCATCACTATTTAATTTGAAAACATTTTTATCAACCCAATAATAAACCCTCATCTTATTTAGCCACCACCCCCAAGTCACCCCATGCCTCTAGCTCTAGGCAGCTACTAATCTACTTTGTGTTACTATAGATTTGGCTTATTCTGGACATTTCATGAAAAGAAAATCATACAACATGTGGTCCTTTGTGTGTCTGGCTTCTTTTAATTGCTATGATATTTTCAAGGATCATCCATGTGGTAGCACGTATCAATACTTTTCAATACAACTCCAGGTGGGAACTCAGCATCCCTCCTCCTTCTAGTTGGTATGCTTGTGAGTTTGCTAAGGTAGGGGCATATATATTTCACTGAACTATTTGTTGCTTGAGTCATATCTTTAAATGCTTAGATTTAAAGTATGTAGGCCTCCATTTGTATCTTGCCCGAGCCCTGCCTTGTTAAGTGTAGGCCAAGATGTCTTCATGGGAATCCTTTTCTTTGCAGCTTTCTTGAGATCAGCCCCCTATTTGTTGGCTCACATGCTTATCCATTAGCTTTCACTGGGTAACAAACCACCTTAAAACTAAATGACTCAAACAACCAAGATTTTGATTATTTCTTACGATTTCATGCGGTAGCTGGGTGGTTCTTCTGGTCTGGGCTGGCTCAGCTGAGGCTCCTGTGTCTGGAGCCTCAGCTGGGATGACCGTGGTGGCTGGTTTCTCTAGATGGTTCAACATCCTCTGGCAGGCCAGCCTGGGTTTGTTCACATGGTGGTGGAAGAGTTCCCAGTGTGACAGCGGAAGCTGCAAGGCCTCTTGAGAACTACGTTTGAAAACTCTTTGTTATTTCTGCCACATTCTATTGTTCAAAACAAGTCACAAGGCTAACGTGGTTTCAAGAGTGGGGAAACAGATGGAAGGAGCTGCAAAGCTGTGATTTTTTTTGTTTTGTTTTGCTTTTGTTTTGTGATCTATCATAACACAACTTCTTTTTTAATTTATTCCCTAGTTCTACAAGAGCACAAATTCTAGTAGTTTCTTCAAAATGTTGATATGACCACCCAGCTACCTCATGAAACCAACAATGTGATTTAGTGTTAGGGCTAGCATACCCAATAGTCTTAGTGTGGCGGCTGTCCACACGGGAAAGACCAACAGTGGGATGTGGGGCTGAGGCTTTCTGTCATGCCTGGAGGGACTGGGGGCAGGGCCCCAAGATCAGCCATGTGAACTGATATGCCCATGTAATGGAGCCCCAGGAAAAACTGGACAGTGAGGCTTAGGTGAAGCTCCCTGGGTAGAATTACTTCATGTGTATCATCCTATATTGTCCCTGGGAGAATAATGTGTCCTGTCTCCCTGGGGAGATGACAATAGGATCCCTGTGTTTTGTACTTTTTCTGGACTGTGCCTGATGCATTTTTCTCCTTGGCTGATGTTAAACTGTAGCCTTTCCCTGTAATAACCTGTAACGGAGAAGAATAGCTTTCAGCGAGTTCTGAGTCCTTCTAGTGAATCACAGAAACTGAGGATAGTTTTGGGAATCCCTCAGACTTGAAATTGGTCTCAGAAGTGAGGGTGGCCTTAAGTGGACTGTATCCACTAATTTGGTAATTGGATGTTCATACAGTTTCTCAAGAAATCTTTCCTGTTCTCTGATTATTCTTTTCTCTCAATATCCTATTCTTAGAATATATACTTGAGGGTGGGTGCAATAGCTTTTCTTATTTCTTCAAGGACATTCTAGGGTTTTGTTTTGTGTTTTCTCCTGTTCCCTATTTCTTCTCCTTTCAATTTTCTGTGAATTTGTTTGTCTCTTTTGGTTCCTCTTTTTCATGTTGGTCACTTTCCTGAAATGTCTAATGATTCATCACTCTCCATTCATGTTTAAAAACGAGGCATGAAATGGCAATTACAAATCTCATATCCTGTGCAGGCCTTGTGGTCTGGGACTTCACTAGGGTGATCAGATGGTTGGCCTTTCCATAGGAGGATTCCCAAATATGGAGATATGTTTTCTGGGAATTTGAGATGTGTTGAATTTTTACAAACCCTCTGCTTTCTTGTGGTAGATGTGACATAGGAAACATAATTTGCCTGGATCAGATTAAAATTCATTTCTCCTGTCTCTGGCCATGAATTTTTACTACTCTCAGTATCCCAGAGTCTGGTACTTCCATGGTTCAATTTTCTTAGAGACTATACCTCTTTTGATTGTGAGTGGGGTTGGAGGTGGGGATGGGAGTGTAGAGGAAGAGTAGTCACCTTGCTGCTTGAAATGGAGGAAGGGGGCTGACATCCTTTGTAAGATGCACTCAATTCAGCCCTGACAGATACTGCCATGAGCTGTTCCCCAGTGGCTTTGCCGTATCTTGTCTTCTCAATGAGCGTCATTCAGTCATCGTATTTATTGGGATTATTTTAGGTATCAATATTAGGTCAAGTGAGAAAATATTAGGTCAGAGAGAAAAGAAAAAGTCCCTGTCTTCAGGAAGGTTAGCATCCTGTGAAAAAGGATAATTGCATGCAAATAGCTAAAATATCATGTGTATGTCCTATCTGCTATAGGAGAGAAATAAATATGAAGTTGTAAGAGTCACAGAGAGAACAGAGTGCTTCCAGCATGCCACCAGGAAAGGTTTCCAAGGAATTAAGATCTGACTGTGTTTTGAAGGGTGAGTTGTATTTCAATAGGCAGAGAAGGGCACAAGGCAGAGTGACGATTGCAAAGAGAAGGAAGCCTACCAGTCTCTTTCCATATATTTTTCCACCTGGATCATCAGCTTTTTGTTATTGTTGCCATGGTGTGCACCTCAGTCCTGGGCACATGCTGGGTGTTTACATTAGGACTGGAGCAGGCTCTAGGAGAGGTCCCCAGGATTGATTCCAGAACAATTCTGCATAACTGGCTTCTGCTCCCTGGAAAGGTGGGAAATCAGGAGAGCACCCTGGGAACCATTGAGTTAATGGCTTGTCACGTAGTTTGATCTGGGAAATAGGAGGCTGTCCCTGCCCCTACTGCAACTAGCTCTCCACACTCATGAAGCTGGTGAGTGGTCCCTGGAATGATTTTCAGGAAAAAAAATTTTCTCTATGGTCTTGCTTGCCAGTGGCAATAGCAGAAGCTACTGGAAAATGGCTCTGCCATCCTTTGACCTCCAGTACTTGATGGGACCTAGTTTGCATCTAGAACCCTAGTAGCAAAGGCTTTTAAATCCACAGTACAGGAAGGCAGGTGTGGGTACCAAATGTCATCTTATCATGTCTTCCACATATCTTAAAAATAATGCAATTGGTTCCAGACCTCTGGGATTACATTAACAGTGTTTCTTGCAATACCCACTTCAGCTTATAAAGCATATTTGTGGTGACAATCTCGATGATGATGATGGTTATTTATCTGGACTGATCTCTAAGCAGAATGCTGAGGCTCTCCATCTCACCTGTTTCGTCTTGAACGGTGGATTTGCTCAGGGACAGGGAAATGGTGCCTTTAGAATTTGTGGCAACTGTATTGGGTGCCAACCCTGGGGTGGGAGGAAAACACATGTTGTTAATATACTCAGGATACAGCTTTGGGGGCATCTGTTCAGAAGAATGAACCAACCACATGTCAGAGGTTCCTCCAACAAGCCGTGCTATTTCTTCTGCCTAGAAGAGCAGCTTCGTGCTATTTCTTCTGCCTAGAAGAGCAGCTTCCTCCACTTTGTATGTAATTCCTCACTCTTTAAAGCCCAATGTCCTTGGAAAGCCCAAGCATCCTATTGTGAAGATGAGTCTTGGCAAACCAAACAGGAGTTGGGGTTTGCTTGATCCAGTGACCCCTTGCTACTTTCCTCTTTTGCCCTCCTTGAAGGGCTGGAAATTGGTATTATCAGGGGAAATCGTGGGTTCCCATGGAAGAGGATGTTTTTTCTGAGATGGTCTCCAGTTGGCTCAGCCACTGGGGAAAGAATGGGGAAGGATCACCAGGGTGTTCAGGCTGACATTTTTGCCATTGGTCTAGCCCAGGCCAGAAGTTGCTTGAGGGCTAGCTTCCCTCAGGCAGGCAGGCCAGCAGGGTGGCTGAGACATTCCGGGGTCTTTGAGAAATGGAGAGCCATCTCCAAGGTTATCTTAAAGGTGATGCCCCTCATTTGACAGGGGGAGAAACTGAAGCACAGAGAGGTTGTGACTTATGTCCAAAGTTGTTCGTTGAGTTCTTTTTTTTTTTAAATTTTATAATGTTATGTTAATCACCATACATTACATCATTAGTTTTTGATGTAGTGTTCCGTGATTCATTCATTGAGTTCTGCAGAGCAAGAGCTAGAATCCAAGGCTTTGGATTCTTTGCATTTCCCCCCAGTGCAAGGACTAAAGGCATATTGCTTTTAGCTGATAAGATAGTAAGGAAGATGGCTTTTATTTATTTTATTTTAAAGCCATTTGTAGAAGCTAATGCTGTCCCCATGGGCTTTGTATGCCTTGAGGTAGTACAGATCCACCCAGACACTCATGAGTTTCCTGGAACGTTGATATCTTGGAACACAGAATTGTTGGCTCTGCGCTTTGCAGGTGAGAAGGTGAGAATCCAGGGAAGCTAAGTGATCTGCCAAGGGCATACAGCAAAAACAGGATCAGTGCACAGTCTCTGAGCTGCCTGCTGCCACCTTCTCTCCCTGGTCACATGTGCTCATTCACTCCTCTTCTGAATGTAGAGCTTCCTAGAAGAGAGCCAATATTTTCTCTGGAAAGCCTGGGCCAAGGGCCTTCATCACAGTGTCCTGGGAGAGTCTATGAGCTGACCTCAGAGCCTAAGGAATTTAGGGGCCTCAGAGCCACTGGTTAGGCAATGACATGGCAGACAGCAACATTTCCCAGGACCCCCTCCTGCAGACTGTTCCCTGGAGCTAGGAACTAACTGTGGCCACCGGGACTCTGCTTAGTGGCATTTCACAACGAATTTCTGTTTTGTATAGAGTAAACCACATGCTGTTTCTCAATCAGGCAGAGAAGTTCTGGCATGGCTTCTTTGCAAGCAAAATACTGTTAGGCAACCCTGTGTTGAAACACAGGACAGCTTCTAAAACAAACCCCGGGGGTTCTGGCTTTTGACCTGAAGGCTCAGCCCTTCACATGCAATGGGTGCAGACTATCCTGAGTTTGCACACAAAGAGGTGCCCGTGTAGAGAAAATAGGTAGGGCCGTGCCACTTACCAGTGAGGGACCTTGGTCCAGTCACTCACTTCTTTGGGGTCTCAGTTCCACGTCTTTAAAGTGGGACTCAAAGTACACAACTTGATGAATGTTAGACTACTAAGTGAAATAATAACTTCAAAGCACCTACCTCTGCCCACTCATCCTGCCTTCCAACCGAGTGAGTTCCCCAGTCCCTGCCCCACAGCAAAGCAGAATTAACCAAGGTGTCTACCGCTCGGTTGGGCTAGAGAGGGGGCTCTATCACACAAACCCGTCAACCACAAACCAACTGAGATTAATCCAGAGGAGGAAGAGGAGAATTATTCACGCTGTCCCTTCCCCTTCTTGCTGTGAACAATTCCAGAATGAAGGCATTCACCTGGGTCATTAAGAGGCCTTGTGGTAAAATCCAAAGCTGGATCTGGAAGTCAGAGACAAGGTTATTTCTAGTTCTGAGGCTTGGCCAGACCTCTTGTGTCAGCCAGGTTTGCAGCAGGAAGCAGATTATGCCTTGTGTCTCTAGAGGAAGGCTATTTTCCAAGGTGTGGGCAGGGTAGAGGGACCACGGGGGTCTTTGGGGCTGCCAGGGGCTGCCAGCAGTGGAAGCTATACCATCCTTTGGAGGTGCAAGGAGAGAAAAGAGTGTTTCCTGAGCCAAGTGAGAAGCAGAGCAAGGGAGGGGGATGTCCTCCCCGCCTCCTCCCACCTTCCGATCTCCTGCAAGCAGGCCTTCCCAGGGCTGAAGAGAAAGCCCACATGGTGTCGTGTGTGGGGCTCGGCCTCCAGGCCTGGAGCAGGACAGTGTGTGTGCACACGTGTGTATGTATGTGCATGTGAGTATGCATGATGGAAAATTCCAAGCTCATCCCTGGACAGCTCTGAACTTCACTTATAAAAATGGAAAAACAATCCCCACCCTGCCTACCACTCAGCTTGGTTCTGTCAGCTCACAAGCCAAACTTCTTCAGCTTGCCAGCTAAGGCACTTCTGCCAGAAATTGGGGTGGAGAGGCGGTGGCGAGAATGTAGCCCTAAGGATGAAGCGTGAAGTGTATTTGTCTTCTCCCATGTTAGCTTAGAAATCAGTATGAAAATCCGAATCCAGTTGCGTAATACAATCCCCACTCGTTCTCATTGTAAATGATATTTTCAATTACTTACTTGAGTACCCTTGGCACTCTGGGGAATAACACATGTTTGGTTTATGGCTTCATGACCTTCTGTCTCTTCCAACCTAGAGTTTTGCCAGGCCTTCTCCTAGGCTGCCTACAGCAAGGGGGCCACAGTCCAAGAGCCCTGCTGCTCGTTCTCTCCCAAAAGTGGAACTTGGAGCAACCTCCAGTGTCACACTGGCTAGCATGAAGTAAACCCTCATCCTCCATGCGCATCAAGGTTAGAAGTCATGTAACACCTCTCAGGGGGCCCGCATCTGTCAACTTCAAGCACCGCCCCCCCCCAGAGGTGGGAGGCTCTGAGGCAGCAAAAGCAGGACTCCAAGGTTTGGGGGAATAATCCCACCCTGTCTGGAGAAGACAAGGTGAGGCTAGTTTACCCTGCCAGGGAAATGGAATTAAAAACATTCTCCCAGCCCAGAAAATCTCTCCACAGAGATAGAAGAGAAAGAAAACAATTTTATTGTTAAATAAACATTGAACTGTAATGTGACGGACACCACAAGCAATCTGCTAAGAGATTGCAAAGCAGAAAGAAATTTCAACGCTTACCTTGCCAAGCAGATATAACCCGTTTTATACATGTTCTCAAGATAAACAATAACTAGTCCTCAAGTAAGAGGACTTGTCAGCACCATTTGTCATGATAGTTCATCCAAAATTTACCTGGGAAATAAGGTCACTATATGTTTCAGTTCATTGGTTTTTATACAAAGAAAAGATAAACTTCTGGCTTTATGACAGTGGAGCGGGAAAGATGTTAGGATTTGGAGCTGATGGCCAAGAAAGAATTCTTGAGATATCTTCAGTGCAAAAAGGTGATTTTATTAAAGCTCGGGGACAGGCCCCGTGGGCAGAAAGAGCTGCACCGGGGTCACGAGGAATGGCTGATTATGTACTTTCAAGTTGGCATAGCGTAAGTCTCTAAGGAATTTCAGAAGCAAGGTTTCCAGGACCTCGAGGGGACTAGCCCTTGTTGGGAAAAGGTCATATGTTACTGAGTCCAATAAAACCTTAGTCATGAGATCCTTCAGATATACATCAGTGGGTCATATGCTTGGAGGATGACTGCCAACATGTATCTTGGGAGGTAGAGCTAAATAAAGTTTCTAAATGAATTTTTATATGTTACGGTAGACTCACAGGATTCTGAAGATGGGGCCAAGATTGCCTTTTGTCTTTAGCAAAGTATTAACATGGAGGCAGCTGAGTTCCGAGAGGAATGTCACTCTGTCTGTTTCAAGGACTTGTCGGTAGGCTATAGGTAGTAAGGAAATTTAGTTTTCTCTTTTGCCTTTGTTTCCCACCTCAACAGGAAGTAATTTTGCAACTTGGAGCCAAGCACCTGCTAACTAACCTTAAGCTCCTGCTCTCCCAGAGAAACCCAGAGATAGGCTATCTCCTCTGATGTTTATATTTCAGGTCCCGGAGAAAGACATGTCTGGGTCATAAATCTAGCAGGAGACTTCTTTAGGTTCTAAGAAAGGTTTACATACATTTCGAAGAGAAGAAAGAACTTTTACATGGTTTCTAAAGTAAAGAGAGGGGAGAAAATCTCTTCCCTTATTTTCAACAAGGAGAATTCAGCTCTTGTTTTAAATTTGCATTTTCCTTTCTTAAGTGGGAGACAAACAGTGAGTTCCAAGGTGAGGGGCACCACTGCCCAGCTAGCTGGTCTCTCTTGCACACTGAGGGGACTTCAGTGTGTGATTTACACCACAGGGAGGTGGACAACCGGGGCCCAGCTGGTGTGTGCCTGAGGGGCTTAGGGGGTAATATTCTTATCCAAATGGGAAGACAGTGCTCACAGTCCTGTGAGCAGCTGAGAACCTGGATCCCCCCAGCCTGAGTCCTTCACTGAAGGACACCAGCATGCACCAGACCTGGCTCTGTCCCAGCTCAGCGGCTCAGGCCCTCGTCTCATCTGAAACCATCTGCTTTCCTCATGCTTCTCAATGTTGCAGGTACGGCTTTGGGCTGGAGACTCGGCGGCAGGAGGAGGGTTCGGCCTAAACCTGGGAGGAGGGAAGATGGCTTTTAGCCTGTAATCCCTTCTTCCTAAATTCTCTTCCTGTGCCCTCTGGGCAACACCTTGGCTTCTTTCTGGAAAAAGCACACCCATTTGTTTTTCCCATGGATTCTGCTCCTTTCAGATGGGTTTCTTTTTGTTCTTTCTCCCAAGACACGAGAGAGAAGAAAAGGGGACACACACACAGACACACACACACACACACACAAGGGGAGTGAGAGCTGGAGGCTGACTCAATACTTTTCTTGTGGCTCCAGGACAGTCTATTTTTTCTCACATCTGGTTCTAGATCTACATCAGACTTACCTGGGCAGGTCAAAAATACAGATTCTCAGACCCTGTGCACATCCAGAACTGGAAACTCGGGGGGTGGGGCTCAGCCCAGGAATCTGCATTTCTCACTAGCCTCCCCTGTGCTTCTTACCCTGGCAGGAGCTTGAGGAAGGGGCTCTTCCAGGGACAGCCTGCCCTGGACAAGGGTGCTGTCCTTTGAATCAGAAAGGCAGAACTGCCACTCCCTGTGTGGGTGACCTTGGGCAAACTACCTAACCTCCCTCTGTCAGAGAGAGACAACACCGCACAGCAGTGTGGGGATAGTTACATGAGAAAATGTAGATATAAAAGGTCTTCAAACCGCAAAGGGCCAGCAGCAGTAGAGTAGGGTACTGTTATTACTTGGGAATGTCCCTGGCCTTTAAGGATCCTCAGGTTTGCAAAACACTGAGTTCTCTACAGCATCAGACTCTCTTGTCCTACTGGTTGGGTCCACTGCCAAGTTTTCCTTCTAAAGATGTTTGGAGGAGACTTCAAAAGGAATTGCAGGACCAACCTGTGCTGCTTGGCAAAGTGCACCAGCCAAGCCCCGTCCTCCTAGTCTGTGCATGCTCCATCCTGAGCTGCTCGGTGACATCTTCGACACTTTGTCCACTTAGGAAGGAGTCCTGTCTGCTTCCTCTACTAGGGGCGCCGCCGAGGCCTCAGTACCCAGACTCCTCTGGCTCGGCTACCCATGTTCCCCCAGGGTCTTATTTGGACATTAAATTGTCCAAATGAGCAATTTACATAACACGAGGAAGTAAAATACAGGACCACACACTCATGGGTCCTGCATCAAGGATATGCTGACCTTCCCAGTGGGATTCTAGACTTGAGGTCAGGAGGCTGGGTTGAATATTGTCATTTCTATTAATACTTGGCAGAATGCTAAATTGACACTTAATAATTCTTGCTGGGTTGAAGAGTTTATTTATTTATTTATTTATTTATAAGATCTATTTATTTGAGAGAGAGAGAGAGTGTGAGGGGGGGCGGGTCAGAGGGAGAGGGAGAGAGTCTTCAGCAGACTCCATGCTGAGCGCAGAGCCCAACGTGGGGCTTGATCTCAAGGCTCTGAGATCAGGACCTGAGCTGAAACCAAGAGTCTGACGCTCAACCGACTGTGCCATGCAGGTGCCCCTGGGTCTTAGCAACCTGGTTTTTCAGATCTGGCCCTGTGGGGATGTACTAAAATTAATTTTTAATAATTTTAAAAATTACTAAGAGTTTACTATAAGTACTTATTATAATCAGACACCAAAGCCAAGTGGGTTATCTATGAATTATCTCCTTTAGTCCTCCCAAGAGTTTGTAAGCAGGTACTATCACCTCTTAATCTACTGATGAGGCAATGGAAGCTCATAGCTGCTAAATCAAGTGGCCAAAGTCACACAACTGTCAGTAAAGGGGCTGGCATTTTTACCCAACCAAAGTGGGTCTGCTCCTTGGTGACGACACCAGGTGGAGCTGCCTCACAAGGTCATCTTTATTTGTAGCAAATAAGGAGATCACAGGGAGGAATTTCTAAAGCTGGTAAGCAGGTTCTTTTTATTAGGGCTTGGGTTGAATATTCAGAGGGGATTTTTTTTTTAAAGATTTTATTTATTTATTTGAGAGAGAGAGAATGAGAGACAGAGAGTATGGGGGGGAGGGTCAGAGGGAAAAGCAGACTCCCTGCCAAGCAGGGAGCCCGACGCGGGACTTGATCCTGGGACTCCAGGATCATGACCTGAGCTGAAGCCAGTCGCCCAGCCAACTGAGCCACCTAGGCGCCCTCAGATGGGAATTTTAACATTATAATGAAGCTGAGGTAACTGTGAGCATTTTCTGATTCAACTGTTCTGGCACAGTTGTCCTCAAATGCTTCTTTTCCTGTTCCAGCAATTCATTAGTTAGTTTCTAAAAGATGAAATTGACAGGCAGAAGCTTCTAGGAGTTTCCTGAGTTTGGGAGGTCAACGGGTGTTTGCAAGCACGTTACAAAGACTCACATGTGAATTGTGTCTTTCCACAATGTCAGCTTTATTTAGCAAGGTTAACACAATTGTAAAGCAGGTTCAGGATTCCAAACTCAATGACATTTCACTACACGTTTAACATGGCTTCTACACGTCACACAAAGTGAAGCACAATACCAAGTCACACAACAAGCAAGATGCAACGAGGGGGAAGAAGTTAACAAACCCAACTCCAAGTCAGTCCCTGCACGCACAGTTGAGATGAGGACTGTGTCTGGTCTGCGCCAGCTCTCAGCGCTGACTGCTTCTCCTGTTCAAACAGTGGAGGATCTGTTATGTTTAGAGATTAGTCAGGCAGAGCCTTCGGTGGCAGCTGCCTTTTGATGTGGTCAGACGTGCAAGGGTCAGCGTCTGGAGAGTGACAGTTTGCTGCAAAAGCCCTCTCTTTTAAAGGGTATTTATTCAGTATGGGCCTCTGCAGGTCTCCTCTGGTTCTTCTGGTTATCAGTTCTGGGTGTCTTTAGCCTGTGCTGGTTTTGGCAATATCTGGTCTTAGCTGTAATGCCCTTGGCTGCTTAGGTCACTGCTTGACATGAGTCACTGCTTGATGTGAGTGACTCCATCTTGCTCTCTACAAGGGGGTCTTTCTGCTGACAGGATCAAATGCAAGTCAGTCCCTTTCCCTGATTCTCTCCCCCCTGAACTAATAAATAGTCTTTGATAAGATGCAAATGCTGTACAGTAATGGCCACTGCCCTCACCCCTAAGCCTCTGCAGAAGAATTACGTACGAAGGAAGGTGGCACTTTGTAAGCAATAGTGCCTTCTGTGTGCGTCTTTGGTTTTATTTATTTGGGGTTTATTTTTTTAAACCCTTTTTGAAGAACATTCACCAACTCCATGGGATTTGATCCCCATGTCAGCCTGGTGAGCTGTTCAGGCTGCATCTTCTTTGAGGAAGGAGGCTCAGCAAATCCAAGTGATTTGCCCAAGGACCATGGGCTAGGAAGTGACAGGATTGGGGCTGGAATGGGATGCTGCTCACTCTAGTCCCAGTGAACTCAAAGGGAGCCAGAGACCCTCTTGCAAGAGGGGGTTGAACTTGGGTGGACCTGTGTGGTCTCAAGGTCTTGGGTTGGGGGCTCAGTGGCTGGTAGCAAAAAACTTTAGTCTTCTACTTGATAACAATAATGGTGTTTGGACTATTTATTAATTTATAAAAGATGTAGATACAAAAGCCACAATGGATTCACCAATGCTTTCAATGAATTTTTATTTTATGGATCAACAATAGAATCTCCATACCCTTGGTGAATGGTAACTTATGAACATAAGAATATTATTAATTTACTCTCCTGATAACGCCTAAGGATTTTAGGACCTCTTGCAATTCCCATTTTCCTCATTCTCCATCCCTGCTCACCTCTCCCCTACACCTCTCCTCCCAAGTTTGTAAAGAAAACTTCAGAGGAAGACTCATTTCAAGGCCACCTACCAAGGTGCTGGGAATAGGGCCTTCTGTGGGTCACCCTGGAGAAAGATCTTTCAGAATAGAGCCTCCGTTGCTGTCTATCTTACCTGAAGGGCAAGTTCGGCAGTGGGAATCAGCATCAGATGGAGCTGCTGCAGTGACCCAGAGCAGGGATAAGATGGGGTTTGGATAGATGGTCCTGTGCCTGATATACCAGGAGAAAAGGTCTAGATGATGGAACTTTGTGTAGGGTGCAGGAAGGCTTGGGAGGGACTGAGGTATTCAAATCCTTGTTATTTAATTTAATTTAATTTAATTTAATTTAATTTAATTTAATTTAATTTTAGTTTTAATTTTTACTTAAGTAGGCTCCATGGCCAGCATGGAGCCCAACACAGGGCTCAAATTCATGACTCTGAGATCAAGACCTGACCACCCAGGTGCCCCTCAAATGCTTTTGAAAGAAGGGTTTTTGGGTTTTTTTATTTGTTTGTTTTTCAGTTTTTGCCTTCCACAGCCTTCAGTGACCAGGTGACACTGCTGATCACCCATGCTCCACACAACCTTCCTACCAGATGGGAGGGTGCGTTAAGTGTGACTGTCTTATTCTCGCCTCTGTAGAGAATGAGCAAGGTAAGATTTCTCTTCTCTTGGGTACAAGTAGGCAGGCTAAGTTTTTGGATTTTGAATTCTAGCCTCTCCTGTTGTGGCAGGTAAACAAATATTTTATATCCTGTTGTGCAGGACATGACCTTGTGAAAATAAGCGAAAACTACCCAAATGAGAACAGGAAAAGCTATGTATTCAGAGCTGGCTCTAGGGAGTCAACCACCATCACTGGTTTTCGCAGAGACTGGAACGCAGGCGGAGGAGAGGCAAAGATTTATGGTGGAAACAGCAGAGGTTTTGGGTGTGCCCTGATTGTAGATATTTGGCGTGGGGAAGCTGAAGGCAAATTTATTAAAAGCTGGGCATCCTATGTGATTTGTGTGCATTTGGTTTTCTCTGGCTGGTCTTAAACTAGAAGTGCTTGGGAGAAGGGGACAGATATTAGGGCAACTGTCAGTTACAAATCAAGTCCTGGCCCTATATGTCTGGCTATTGTGTGTAAATTCAGTTTCTCACTTCTGTCCCCCTCCAGGGGATTTGGGCCCATTGCGGGACTAGCCTAGATTGACCCAGATGAGTGTGCGATGGGGGAGCAAGGGTAGAGCTCAGTGAGATTTGTGTTGAAGAAAACAATGTTGGGGCACTTGGGTGGCTCCATCAGTTAAGTATCTGCCTTTGGCTCAGGTCATGATCTCAGGGTCCTGGGATGGAGCCCTGCATCGGGCTCCCTGCTCCGAGGGGAGCCTGCTTCTCCCTCTGCTTGCCGCTCCCCCCTGCTTGTACTCTCTCTCCCTGTCAAATAAATAAATAAATAAATAAATAAATAAATAAATAAATAAAATCTTTAAAAAAAAAAGACAGAGACAATGTGTTTCAACAGAAAACTTCTTCACTGTTTTAACACCTTCAGGGTTGGGTTATCAGGGTCTAGCCAAGTTCACCACCTAGGAGCCATTGTGCAACTTGGAGCTCATAGACATGGAAATTGTGTCCTGTCTGGTTGAGATTTAATTGGCTTCCTCATAGCCCTTAGAAAACCAATTGTGTCTCTGATGTAGTTTTGGAATGTTGGTAAGGTCCAGAGCTGACAGCCAAGGAAGAATTCTTGAGATGTCTTTGGTGCAAAAAGGGTGATTTTATTAAAGCACCGGGACAGAACCTGTGAGCAGAAAGAGCTGCGGCCCTGGGATTGTGAGGAGCAACTGATTATATACTTTGGGGTTGGGGAAAGAAAGGTAAGGGAAGTTCTAAAGGGTTTTCATATGCTAAAGAAGACTCACAGGATACCCTCTAGCAAAGAGTTAACCTTAAGACAGTTGGAAGCTTCCTGGAGGAAGGTTATACTCTGCCTGCCTCAAGTCCTTGTCAATGGGCTGCAGGTTATAAGGACATTTTATTTTATTTATATTTCCTTCTACCTTTGTTTCCCACATCACTATGGATGGGTGAGAGCTCCAGGAAATTGAGTCTATGGGTCTCTGGAAGTTAGGCTGTTGATAAGAATGCTTTTTCCTTGTAAATCACTAAGATATTTGTAAACTTTTTTTTTTTTGCACCAAAAGTTCTCAAGAATTCTGTCTTGGCCCTTGGCTCCCGAATATTACTTCAAACCCATCATGATGAGGCAAATGTCTCGGCTGCTTGATCGTGGAGGTTGGTCTGGGCTTTTGGAGAGACTTTGTGCAGCTTGTATCTGCACCACAAACTCACTCCAGCTCCAGTTGATTGGAGTGTTAAATAACACACTTCAACCAAATCCATTTGAAGGTCGAATTGGCTTTATTAAGCAATTCATGCATAGGGCGGCCTCCCATCTGGCAAGTAGAGGGGAGAACCAAGGAGTACAAAATATAAGCTGTTTATTGGAAGGAAGGTGGGAAAAGAGGGTTTTTTCAGGCAAGGTCACCTTCCCTTAGGGGGAGGGCAGGAGATCTTCTTAAGTGGATCACCTCAACCTGCTTTGAGAGCTGGAGAGGCTCCTGACTGTGTCGCAGAGGCCCAGGTAGCCTCTGTGGTACTGACCAGAAAATTCCAGACCGATTGGCTTAAGCTTTCACTCCTTGAGAGGTTGAAACTACAATTAAGTCTAGGTTTGCTGTCTTGGGGGCAAGTGACTCCACCTTGGGCCTGTGGCCTTCTTTTTGCCAGAGAGAAGGCAAGTTTTGGAGAAGGCAGGTTTGCATAAGGGGCATGGAAAGTGATGTTAAGGATCCTATTGCAGACTCTGATGCCAAGTGGCAGCTACAACAATCTCACCACAAAAGCTTCCCTAAATAAAAACAATGCAATTCTGCACACCAGAAATGGGGCCTGCAGGGGGTGAGGGTGTGCGGAGTGAGGCTGGGGATGTGGTGATATGGTCCTGCCCAGCCTGGGCCTAACTCCTGAGATGTGGGGGGTGGGGGGTAGGGCCCCTTGTGCTGCTGCAGCAAACAGTGAGCTACCAGCCACGCACGGGGTTTTCTGGAAGGACAAGCCACCCTTGCGGAGGTGGGCTGGAACCTCAGCTCAGCGGAGCCCCTGGGAGAATCGGCAGCTCTCGGAGGCCCAGCTATGCTGGGGCTAAGGAAAGGCCCCAGGGCTCTTGGTGTGCCCCGTGACTTCGGCTGGATGACTGAGGACTCAGACACACACCAACACACACCTGGGGGCACCTAACCAAGGACTGGTTGTTCTAGCTGCTGAAAAGCCTTCCAGGTCTGGGCTGATGGTTGGGACTTGAGATCACTGGGTACGGGCAGAAGGTCTTCGGTCTTGGAAATGGGGAGACTGAATATATCAATGGACAATGGCCAGAAAATAAGTAAAAACAGAACTCTGAGCCACAGTCTGCAGTAAGCAGCCCAGGAAGCCAGGCTGCCATCTCCAAGGCGGCCTGGGAGGAGGGCAGAGTCCTCCTCTAGCAACCAGTGCAGGAAGCCAAGCAGTAACCCTGTAACAGCCCGGGACAGCCAACTCGGCAGCCTTCACCCATCACACAGGATGCCCGGCTCCTGATTACGGGAGCCTACGGGCTTCTTCAGCCAACACCCTCCAGCCGGGGCACCCCCTTTTGTCCATTATAGAGCTTTCCCCAAACTGAGCCATGGTGGCTGAATATAGCCACCCTTTGCTATAGCCAGCTCTGAATAAACAGACTTTGCTCGTTCTCATATGAGTGATCTTCATTTATTTCTACAAAAGCCTGGGTCTGACCCATGAAGAATCCTAACCCAAAGTGGGTAGGGCTAGCTCCTGACCCAGCCCTCCTCCCAGTTCCCTGAATTCCTGGAGCAAGGTTTAAGGGGGCATGGAGAACAAGGCTTGGGGAACATTTTTAGGGGCTTCCTCCTAGGCCTGATGGCCGGGAGACAGGAGGAAGTTTCATAAGAGTGGGGGTCCTTAGTGATGCGTAAGGCTCCTGGGAATTTCAGAGCAGGGTCCCCCTAAAAGCCAGCTGCTGAGTCAAGGGGTCCCTGGACCTTGGCAAACAGGCACGTGTGGCTGCCCTCAGTGGGTAGGTCTGGGCCTGCGAGGTGGACACGCAGGCCCGTGAGCAGATGAGAAAACCGGCCAGGTGTGCCAGGTTTTTTAACTTAAAAAAATCACTTTGGTATATTTTGCATTTAGAGAAAAGTGGCAAAAATAGTAAAAAAAAGAATGTTCACGTTGTTCACCCAGATTCCCCAAATGTTAATATATTATATTGACTTTGCTCTCCACTGTTGCCCACGTGCGTGCATGTGTGTGTGTGTTTGCGCATGTATATGTGTATTATTTTTTCCTGAATCAATAAAGAGTAAGTTGTAGGCATGTCCCTTTATTCCTAAATATGTAGGGGTGTATTTCTTGAAGATAAGTTCTCTTATATAACCACGCACAAGGATCAAAACTGGGTCATTCCCACGATATCATTATCTAAGTTACAGACCTTAAATAGATTTCTTGACTTGTCCTAATAATGTCCTTGAGAAAGAAAGAGAACCCAAGATCGTTTGTGGCTTCTGGATGCCCACTCTTTAGTCTCCTGTAATCTGGAGGAGGTTACAGTCTTCCTGAGCATTTCACAATATTGATGCTTTTAAAAGAAGAGTCTGGATTCTATAGAAGGTCCCTTGCTTTCTGTCTGGTATTCGCTTGTGACTGGATTCAGGTTGTGCACCTTTGGTGGGACGCCCAGGTGAGGCTGAGCTCCTCTCCTCTCAATGCCTCAGACAACTGACCTTGAAACCACATAGGCATCTCCATGTGCCTTCATGTGTGGTTCTGAGATCAAGCTATGCCCAGGTGCTGCAGCATGGGGTCGGGAGAGCTCAGGGTCAGCACATCCCCCAGAGGAGGCTTCCTGTCACCTCTGTCTCCATCAACAACTGATAGTCAGAATGGTCTTTTTTTTTGGTGAAAACAGTGACCCGCTAATGTGCAATTTAGAAACCAATTCTCATCTCTGAGATTAAAGGCATTTGAGATGTGTGACTAAGATATTGCAGAGAGCCTTTTTCCATTCTTGCATAAACAGGCCATAAAAAAGCCCCCTTAGGGATGAGCTCCTGTCATCCTGTCTCCTGTCCAGGTTCCTGGTGGATTCCTGTGGTCTAATGCTGGTTTGGCTTTTGGCCTGAAGGACTATTTCATGCCAACTGGTGGTTGGAGTACCACAAATGGAAAACTAGAACTTTTTGAGCCTCCCCAATAAGGTAGATAAACATTTCTTTTTTTGTCCTTTCTTGCTAGTGAACATTTTTAGCTTAAAAATGTCTCCGTGTATTAGGCAAAAGTTGGTTTTAGCCTCACTTTCTGCATAATGTGGTGCCAAGACTATGGAGTGGAATCACCAGCTTCAGACTTTCCCAGCTAATGTTCTCTCTCAGGTCAGTTTGCAAGTGAGGGAAAGGCCTTCAGTACTCTCACTGAGTGTTGAAGAAAGCCAAGAGCCCCTTTTTAACTTGTCATGCAGAAAATTTGGATGCCATCCTGCATTTGCAAACTGAACACACAGCGATTAGAAATCGAGTCCTGCTCAGAGCATAGCGAGGTGATTCTTCAACTCAGCCAAACATTGCAATTCCCTTGGGCATCGTTTAAATATCTGATGCCCAGGCCCCAACCAGGGACATTCTGATTTCACAGGCCTGGAGTGTGGTCTGGGCACCAGATATTTTAAAGCTCCCAGGTGATGATCAGGTGTGGCCTGGGTTGAGAAGAGCTGGAGGAAGAAGCCTGGGGTCCCACAGGAGATTAGATGTCTGGGACCTATCTTCCTGCCACCTCAGAGAGCAGGACCCACCAGGCGGCCAGGGGGAGACTGGAATGTCCTTCTGGGGGTGGATGCCAGGCCAGCTGGGGAGCTGGTGGTGCCGTGCATGCTACCTCACTGCCCCGATCACTTTGGGGTACCTCCTCCTGTTCTTCTCTTGGCATCTTAGAAAGGTCTAGGTGTGAATGTGGAGGGAGGAAAAGCTCTGACAAGGAAGGCCTGGTTGGAGATTTGGGGGGGGGGGCGGGGGGGGGGGGGGGGGAGGGGGGTGATTGGCTAAATTTGTCCTCACACACCTGAGGGGCCGTAGCACACTCAGCCCTCCTCCCTTGGGGCAATGGGAGGAGAACTAACGTCTCCATGCTGGTCAAATTATTTTCCAAGGACAGGCTGTTGAGCTATCGCTTCCTGTCTGATTCTTAGGCCGATAGGAGGGACTGAAGGAGCAAACGCAGCAGTGTCTCCCTTCACTTGTTAAGGGAGGTCAACAGGCATTGGTGTGTAAGTTCTGGCTCTCTTTTACATTTCAGGGACAAAAGCCCCTTTGGGACTCATTTGGGAGAGTAAGTTCACTGTGAGTGGTTCACCTGGAGGGGACTCTGTTTGAAGAGGCCACCACTTGGGAGAGGGAGGGAGGGGAACAGCCCAGCTTGGGGAGCAGGGGGCCTAGTGTTGGCCGGGGAGGGGTAGGTATCTGCAGGATGAGGGCCTTGCCTGAAGGTCTGGGCCTGTGGTTAATGGACAGGATGACTGAGGCCAGTGGACTGTGGTGGAGAGTGGCGGCCCTGTGGCGAGGTCTGTGTCCTGTTGCCACCAGGCCATATCCTGATTTTGCCCACTGAAGAGACAGCCATGGACCTCTCTCACTAGCAGACTGGGACCGAGTTCTGGTGTGACCCTGGTCATGCGCTGGGTAACTGGGTGCATTCGGAGAGTCTCAAGCAGCCAAGACCTTCTCTGGAACCACAGAGGGCTGCTCTGAATCCTTGACGATGCACAGAGTGTAGAGACCCTATCTTGCTGCCGTGTGTGTCAGCACCTGTGCAGACCGGTGGCCCATTTCCCATCTGCCACACTGAGCCTCAGAATTCGTAGGAGCCCTAATGCTTAGATGTCTCAGCTCTGTTGACCCAGTGTGAGCATCCAGTTATTAAAAGCTCAATCCTGTGAGAACCAGGGCTCAGAGGAACGCAGAAGTGACTGGACTGGGGAGAGGTGTCACTCAGAGATGGACCTGCCGTCCCCTGGCAACTGGGAGCAGTCAGTTCTAGAAATGGTCAGCAGACAGAGGCCAGGCAAGGGGCCTCCATCCCAGTCCACACCAGGGAGCGGGGCAAGGGGGCTTCCGGGGCAGGTCTGGCAGAGAGGGGCGCAAGCTTTCCCCAGGATTTAGGATCAGGGAGCAGGGTTTGGTGTTTAGAGGCACCCCTGGATTGGCGTGTCAGCTCTCTTCCTTACCGGCTGTGGGAGGTGGGCTCACTGCCCTCCTGTTTCCTGGTCCTTGGTAAAGTGAGCTGATGCCACGTAGTGACTTGAAATGGAGTGATGCCTGTTGTGTATCGAATCCAGTTCCTGGAGCACAGATGGGCTTCATAAACATCAGCTCCCTTTGTCTCCTTCCGCGTGAACTGGGGTGCACGGTGAAGCTGATCTTGAGAAAGAAGTCTAGAGCTCTACCATCAGAACCGGGGATCTGGGGGTGGGGACTGCCTGCTTCCTTAGGGGCCATTCCCCCAAGGCCAGGCAGCCACAAGGAACCAGGATTTAGGAATACCTCTGGAAGGGGAATGGGTCCATTTTACTGGACTTCCCTCCTTTCCCCGCCCACCTATTTCCCACCTTGCTCACCTTTGCCTTCCACAGGTGTCCCTGCCTTCCAAGCATCTGGACGAGTCCTGGCCTCTGACCTCTCTTCCCCCAGGCACTGGCCCTAGATGCCGATGCACAGCAGTTCCTGCAGGTCCTGGCCTGCCTGGGGAGAGGGGTCTGGCAGGAAGAAGGTCAGCGGCCTGGCAAGGCTGACTCAAAGCTGAGCCAGTAGCCCAGGGCTCCCTAAATTCCTTCTGACTGCAGTAGGCTGGTCCCAGCACCTAAGGTGGGGCTGTGCTCATGAGCCATGCCAAGAGCCCTGGCAGTCAGGGCTGGGAGCAGGGCAGGCCCTTACTCGGCCCTTGGATAAACAAGGAGCTGTTTCTAGGAGGAGTTCACCTCGCAGACTTTCTGGGTGCCTCGTGGTGTTAGCTTCGGACCAGGTCTTCATGTCCAGGGCATTAATGAGTTGGTGTTAGTTTTGTCGCAGTTGCTGATGTTTCCTGAGTGCTTTACTTTGTGTAGAGCACTTTTCTTTGTACTGGTTTAAGGTCAAACAACCCTAGGTAGACAATTATTGTCTCCAGGATACAGAGGACAACACAGAGACATAGAGAGGTTAAGAATTGTGCCCAGGGCCACTAACTAGGAGACAGTCAGACTCACCTTTGCACGTCAACTCCTTGAACTCAGCAGGTGCTTAATAAATGTTTGGTCGTGACTGATCGCGCTCCCACTCTTGCTCACCAGTGCATTTGTTTTTGGGGTGGCTGTTCAAGATCAGTGGTGCTGACTGCAACCTCGGGCAGGGTGAGGGCTCTGCCTCTGTCAGGCACCCCGAGTCGGCCCCCACTTCCCCCCGCCTCCGATGCCTGGTCTGAGACCCATTGCTGACCCCGAGGTGTGGCCAGGCTTGAAGGGAGTGGCTTCAGAGAGGGCCTCTCGCCTGCCCCACCTGGGAAGGCATTTTGCCTCTAGAATCAAACACTTGGCGGTAGTAGCCAAGTAATTAACTTCTTGATGGAATGTGATAGGTTCAACTCCCAGAGTGTAATATCAGCTGGAAAAAGAAAGTGGTAAACACCAGTCTCATCTCTGCTGGGTACGTGACATTCTGGATTGAACCGTCCTGTTGCTACATGCTGGGGAGGCTGGGGACAGTTTCAGTCTTGGAGATGTTTGCCTTCCCCATCATATCTTTTCATCTTCAGAGAACGTGGCTGGCCGGTCAGGAAATGTTGCCTATTTTGTCTTTGTGAGGTTCTTAGCTTGTCTCCTCCACCACTGCCACGGGTGATCTACAACGTGTCCTGGCCCTGAGCTGGCAACTGTCCCCTCCACAGTCACCCCGTGGGATGGTGATGGGAGCAAGGGCTCTGGGACCAGAGGTCTGAGTTGGCATCTCAGCTCCAGCACCAACCCCCGGGGTGTATCGGTTACCACCAACTGGGTGGTAGTTTAGAGTAACAGCTATTTATTGTCCCGGTTCTGGGTGCTAGAAGTCCCAGATCAAGGTGTTGGCAGGCCCACACTCCCTCTGATGGCTTTAAGGGAGGGTCCTTCCTTGCCTTTTCCAGCTTCTGCTGCTGCCAGCAATCATTAGGGTCACTTGGCTTGTAGACGCATCACACGGCTGTCTTCTCCTTTTGTGTGTCTCTGTGTCCAGATTTCTCCTTTTTATAAGGACACCAATCATACTGGAGAGGGCCTGCCCCAACAACCTCATTTTAAACTTGATTGCCTCTGTAAAGAGCTGATTTTCAACTAAGGTAACATTCTGATGTCCTGGGGGTTAGAATCCCAACATACCTTCTTTCGTTGTTGGAGGGAGACACATTCCCCCCATAACACTGTGTTACCTTTGACAAGTTACTAATGTCTGTATGCCTCAGTTTCTTTATTTGCAAAATGGGGCTGCCAATACACCCTAATACTTACCTCCTCGGTCTATTGGGATGATGACGGAAGTGGATATGGGAATAAAGTGCTTGGGACCGAGGCAGGCCCTTAGTGACTGCTCTGTGAGTCAGAGTATCTGTTACCGGGGCTCTCTTCTTACAGTTGTGGAAATGCAGACCCTGGAGGTTAACACGCTTGCCGGGGGTCTGAGTCTGGGTGACGAACCTAAGTCTGCCAGAACCAGAGATGGCTCTGGGATCGGCCCCCCGAGACCAGCATTCTGCTGGGTGGTCTGTGCCACCAAAGGAAGGAAGCCAACTGCACCCAGAGAGCACAGAGCCTAGTCTGGAAAATGTTTTCTCCATCTCCTTTTTCAAAGCATTTTAGTCTAAGGCAGCAAGGCTCCAGCAGCACTCAAGTACCCGTTGAGGGGGTGGATAGGGGATGGCTTCTGCCCTCAGTCTTCAGCTTGGGTGACATCTTATCATAAATCCTTTCCTCATCTATGAAGGGAGAGGGTGGCCCGGGGTGGCCCTGAGCCTCTTCTTACTCCAACAATTGGTACATCTGTGGATCTCCACGTATGAGAACCAAACACATGATGGTGTAAGCTCCTGTAATCATTTCCTTAGTTCCACTAGTATTTAGCCTCAAATGGTCCCAAAGCTCCTTGGGGCTTGTTAGAGTGGGCCCAGCTGGCTCCTTCTGTCTTTCAGGATCCAAAGGAGCCAGAGCTTGGGGCCAGGGAGCACTTGGGGTTCTAAATCCTCAGAGGATTCATAGTTGGATTGACTGAATCCTAGAGCTAGCTGGCAGATTCCTCTCCGCCCCTCAACCAAGGCTATGATAAAGTCTGGAGATAGAACTCCTTTGGGTACAGGCCGAGGAGGGCAAGTCAGGTGGGCATGTCTGCTTGTGTGTGATCCTCACATTGCCTTCTTGATCACCTGAGTCACTCAGAGAGTGTCCAGGATGACTGTGGGGTCATTCATCCTCCCGAGGCATTGATGGAGGTGACAGGATTAGCATTAGGGTAGGGGCTTTTATTTCTGCCTGCAGAAGTTGGAAGAAAAGGTATGAACCCATGATTTCAGAAAGAGACCATTTACTACCTTATTTGACTTTCATTGTTTTGAGAAGCAGATTAGTTTGAATTACTGGGGAATATATATATATATATATGTATATAAATATGCAGTTGGAAATTTGTCAAGTACACTCTGTAAATGGATCCAGGCTAACAGAGTGTTCTGAACAGAGATGCCTAGAGCAAATAATTATGATTTGTTATCAATGCATCATCCCTTTATGGTGTGTGACTATTTTTCCTAAGAATGTAATGTGTACTCGCTATAATTTTGGTTGTTTTTTTAATTAGCAACTCTTTATTTTAATTTAAATTTTATTTATTTATTTGTCAGAGAGAGAGAGAGCAAGCACGAGCAGCGGGAGAGGCAGGCAGAGGGAGAAGCAGGCTCCCTGAGGAGCAAAGAGTCCAATGCGGGGCTCGATCCCAGGACCCTGGGATCATAACCTGAGCTGAAGGCAGACACTTAACCGACTGAGCCACCCAGGCCTCCCAGCAACCCTTTTCAGTACAGATAGAATCAGAGTAAATTTCACTCTAGACCCATTTCCCAAACTGTCAGCATTATTGACACCCCTATTTTTACTGGATTAGTGTCATCAGATCAAGGCTTATAGACATCCCAAAGGCAAGGGGGTGATGTGCTACACACTCGATGGGTGAGAACAGATGATGCCTGTTGCTGAGACCAAACCCGGTAAGAAATGACATCTGAACTACCCTAGTATTGGTTATTGGCTGGCCAGCATCTCACCTGTTACAAATTGACATTAATTTGTTTATGTCTTTATTGTTGTCATTTCCTCCACTAGAGCGTGAAGTCTCAGGGCTGAGCACAATGCTGGGCTTGCAGAAGGGGCTCAAAATTGAATTAGCAAAGTGAATGAATGAACGAACGAATGGGATGCTGCTCTAGACCTTGGTCTTTTTTCTGAGTTTAGTTTAATGTGAGTTGGAATCTGATCCCCATGACGGACCTGATTCCAGGGTAGAAACTGGAAGCTCAGCTCTTCTGATCTAGCCCAGTTTCACCTTTGTCTTTCTTATGAACTACCCTCTATGAGTCAGCCTGGGAGTTTTCTCCACTTATTTACTTTTTCTTCCTGCAGGAGGGAAAAGCACAGCCCTGGAGGGCATGAGCAGTTCAGCTCCTCAGGTAGTGGCTCTCAATCCTGTCAGGCAGCACATGAGAATAACTGGGGGAGCTTAAAAGGTATTGACTAGCCCATCTCCACCCCTTTCAAGGTCCAATTGGTATGAGGGTGGGTCTGGGCACCAGTATTCCTTAAAGACGTCTCCTGTGCAGCCAGAATTGAGAACCACTAGAGTGGTGCTTCTTGAAATTATGTCGGTATCAAACATCTGGATGGCCAACAGACACATGAAAAGATACTCAATATCACTCATCATCAGGGAAATGCAAATCAACACCGAATGAGATATTACCTCACACCTGTCAGAATGGCTCGTATCAAAAAGACAAGAAATCAGTGTTGGCGAGGATGTGGAGAAAGGGGGAACCCTAGTGCCCTGTTGGTGGGAATGCACACTGGTGCAGCCACTGTGGAGAACAGTATGGAGGTTCCTCAGAAAGTTAGAAATACCATATGACCCAGTAATTCCACTTCTAGGTATTCACCCAAAGAAAACAAAAATGCTCATTTGAAAAGATATGTGCACCTATGTTTATTGCAGCATTATGATAGCCAAGGTAGGGAAGCAACCCAAGTGTCCATCGATAGATGAATGGATAAAGAAAATGTGGTATCGGGGTGCCAGCTTGGCTCAGTCAGTGAAGCGTCCGACTCTGGATTTTGGCTCAGGTCATGATCTGGGGGGATCATGGGATCAAGCTCCACATCGGGCTCCATGCTCAGTGGGGAATCTGCTTGAGATTCTCTCCCTTTCCTTCTGCTCCCCCCCCAAGCGATCTCTTTCTCTCTCTCTCAAATAAATAAATCTTAAAAAAAAAAAAGAAGATGTGGTATCTATACACAATGGACTATCACTCAGCCATAAAAAGAGAATGAGATCTTGCCATTGCCATTGTCATGGATGAACTTAGGGGTAACTATGCTAAATGAGATAAGTCAGACAGAAGAAGACAAGTGCCATATGATTTCACTTATATGTGAAATCTAAAATAAAAAACAAGACAGACAAACAAAACAGAAACAGACTCATAAATACAGAGAACAAACTGGTGGTTGCTAGAGGGGAAAGGGTGGGGGGAAAGACGAAATAGGTGAAGGGGATTAAGAGGCCCAAAGTTATAAAATTACTAAGTCACAGAGATGAAAAGAACAGCATAGGAAATACAGTCGATGATATTGTAATAACTTTGTATAGTTACGGACGGTGACCGCACTTAACCATGGTGAGCATTTCATAAAGTATGTAAATATCGAATCACTATGTTGTACACCTGAAACTAACACAATATTGTATGTCAACTATACGTCAATTAAAAATTGAAAGAAAAGAGAAGACATTGTGAGGATCAGAATCACCTGGGGGGCTGTTAGGCACCTGTTGTTCGGTCTCTCCCTAGGTTCTTTTTTTTTTTTAAAGTTTTATTTATTTATTTGTCAGAGGGAGAGAGAGCACAAGCAGGGGGAGCGTCAGGCAGAGGGAGCCCGATGCGGGACTCGATCCCAGGACCCTGGGATCATGACCTGAGCCGAAGGCAGATGCTTAACCGACTGAGCCCCCCAGGCGCTGCCTTAGGTTCTGATTTCTAGTCTGAGGTGATGGTTCAGAACATGCGTTTTCTGCCAGGCCCCCTTGGACGTGCTGCTGCTGTCAGCCTGAGCACACTTCGAGAGCTGCTGCCCCGGGACCGCGGCACGGCCGCCCCTGATTCTCCCAGACGCACAGCTTCCTGCTTCCCGCACGAGTTATGCGGGTGCTTCCTTCCTCCAGCCGCGGCACTCGCTCGGCCGCTGCACTGGCCTGCCCTTTGCGGACAGGGTGCAGAAAACAATTAAAAAAAAAAATCTACTCTTTTCAACCCAAAGGAGACTGGCATGCTTGGAAAGGGGTTTGATCTGAGGGGGACCTGGACGCCCCTGCATGGGGACCAGGCGCCTGGAAGTGGACACGTTCCGAGGGGGTTGGGCTGCGGGCTCTGGATGGGGCGGGGCGTTCCGCGGAGGCAGGCAGCCGTTCCGCGGCTGAGTCACGTGCTACCTTTAGGCATTGGCTAGCCCTTGAGGGGTCAGCAAGGCCTGGACGCCAGAGCCTCAGAGTAGAGCCATGGCTAATAAAAGTCACGGTGAATACAGGGCAATTGTTGGCTCTGAGCTGGGTAGACAGAGCAATGGGGTTCCCTGCGGATTCGTGTTGAAGTGACCCTAAAAACACAGTCTAGTGCATGAAAGTCACCTCGGCGTGTAACTGCCCGTGGCCTCTCACTCAGCCAGCCTCTCGTAGGCCAGGTTAGGGCGTGCGGCCGTCACCCCCGCCCCCGTCCGGCGTCTCCCTCGGCCGCAGGTTGTGGCCCCAGGCTAGCTGCAGCCGCGTGACATCACTGCCACAGGCCCACGGGGCAGAGGCAGTGGCCTCCCGGGCGCCGGGCGAAGCAGGACGATGTGTGACCACTCTGCGTGTCATTTCCTGGGGAAGCCGGAGCGCCAGCTGTGACAGGACACGGAGGAACGTGGATTCTCCTTTGTGATGGACTTCAGTTGAGGCCCTCGTTGCAGCCGCCCAAGCCTGCTGCGCGTAAGCACTGAGCCTGCTCGTGACCCCCTGCCCCCCCCCCCCCCCCCCCCCCCCCGGGCCCCGAGGGGCCCGGGGGGGGGGGGGGGGGGGGGGCGCCCCCTGAGTGCCTGGGGGGGGGGGGGGCGTCGGGGGGGGGCAGGGGGGGGGGGGGGGGGCGGTTTCTGTGAGGCTGGGCGTTATATAACATGATACACAGATGAGAAGGTCATGGGTACATTTGGAGCCCTGCAAGGTGAGTCAGTCCCCGTCACTGCTTTCCAGAAGTGTGGGGCCCGGCTGTCAGCTGAGCAAAGCAAAATGTTCAATAGGTTACTGAGAGCTGATTAGAAGGCAGAGAGAGGTCTCCTGATTCATGAAAAGAGCTGCCCAGAAACTGGCAGCTATTTTGGCAGCTGGGGCGATATTGGGGCAGGCAGTTCGGGGGTGGGGGGTATGAGTGACCAGAAAGGCTGTGTGACCCAAGACTCGCAGTCACCAAAGGCCAGGGAGGGTGACGGTGGAAGTTGTGTCTCCCAGTGTGTTCCATATATTGCCTTTGAGGTTTGTGTGAGTCGTCCAGCACTTATTTTAAAAATGTAAACATTTCATACATACTGATGATGCCTGTTACTCAGTTTGGGCCTGGATCTTTGAGCTTTAATATACTGAGAGCTTCTTTTGAAGTTTTTCAGATTTGTTGCAAGGTCTCTCTGCTTGCCCGCTGGAGCCGGGTCAGGCACCAGAAGTAGTGATTATTGGTTACGCCGGGCTGTGGGAGGCTGGCCTGGCCCTGGGGAAGCTCGGATAAAGGGCTGCGCTTCATTAAAGAGAACCCCAACCCCACAAACCCAACACACACACACACACACACACACACACACACACACACACACACACACACACACACACACACCCTAAGAGTCCTAGCATAGAGACCATTTTTAAACCGCCCTTCTTGTGAATGTAAAGTCAATTTGGTAAGTCTTGTAACAGGAGTGGAGGAAGTGAATGAGAACAAGCTTCTGGGGTCAGTGGGCAGTGGGAGGCCTGGAGGCAGGAAAGATGAGGAGGTGGTGCTGGGGTGGCCCCCGAGAGGTGGGTGGACCGCTGAGGGTGGGCTCTGGTGCTAGGTTCTGGTTGGGATCCCAAAGTTGCTGTCTGATGGTTTTTCTACCGCCCCCTGCTGCTAAGCCCGGTGGGGGTAAATCCACACCAGCTCTCGTCCTGGCGAGCCCAGCAGCTGGTCGTGACTTGGAGGCTTTGGTCTGGAGCCCTGCTTTGGCAAGGGGCAGAAAAGCAGCACACCAGGTGTCCAGGAGGGCAGCGTCTCTCTGCCCCAGGTGCATCAGGACGATGTTGTGCCTGGTCGTGTCTGTGGGATCACGATTTGGGTTCTTCTCTTTCCGTCTAGACCTGATCAGAAAACAGCCTGGACCACTGGCAGGCCAAGTCCCGCCTACTCTTGGTGGGGGGCCTTGAGCTGACTCTCTCACATGGATGAGCATTGCGTGGCTTATTATAGAGATCAGATATCATAAGGAAATTGTCCCTCTTTCCGGTTCTAAGGAAAATAATTTTTTGTTCACCCCTCCTGTAGAGCGGAGAATGTGGCTCCACCTCTGTGAGGAGCCCATCAGTGCTCTGGATGGAGGGCTTCTAGGTTTTTCTCCTGGGCAGGCCACGTCCCCGGCACCGGTGTGTCTTGGGCCCAGAAGGTGGAAGGGCAAGGCAGGAAGCAGGGGCATCCATTACATGCAGGGGAGAGACTGGGCCTCAAGTCAGAGCAGGTGGGGCCTGCCTGGTGCCTCTGGAGCCAGCCGCACCGCAGGGCAAGGCTTGGCTGTGTGGGTGGAGGAACAGGGGAGTGGGGGGCTGGTGGGCTCTGGATCGGGCCTGGGCATCATTGAAAAAGAGAGTTAGCCTGAAATGGGACTGTGTCCGGCTCCCCTTCCCCCATGCTCTGGGCCCTGCAAGCAGGTTGCAGGGAGAGTGGGCACATTCTTGTCCCTTGCCAGGGCCTCTCTGGAAAGCAGGGCAGGGAGAAAGAGGCAGAAGGGAAGGCTGGCAAGAAAAAGCCTTTCCAAAACGAAGGTTGGATTTTCTCTGAATTGAACTGCAAAGTACCACCTCTCCTGTAGATCTCAAAAGCTCTATGCAGACTCTGCCTACACTTGCTAGGCCTGCTCAGCCCTTCGGTGTGAAGGAAATGGTGGTGTTCCAATCCACAGTCATGTAGATTGCTTTTCTAGGCTTTGGTTTGCAATCATAGAGCACAGACTTTGAAAACTGGAAGCAATCTCTGAGCTCATGTGCCACTCAACGATGGTCCCCTGACTGTGCCCAGGTCCGAATTCCTGGCGCCTACGATTATGTGACCTTCTACGGCAAAAGGGCTTTTACAGATGTGATTCAGGTAAGAAGTTTCAGGTGGGGAGATTATCCTGGCTTATTTGGGTGGGCCCCGAATATAACCACCAGCGTCCTCCTAAGGGGGAGCAAGGAGCTCAAAGGAAGAAGAAGGCCACGTGGTGATGGGAGCAGAGGGAGAAAGGAGATGTGCTGGAGGCCACCGTGAACAAACGAGGACAACCTCTAGAAGTGCATTTTCCCTGGGAACCTTCAGAAGGAGCTCGGCATCGCCAACATCTTGATTTCAGGCCACGGAGACCATGTCGGACCCATGTCAGTTCTTCCAGAATTGTAAGCGAGTTAGTGGGTGTTGGATGAAGCCACTATTGGAGGTAATTTGTGACCGCAGCGACAGGAAACTGATACAGACCTCGTTTACCTCAGCTCTCTCTTCTCGCAGATGAGACTGAAGCCCATGGGCAGTCAATATTTTCAGGTGTGGTTTGTGAATTTGTTAATTATGTATGGGGACGGGGTGACGTTTCCCCTGCCTCTAAGACACGAGAGTTTTTTTCTCTTATTGGCCCGCTGACCAGAACAGGCCTTGGGATTTTAATTTTATGGGGTCTGATTGCTACATGGATCCTATGGGTTTGAGAACCATATTTTCTTGAATCCACATGAAGGACTCTCACGTGATAGGAATGAGTGAATTTGGCCGGATAATTTGGCAGAGGCTGTCCCAGCAAACCAGGGACAAATAGTCTGTTATAAACCATGATGTAGTGGCCAACACAGGCTCTTTGTTCCTCCAAGCTCCCTTCTCACGGTTCCTTACCCTCCACATCACAGGGGAGGAAAGGGGGTTGGAACCTTGCCACAGAGGTTTTCAGAAGATGCTGTTGATTTCTGACCCAAAATAGACTTGGGAAAGGCCTGGGTTCAAAAAATGAAGACTCATTGCTTCAATCCTTGCAATAAACATCCTGGGTTACTTTCACCTCAAACCTCAGAGGATTTCGAGATACTTCAGAACATTCTGTGCCTTGTCCATTTCCCATCAGTTGGTGGAGAAATGGAACCAAACACTCTGGTGATAGTGAGGAGAGGACAGTGCAGACCATGGAGATGGAGAGGACATGGAGGAGCGTGGGGAGGGCAGCCATTGTTCCGTGAGCGCTTCTGGTGACGGGTGGGGTCTGAGGCATTGGTTCTGGAAAGGGCCATTCAAGCAGTTCTTGCGGCTTCACGATCGCATTTTCCCATTGAAGAAGTGAGGTTCTGTAAATTCCTCTTTATGGATCACAAGATCAGCAGTTATACTTCAATACGGCCAACAGCAGACTGCATGGTTTCACTTCCTCTCTTGGCTATATTAAGCTGTGGGCTTCCTTGCGCTATCTAGCGAACATGATCCCAGCCAAGGGAAGGTTACCTAGGGCTGGTGTGTTTGCTTGACCACAGAGCGAGCAAGAACAGGACTCAGTTATTTGCATACCCTTCATCCCGGGATGATGAGGTATTTGGGGGCGAATTTACACCCTTGACGTTACTCGGCTTGACCCAAAATTTATAGCTCGAACTTCAATCGAACCACGTCAAAATTTTGGAACAAAACCAGATATTCCCCCTTCAACTGGTCTTTGGAGAAAGAATAAACATGGATACAGTGTAACATTTACCCTTTGGCCAACAGACTCCACTCTGGGGGTATTAATGGCTTCCATCCCGAAGTCACATAAGTCAGTACAGCTCAGTACACATAGCTGGACCTCAATTTGTGCCCACCTCTAAGTTTCCATCTAGGTCCAACATTGTATTTTTCTCAGATTTTGTTGACCCAATCTGAGCTATGATTCCCTGGGAGTTCTCTTCCTTGTTAGCAAAAAGGATAAAGCTAGGGCCCGTGGGCTCTTTCAACTTTGAGCCCTTTGTTTTGGATATGAAAGTCCTAAGACTTGTCTCTAAACATTTCTCTGCCTTTTCACCTGGAAGAACCCCAGTATCTGAGTCAATTAGACGGAAAGTGTCATTAAGGTTAGGAACATGGATTTTAAAGGACATTTGGATGAGTGTTCTTTTCCATCCACCAGCAGGGGGATCCATACACACCTCTGCCTGCACCATGCCATGGCCCAACAAGACACGGGGACCCAGAGGGTTCACGTCGCAGTCGCATGCCCTGGTCCTGGTCAAGTTCTTATCCTCTCCCACGTGGCTTCCTGTTCATATCAAGGAGGGCACTGGAGCTGGGGGGTGTCGCACAAGCCTGTCTGGGCGGACAGCAAGGGCAGTGAATCCAGTAGGGGGAGGGCTGCCGTTGGCTCTGTGCATCTGAGGACTTGCATGGGGTCCCAGTGGGCTCTGGGCAAGCTCCTGCGGCAGCCTCGGGTCAGGCTCACCCCCTCGGCTCCCTCCTCTCTAACGCCTGGCCACCTGGTGACTGCCGAGGGGGACAGAGGAGACATCAACACAACCTCTGGGCCTCTCAGGGGGAGTGAGGAGACGTGTGTTTTGTAACGACATGACCTAGGACCGAAGTTCTATTTCCAGAGGACAAACTATTCAGTTCGGCAAATCCCACAAGTGATAATAAAGACTTGGAGAGTCACCCCCTTCCTTCACTTAACAATTAAACATCATATAAGACTGGAAACCGGGGGACTCAAAGCTTAACTTCCCTCCTATTCCCGAAGGGATGTTCTGTGGAGGCGAACATCAACCGTCCCACTGGCTAAAGACTCCAAGACCTCCTTTCCTCTTTGATGGGGCCAGGGCCAGCAAAATAGACATCACTTTAAAACCATCTCTCAGCTGAAGCACGGAAGTTTTAGCGAGTCACAGAAAAAATAGGGAAACTTACGCACAGTTTCCTTGGCCACTTCCCCATCTGAGTGATCATGCACCTAGTGCCGTCCCCTGGAGGGTGCTCCCCTATGAGGAGGGAAAAGGTGTGTCCACAGCCACTCAGTCAGAGAGAGTGACACAAGCCCTATTAGGAAATCCCTGGAGGACGGGGGTATAAATCCCGGCCTGGACTGCCGAGTTTCCACTGAAGGTAAAAGTTGGGCCTGGCAGCCTTCCCCAGGCGAGAAGCAACAAGGTCGAAGAATGCAGGGCTGCAGGTAAGAGACTTTTGAGAGAGAGAGAAAATGAGAGAGAGAGGGAATGAGAGAGAGAGAGAGAGAGAGAGAGAGAATGAGAGAGAGGGAATTACAGAATGAGGGGGAGAGAGAGAGAGAAGGAGAGAAATCTGGGGGTTAGGACCCTTGGGTTCCATTTCAGGATGGAGCTTCACGTGGCTTTCCTGATGTCTCTGGACCTTGGGTGCCTTCGCTGGGTGGCATTCCTCATCTCTTCAACCTTTGTTTGTTGGAAGGTGACCCTGACCTTCTTGGGCTTCAGTGTCTCTGTCAAAAACGGGCTGGATCAGAGGATTTCTGAGGATCTTCTATGATTCGAAGTGACAGGTAAAAATGCTGTGGGATCCAATTAAAGGAGATTCATAGCTGCAAAAAGGTCACCTTGGGATAGGCTGTGCCTGTGAGGCTTACCCTGAATTTAGAGGCTTTCTTCTTTGGAAGGTCAGGGGGTTTTCCGGTATGGCATGTTTTCTTTTTAAAAGTAGGTATAACTTTTCTAACACTCGAGCTTTCAGAGCTGGCTGAGCGCCAGTGCTCCGGGTTGTCTTGGAGGAGTAGCAAGCAGATCATGGTGGGAAAGTGTGAGCCGTGGGACTAAAGGGTCTGTGTTCAAGTTCTGACTTTGCCTCTTCCTAGCTGTGTATGATGTCACGTGTGTGTCCATATCATAACTGTCTTTAAAAAATTCTATACTCTAGTGAATAAGGGGTACCATTTGAACAGAGATCATCTACCCAGTGGCCAGCAGCTTGCCAGTAATGGAAAGCCAGGAAGCATTAAGCTTACCTTCATCCCTTGCTTCATTCTTGTGAAATAATAACACTGGGTACAATTTTTTAAAATAAAGTTGCTTTTTATCCTCAATTATAATTAAATAAATTGCACAATTTATTTTTAACCTCTCGGTGTCCCCATCTGTAAATAGTGAACTCAGTGGGGAGGATCATAAGGTGGTGGGAAAAGTAAATGTGTATGAATCACGTAAGGCACTTGGAGTAGCCTGGCACACCGTGGGTGCGGCCGAAACGTTGGCTCTCACTCTTTGGCACTCTCTCTTGAATCGCTCCTTGGTAGTCCTTTGCTCCTCGTGGAACCCCAGCTCCCTCAGGAGCCCCCTACCTCATGGCCCCCAGCTCTGCCACTGATGTGCTGTGATCCAGGTCAAGGCTCCTCTCTGTCTGGGTTTCCTCTTCTGTAAATAGGCAGTTGAGTGACTTGACTTTGCAAGGCCCTCCTAGCTGTTTGGGGGATGCTGCCGGCTTCCGTCTCTGCAGTTCACCCCGCCCCACCAAGCTCACTCTTGCCCTGGCCCGTCTCTCTGAGCTCTGCCATCCCAAGAGGGCAGTGGGCCCCTTCCTACCGGCTCAGTGCGATATCACCACATGCAAAACAGAAAGAGCACCTTCTCTCATATCTCATTAGTTTTGTCCAGTTCCATTGCATCTTTAGCCTCTTTGGTTACCCTAAAAAGCCAGCAGGAAGCTTGGATAAGGTCAGAGGAGCTGGGAGGACAGTCTCTGCCCTATTTGTTCCCAGCTGCCTGGGAGCACCTCCCAGGCCCTACCAGCAGGTGTCCCCTCAACCTTCTGGCCCCTGCCGGACCTCACACCCCAGCTGTTACACAACAAACCCCTGTGTGATCAAGACCCTCAGACCCCGTCCCTCCTCCCCTCCCCTGGGGTTAACAGAGTCAGTGTCACATGAAAACCCAAGTGACAAACCTCGAGTCGTATGTGTTCAAGTTGTCTTTTTCTGTTACCATTACCAGGTGTCCAGACAGGGGCACATGGTCATGGCAGTGGCTTTGGTCAGTGCTTTTCAACCTTGAGGGTGCACTAGCACCCCTGAGGCTTAGTAAGCAGACTGCTGGATCCACTCAGATTTTGATTCAGTACTTGCATGCAGGGTGTCCGAGGGAGAGGGTCCCAGGTGATGCTGACGCTGCTGGTCTGGGGACCACACTTTGAGAACCACTTGCTTAGGCGATAACAAGAGGTTTTACATCCAGTGGCAAACTGACCAGGGAGTTGTTTTAGGACAAGAACGTTTTGAGGCCATTTTCAAAACAGAACTCACAGGGACCTGCCGGGTTTGACATGAGTGCTAGAGGCTGGAGGTCTTAAATAGGAGAGTTCTATGTAACAGATGGACAAATAGGCACAGTGGGAATAATAAGTATCTCAGTGTCTGGAACTTGACCTCAGGCTCCTACCAGTTTTGTTCTCCGCTTACGAAGGAACATTGCTTAACATAGGAGGGAAGAGGGTGGCAAAGGGCAGCAAAAAGATGAAGGGAACATGGAAGCCTCTGTGGCCGGCTGATGGGCCAAATCCAGTGGGGCCACAAGAGAAACAGTGGTGGAGTTGATGATCCTCTAGCATCTCAGAGTCCCTGCTCCAGTGGCTCTCAGCCCTGGCTGAGTATTACCATCACCTGGGGAGCTCTTAAAAATCCCTGTACCTGGGACCAATTACATCATTAATGTTGGGGGCTGGGACCTGGGCTTTAGTAGTGTTTAAAGCCTTCAGGCAGTTCTGATGTATAACCAAGGCTGAGATCCACTGCACTATTCCATCTCTTACACTCCTTACTGTCCTACCTTTTATTAACTCTTCAGGGACTCCTTCTTCCTTCAAACCCTGTGTTCTGAACCTGTAATTTATCTGATGAATTTCAGATAAATGGGCATTTTAGTCACCAGTAGCGTGAACAGGAGAGAAGTTTGAGAATCTGTATTAAACTCCTTGCAAACGTTTCTGAAACACACTTTGGTTAAGAACCTCTGTTTCATATTAAGCATAAACAATTTCCGAAACACAAGGAGGTGAATGATTATGGCATTTGATTGTGGGCCAAAAGAGTCCAACTTAAAACCAATTATCTTAAAACCAGTAACTTAGCTTCTGGATGTTGGTTTCACTCATCAGATGACAGGGATGGGGTAGGGAGCAGAGGTTCTTTGCTATTGTCAAGGATCTCTGGAAAGTGTTCATACCACCCAAAGTTTTCATGAAACGTCAAGGGGAAATTTAAGAATACATGGACTTCATTGGGGATTTCAAACTTGAGTGTACTCGGGGACCAGGCAGTAAGTCAAATCTGTGAAGCTATGAGTGATAAGGCCAGTGGCCAACTGGAATGAGCTTGTCTCTTGGGAAAGACATTCAGTGAAGACTAACATTAACATTCTGGTGGAATAATGCGTACTCACAAGCTGAATTGGCCCAGGTCCCAGTTCGTGATTTGCGGACTGGCTTTGACAGCTTCTGACAATATGATCACATACCCTCCGAGTGAAAGGGATGAAGGGCAAATCCTGGCCCTCCCCCCACTTTTATTTGTATTTCTTTAGAGGAGTTACTTAACTCCCGTAAGCCCCAATGTCTTCATCTCTAAAATGAAAATAATAACACATTGTTGGGGAAATTAAAGGAAACTTTTGCCTACTGCCTGGCATTTATTGATGTTCAGTAAATGTTAGCTAGCATCACCATCTTCAATATCATCATCATCAGATTATACGATTCTGACAGCACAATTTCAGAAACCACACTGAGGGGCTGCAGTGATCAGGGCACAGGGATTTAGTATAATATCTGTTCTCACTCCACGTAGGCATCTGACTACTCTATGTAAGAATAAGCCAATCTAAAGACCAAAGCTTCTCACCTGCCTAGAAATCTTGTTGATATGCCCGTAATTCCAATGCCTAAGTCTGAGGTGGAGCCTGAGATTTTGCATTTCTTCACAAGTGATGCTGCTGGTCCATGGACCACACTTTGAGTAGCAGGGCTTCAGAATATTTGGGCCAAGGTTTCATTACTTGGGAGCAAGGAAGAAGTAAATGTAAAGCATTGGAAGGGTCCTGGATTTTCTAGAGCTAATATTCATCAGAATGTTTTTTTTTTTTAAATGTCTGTGGTAGGCAGAATTCTAAGATGACCCCCACTATCCATGTCCTTATATAACTCCCCCTCCCCCGAATGAAGGTGCACTATATGAATGTGATGGGGTATCACCCTCATGATTAGATTTGCCTTATACCACAGTTGCAGGTATAATTTAGGACCCTGACAAGTTGACTTGAAGTTAATCAAAAGGAATTTTCCTGAGTGTGCCTGACACAACCAGGTGGGCTCTTTAAAAAAAAAGGTCTAGAGGTCAGAGAGACACGAAGCAACATCTGATGTTGCTCATTGGCTTTGAAAAAACAAACGGTCTTGTTGTGGAAATGGCCACAGGGCAGGAAGCAGGGGGCAGCCTCCAGCTGCTGAGAGTGGCTTTGGCTGACAGCCAGCAAGAAAGTGGGGACCCCAGTTTATACAATCACAAGGAACTGACTTCTACCAATAGACACATGGAACAGAACCTTGGGCTTTGATAGTCCGTTACACACTCAGCAGACACTTCTTCCAAGTTGAGACCAAACATCTGACCCATGGCAGAATGACTAATGAATGGGTGTTATTTTAAGTCACTAAGTTTGTGGGATTTCTACACAGCAATAGAAAACGAATACGATGTCCTAATTCTTGTCTTTGATTGCTGTGCCTATCAGTCCAAGGTATAGACAACCTAAAACATCTCGGTAGCTTAATACGACACAAGTTTCTCTGGCTCATGCTGTATCATTGTCATTGGTCAGCTGTGTCAGACCACGACAGCTCATCATAGCTACTTGAGAACATTTTCAAAAGAGAACTCATGGAGACCATCTGTTGGATTGTTTTGACATGGGTGCCAGGGTTGGAAATAGGTGTTTCTCCTACTTAACAAAGGAGAAACAGACATGGAGACACAATGGGGGTGGATCCATGGATGGAAGTAGACCTCAGCCTCCTATCAGGATGACCTGATAATCCTATGTGGCCACCATCAATAAACAAGGGCTCAGAGAAAAGGGTGTTGGAGGGTAGGACACCAGAAATGAAATGCATAGGCTTGGAAGTGACCCATGTCCCTCCCATTTACTTTTCATGGCTATAACCAGTCATGTGGCTCTGTGCCTCCCTTTAAGGTACAGAGACGTGGCATCCTATGTGTACCCCAAAGTAGAAAAGTACCAGGTATTGGTTAGCGTGAGTCTGTCTACCATGGCATGTTGCTCAGTTAGATGGAAGTGGCAGGGGAGGAGGCAGGATCTCAGACTGTTCAGCTTCACAGATCTCTTCTTGGCACTGGGGCAAGGTCGTCGGGCGTCGAAACGCTGAGAGTAGCCAGAGGGGCTATGTGTGTGAATGGAACGCTCACTCCCAGCCACTCCCTCCACAGAGGAGGGCCAATGGCTTCTGGGGACTTTTTGGGTCTGTGGAAAACCCAGTCAGTCTGGGCTGTCTTCAAGCTAAATAGTGAGCTTTCTTGTGGCAAGGGATTTCCCCACACAGTAGAGAAAAAAATTGCTTGGGTTTTCGGTTGTTCGTTTTTGCTTGACTTTTATCTGCTCGTATGGACATGCTGAACACAGGGCTGGGGAAAGCTGCCACCTTCTGTGACCCTCAGAGGATAAGCCATTCTGGGTGCGCACATTTTCTAGAGATGGAAGATGATCTTTCAATGCATAAAGAGAAGATCCCCCCTTTTTTTGACAACTTAATTTGGGAAGGAAATATTTTTTTAAATATTTTATTTATTGATGAGAGAGAGAGTACAAGCAGGGGGAGGGGCTGAGGGAGAAGCAGACTCCCTGCTGATCAGGGAGCCGGATGTGGGAATTGATCCCAGGACCCTGAGATCATGACCTGAGCTGAAGGCAGACGCTTAACTGACTAAGCCACCCAGGCATCCCTGGAAGGATATATTTCTAAAATATATGTAGCATGGTGAAAATTTATACCCACTGCAAACTGATGCCAGAAAATATACCTTTCATAACTTTTCTAACCAGAATCTCATTTGGTGTTTGAGGTCCCTTTTCATTAGGAAAGGGGATTAAACCTACTAGTTTATGTCATCTCCATCTTGCAGGCTCACATCTGCCTCTCTTAGATTTATTCAGTCTCTTTGGGGGTAAATGCTCAGACTTCCAGAGTTTCTCACCTATTGCTTTATTCTAGCCAGGAAGGAGTCTGAGAGTAGGGAAGCCATGTCCCCAGGGCATGATGGGGAAGGTGGCAGTCCACACCTGATGGCCTGGGGCCTTCACTGGTTTCCATGGAGATGTCCCTGAACCTGGCTGGTCATGGGGTGTCCTGCTGAATCTACTGCTGAGGTCTGCAGCTGGGAAAACCTTCGGTCTGATCTTGCAGATGGGTCAGTGCCACCACAATGGCCAACTTGGGCCCACTGTGCCCCTCATTGGCTCCACAGGCTCTCTGTGTCTTGGCCACGGCCACGTTTCTCCTCTGGCTTCGACTGACCACTTATGCAGGTGATACTCAAAATATTTGACAACCAGCAGGGGACGAGCACCAACCAATCAGAAGAGATGCTACAGTATCTGTTGCTGGACCAGGAGGATCTCCGAGGAGCCCCAAGAAAGGCATAGTAGCAGAGGGCAGAGAGCTCAGGGCTTAAGTAAGTGATACTTACCAACTGGTGGAGACATGTTTCCATATTTGGCCACACTGCTCCTTATGGACTGAATATCCAGCTCCAGGTCACCTTGTCCTTCATCATGGCAGCCCCAAATTAGACCAAATTTTACCTCCCATTCCCTACAGGAAGCACAGGGAAATATCTGGATTTCTTCCCCATCAGTGAGAAACTAAGGCTAGCAGGCCTTCTGTCTCTTTGCATTCGGGTTTTGAACTCAGAGTCGGGAGCAGGCCAATATGCCTACTTCCTCTTGTGGTTGCCTTCCTTTTACCCTGGAGCCCCCCAAAGCCTTTTCTTCTTCTTTCTTTCTTTTCTTCTTCCCCTTCCTACCAGGGAGGAATATGTCACATGCACTTCCTTCCCTCCTTTCTGAGGAGGGCTTTGCTCTTCCCTTTTCTTTGGGCCATAGTGGCAGAAGAATTGGAGGTAGTAAGAGAAATACATTGGAAGGTAATTAAACTATTATCCTCATCACATACGTATGTACTGTCCCAACTTAGAGAAAGAGGATTCTGAACAAAATTTAACTGTTCTTCGTGATTCGGGGAAATCGTCACGAACATCAACTGTTTTCTGCTGTGGCACCCTGATACCCTCAGTTGGGCACGGGGAAGTGGAGGGGACCACTGGTTTCTGCTCTTAATGGCTCCTGATTGCTGTACTTTTTGGTTCATGCACTGTCTTAATGGTTTTCTTCCCCCCCCCTCCCCCCGGCCCCCACCATGCATCTATCTTAATGTATTTCTGTCTCCTGTGTTATTGGGCCATCAGCTGCCTCTCCCTTCCCTGGGTGCTCTCTTCTGCCAGCCCATTCCCTCTTTCTAATTTGCTACCTCTAATCTGCTTTTGATTAAGCGTTCTGGTCGTGTACTGCTGCATAACAAAGTGCCCCAGAATTTATCAGCTTACAACAAACATTTTATTATAACTCATATGTTGTGTAGGTCATGAATTTGGGAGGGGCACAGCCAGGCGATTCTTCTGTTCCACGTGGTTTGATTGAGTTCAAGCAGTGAAACTCGGCTAGTGAATAGACTCTTCTGGGGAGTCCAAGGTGGCTTTACTCACATGGCTGGTGCCTTTGAGGGGATTCCTGTGAGGCCAGACATAGCTGGAACTGTGAATCAGACCCTCTACATGTGGCCTCCCCTACGAGGTGGTCTCAGGGTAGTTGGACAGCTTACATGGTGGCTGGCTTTCCCCAGAGCAAGCCTCCCACGGATACCAGATGGAAGTGTTCACCCAGCATCATTCTGTTGGTTAGACTCCAGTCACAGGCTGGCCCACATTCAAGGGAGGTGAGTTGGACTCCACATTTTGATGGCAGAGTGGCCCAGTCACATCGCAGAAGGCCACGTTAAGATGGGAGATACTATTGTGGCCATCCTTAGAAAGTATAGTCGCCACTCTGAGAAGCAACAACACTCGTAGACACAGAGAAAGAGGTGCTGCAAGAGAGCTGCCAAGCTGCTTCTGTGAGTAAAATATCTGTGCCTTTGTGCCAGGATCTTATTGGCTCTCTTTTAGCTGTTCAGGTCTTTCTGTCCTTGTTTCCTCTGTCTGAGTTATATTTCAGATGGACAAGTTTTCTGGATGACTGATAATTCAAATATCTGAGGTGTTTACTACATACACTTAGATTATAGGAGGGTGTAAGCCACCTTCAGCTTAGAGGGTGTGCTTCCTGTCCCATAACAGCACAGAGTGTCTGGTTACTGGCTAACGTTAACCAGAGTGTAGCCCAACGGAGCTAGGACTTCCATCCCCAGGAGAACTCAGAAGTCTTGAGTCCTGGCTCTGCTATTTGCTAACTCTGAGACTTACACAAGTGAGTTGATGAGATTTGGTGGTTATCTGATTGAGGCCCCTGACTTGGTGCTTTAGAAATGGAAGCTGTGCCCCGGGCTGAAGCCTAAGTGCAAATCCAGACTGATTTGGAATCCAGGACTTCTAGCAGCTGGGAAGGACCTGGGAGCTCTCAGCCGCTCAGCCCTTGTATTTATTTTAGAGATGAAGAAACTGTGACCCAGATTGGGTAAATTGCTAGTGGCTTGCCTAAGCTCACATAGCTAGTTAATGGTAGAGTGAATCCAGCTTCCAGGAATCTTCAATCTCTTGCTCTGTGTGCTTAAAGGTCAGTCTGAATGAAGGCATCAGAATGCCATGGCAGGTGTTGCCTGCATGTGTGCATGTATATATGATTGTGTGTTTCCATGTTAAACACACTGCTATGACATGGATTTAGGCATCAGGCTTATTGATTCCACTAGGTAAAGTTGAACACCTTTCTAAGTAGTAGCTGGTGTTATGTAAGTTATTGACCATGGTACCCAAAGTTCTCAGGCTGTGGGATGGACCTTCAGCAAGACTTAGTAAGAATGCAGACAGGGAAGCTCTGACTTCTCCCTCAGTTCTGTCAGTTGCGTGCTCCTGAGAAAGTTACTCACCTCCTGAACTTTGGGGTCTGCTTCTGTAAAATGCTTCCCCTTGTCGAGTGCTTTCTCTTTGCCAGTACTGTGCTGACCTCTGTACGTATCATACGCCATCTGACTCTCCTGTGCTACGTGTCAGGCTGCAGCCATTTTACAGATGAGCAGACTGAGCCTCTCAGAGGCAGTATGATCTACCCCTGGCACCAAACCATCCAGCTGGCCCACAAGGGAGGCAGGACTCCCATTTGCTCTACCAGATTCTCAGTCAGGTCTCTCACATGCTTTCTACAGTGCTCTCCTGTATAGACTCCCTAACTCTCAGGACTGCTGTGAGATGTAGCTAGACTTCTCAGCTGCCTTGTGGGGTGGAATCTGACCAAGGAGTGGAGTTTAGGTGAAGGCAAATTTGCATTCTGAATTGACAGAAGTTTCTGATCATGTGTACTTCCCAAGACTGGAAGTGTCCGTCTAATTGAGGGGTAAACTTGGCCCCCTATGGAGGATGCTTGGTTTGGGAAGACTGCTAGGGTGGGCTGCTAAGCTTAATGGCTTCTGGAGCCACCTCTAGCTCTGGGTTCTGGTGCTTCTACAGAGCAGAGAAGGAGTACCAAGGCTGAAGATTGTGTTGACTCAGGTTTGTATTCCACTTTATCATTGCATTAGCTCTGTGGCCTTGGGTAAGTTATTTAATGTATCTGAGTCTATTTCCATTGCCTCATGTTTATAATGGGGATGATGCACTCTACTAGGCTCCTGAATGGTGCTCTCTGGAATTGCTCAGAGTAGAAAATTCCTCTTACACAAATATTAGGCTGGGAGGACTTGAAGCCTGGTGGATTCATACTGTGGTTGTCAAGGGCCTTGTGGTTGGAGTTCCACATCAGTCATTTTGTAGGAGGATGGCAATTATTCTGAGCTAGAGGAGTGGTCTTGTCAGGGGCTAGCCTGTGAGAGAGCCTGATGCAGGAAGAAGGTGAAGGAAGTGTCTTTGGTTGATGGTCCAGTCTGCTGGGGGCTCTGAATGATTCCGCCTTACTGGGAATGCAAAGTGTGACCAGAGGATTTGAATGAGTGGGGAGATGAGTTGGATTGATTTACTGAATCTCTTAGTCAATGTTTCTTGGGGGCAGAAATTGGCCAAGTCCAAAAGGTTTGACGGGGAAAGGGTACTTTTAGAGAGAAGGGACACTTGTTGGCAGAAAGTAAAATATAAAGAGAGCCTGTAGCGCTTAGTGGAGCCAAGTCTTAGTTAGCTTCTCTAAGTTTTCCCTTTGAGAGTCAGCCCATTGTGGCCCAAAGATGGGTCTTCCTGTGCCACGGCTCCTAGGAAACAATCCTATCTCCCCAGGCCCCACCAGGGTCAAGGACATTGAGGTCCTCTCATTCTGACACGGCCATGCAGACCAGAAACACTCCCACTATGCTGCACTGAATTCCCTCAATTCTGAGGGAGGGGGTGTGTGTGGTGGGAAACTAGCTTCTCTCTTTTTTGTAGAACCAAAAATAATCTGTGGACAATCCGTCAAGGGTTCTGCTTTGAGCCAGTGTATTTTCAAAAAAAGCTGCTTCAAACCTGGTCCTATATTTCTCTGCCTCTAGTTTCAGAGGCAGAAAAATATACGACCGTATTATTAATTTATATTTCCTTATTCCCCAAACTCTTCAAGTCTTGTGCTTTCCAGAGATTGAGTTCCCAATAATTCTTATTTTGCTTCTGCTTTGAATTTTAAAAAATTTCCAAGCTTCACTTTGATGCAAATATTTATTTTCCCACGGGTGTCAAAAGGTTTTATAACACACACCTGCCACAACATGTATTGGTTTTTAGGGATTTATTTTACAAACTGGAGTTGACGAATGGTATGCGTCAGGCCTGATAACTATTTGACTTCATTAATATTCAAGATCTATTACCTTTGTTTTGCTTTCTTGGATGACTGTATCTCCTGACTCAGAGATGGACAGTTGCCTACAAACATCCGGTAACAAGGTGACAATAGAAATAAAGTTTAATCTCAGTGGATTAAGAGATATATTAAAGTAGACTATAGAGTAAGATGTTGAATGACTTTAAATGCCTGAAGATTTGTTTCTGGAACTATGATTCTATCATTTACTTACTAATTTGTTTTCAGTCTGCTAAAAATGTGTTCCTCCACGAATTCTAAAGTCTTTAGGGTGAAGTGTGAGGATGTCTGCAACTTTCCTGTGTTCAGGGGAAAAATATGTATGCATATATATAAAAATATGTATATATAAAAATATGTAGGTGTATATATGTACATATGTATATGAGTGTGTGTGTAGATATATATATAGAGAGAGAGATAGAGAGAGGACAGAGAGGGAGAGACAGAGAAAGGGCATAAAGCAAAATGTTAATAATTAGTGAATCGCGGTGAAATACATACTGGTGTTTTACCATTCTCTCACCCTCCTAGTCTGTTGGAACTTTTCAGATTTAAATGAGAAGGTGAAGCCAACAGCTAGATACTCTTAGGCTCTGTGTCCCATCTGTGATCAGGAGGCTGAGCCCGGAGAGCTGGGCTCAGTGTGGTGCTAACAAGTCTTTCCACCTTACTGTGTTCTTTCTCCTTCTCGAACTCTTCACACATTGTTGGTCCTTTCCTTATGCCTGGACCTGCTTTTCTTCTCATTCCTTGGTTTTCAAACACTGGGTGTAGTAAAACATGGTTGTGTGACCAAAAAAAAAAAAAAAAAAAAGTCACTCAAATTCTTGGAACCAGCTTGGAACCAGAAATTTAAAATTTCTTTCTTCCAGTAAGGAGGTCAACTCAGATTCAAGCAGAAATTCAAATTGTCTGTAATTTAAAGATACATTGAAAGAAAGTAGGGCAGGAGAGGCAAGTTTTGCTCCAAGCCTCGGCAGAACAAATTCTCTTTCCTCCGGGCCTGCCAAAGACTTAGTACTTCCCACACTATGGCAATTTTGGTTCTGACCTTTTCCTGGGGTTTTGATGATTGAAAATGATCCGTGTTTGTGGTTTAATTGCCTGAAGCCACTTCCTGAAGAGGTCACAGTGAAGCAGCTATTTTGCCGAAGTCCTCAGAGGGAAACCAACACAATTCCCTTGGCTGTAGGGGTCCCCGAGGTGGGGGAGGGGTTGGGGAGGGCCAAGAGGGGGTAGGGAATGGCTGTTGCTTGAGGAGGACATGTTAGGATTTCGTTCCGCTGGAACAGGGTCCTTGTTGAAACATCTCCACTTCTCGCCCTGACCACACGTGCCATTTTGAGAAGAGTGTTAATGTCCAAGGCGCTTTCAACACCTGAAAAAGAAAGTGAGGGGCTTAGATTTCTCTAGGACCCCTTCTGCTCTGTAGCTCTGTGAAGCCTCAGCTAACCACCACCCCTGCATGGACACAGCCTGACTTTCTGGTGTCAAAATAATTTTAAACTTGGTTACAAACCACATAATTCAAGGCTAAGCCTGCACCTGTCTTGCGGGGTGCTCCCCTCTGAAGGGAGGCTGCTCAGCTCCCCCTGCCTTTGAGTTGAAATGACTTCTTAGCGTCAATCTTCAGAACTGCTTGAAACTGTTGAGTCCGCAGTATCACTGCGGACTGGTGACAGCAGGGCTCCTTCCCTGGGGTCCTTTTCATAAACTTTGGAAAGTTTGCATATTGGGATTAGGTTTGGCTGTGTATCACAGGAAGCCTATAGTCTAGGATGGGAGAGCAATTCCACGAAGCCAAGCCACCGAGGACTCATGCTCCTGTCTTGTCGCCCCAGCACTGTCAGCAAGTGGCCTGTGCCTTGTGGCCCAACATGGTGGCTGCAATCCACCCACCACGTCCATACTGAGCCAGCAGAAAGGAAGACCAGTGGAGACTTTGAAGTCTTTTGAGGAGACTTTTAAGTCAACTTCCCAGGAGGAGCCTAGTTTTCCACCTACGTTTTATTGGCCTAAATTCTGTCACGTGGCCACTTCTAGTTGCAAAGGGGGATGGGAAATGTAGTCTTTGTGTGGGCTAGTGCTGTGCTTCGTTGAGTCAGGGCTTCTATAATCCATCCTCTCATATCCAGGGTGGATATTAGAGGAAGAAACTAGCAGCATCTGTCATAGAAACTATATTTTTGAAGAGTAAGGGCTTTGGAATCAGTAGTCCTGGGTTTAAACTTCAATTCCTGCTTACAAGCTGTAAGATATTAGTCAAGCTACATAACCTCCTTAATCTCTTCTATTATATGATCTGTCAGATTGGCATGATATTCACATCATGGGGGTAAAATGAGAGAATAGATGCTCAGTATTCAGCTCAGTAGCTGTCACTGTTACATGTGTGCCTGTGTCACCATCTTTGACTTCATTCACTTATTCGGATATGTGGTATTGGTTATACATGTGTATTTGATTCCAACTTCTTTCATATACTTTCTAGAGAACCAGTGAGTCTGGCTGGGACCAGTACATCTGGGGACGTGAGACGCTAATGTGGGTGCAGAGGACAAAGCAACTTGGTCAATGTCGATGTGACGTTTATGCTAATCAAGTGGCCTGGTTAACCTGAGGCTGGGGTTAGTGGTTCAAGTTACAGGATATATTTGTGTTTCAGAAACATGTGAAGGATAGGACCATGCAGAAGCAGGAAGAGTTTAGGGGAAACAGCCCTGGGGCAGACACCCAGCTAAGGGGAAAATCTCGGGTCATTCACTACCCGCTCCGGCTCCTCATCACCAGAGGGGGAGTTCAGACTGCAACTCTGAGCTCATGCCTTCTGATGAGCAAGGGCTTCTAGCATGCAAGGACTACTTCCTCAGTTTGCCAACCCTGCCCTGGCCATTTAAGGGCCATCTGGGTTTACTGTGAGACAGAATAGTATCTGTTCCAAGAACAGGGAACAAGTTAAACTTTAAGGAAATGGGGGAGGGGTGGTGGGAGGGAATTTTTTTTTTTTTCCTGGACTCACTCATCACTTCCAATTCCCTGCTAGGTTTCTGATCATAAATATTCCTTGGTATTTTCTGGGACTGGGTATCTTGTAGGCCTTGAGGGCTATGAACAAGACTGGGCTTCTCTTTTCAAGACTGTCCCCACCCATGGGGAGCCAGAGAAGAAACAGTCATGGTAGGTGTCTTGGTTGCTCCCACGTGTTTCCCCTCCGGACGGAACTTGGAATTCCTCCCACTGGAGGTGGGGGTAATTTCCCCACCCCACTGATGGCGGCTCTGGCCACGTGACTTGCTTTGGCCAGTGGAACGTGGGGCAGACGGGAGTGAGCTAGTTCTGGGCAAGGCCTTGAGTGCTCTTGCCCACATTGCTTGCGTTTTTGCCATCGCAGGAGAGGATCATCTCCCAGGCAGTCATAGGTCCAGGGACGATGAGAGACACATGGAGCCAACTTAGATCCCACCCAAAGCCTGGAGCCAAGCCTAACCCAGCCTGATCAAGGTCAGATCCACAGACTTGTGAGCCAGAATCATTTTACACCATTGGCATGATCGCCTTGGCGATTGTTTGACGCATTTCAGTGTTGAGTGTTGAGGTGGATTGCTGGCAGTATTGTTGGGACACTGGGGAGCTAATACAACAGGTAATTACGATATGGTGTGAGAACTGCAGGGAGATACAGAGGCACCTGGTGCTCTGGTCTCGGGGAGGTATGTGGCCAGGAGTGCTTCATGAACTTGTGTAACCTATTCACTATTTGGACCTTATTTCTCTCCCTGCCCCCACCAGCATGCTGTAGACCAGAGAGTCAGTGGTATATATAATATATATAATGCAACAGTGTATGTCGGAATTGTATGTAAAGTAAGAGCTAATCCATAAAAACAATAGAAAAAGTTCTCCAACAAGTAAAATATGAGGACCTTTTGACTTCTAGTGATTAAATCACTCATTCATTCATTCAACAAATAGAAGTTAGGGATATAGCTGTGAGTAAAATAAAGTAGGATCTTTGAGCCCATGAGCTGGCCTTCCAGAGGGAGGAGACACGGTTGATGGTGAATGCCGTAGAGAGCAATAGTGTAGAAAAGAAAAATGTGGAGCATTGATCAATGGCAGAAGGGTGGTGCAGTTTTACACAGGAATGTCAGGGAAGACCTCACCACGAGTGATGCTTGAGTAGAGACCTGAAGGAGGAGAGAACCTGAGCAGTGGCCATAGCTGAGGAAAGAGCATCTTAGCACAGGGCAGGGCATGCTAAGGCACACTTCAGGAGAGACACTTAGAATATGGAACACCTATTCCAAGACACCTTGTAAGTACTCTGGGGATTTGTTATTAGGTGTGCTCAGTGAATATAGCTATTGAGGAGCAACTCCAAAACTTCGGCATTTTTCTTGTTAAAAAGTCTAAAGTCTAGGCAAAAAGTTTCTATCATCAGGTGAAGCCTCTAGAACCTGCTTCTGGGACCGTCTTCAGGGTGTTGTCTCTCTGGCTGTGTGTGGCTCCTGGTGACCCCTCTGTCTCCTCCTATAGGCTGCGGAGTGCTGGACCTGAGAGCTCCACCTCCTGTGTCCTCCAGAAGTTGCCAGAAAAAATGTTCATCTTTTACATGTTGGTAATGAGCGTTTCAGCCTTCACCATTCCGCCTGAGGAACACACAGGTAAGAAGTGAGTCTTGGGGCGCCTGGGTGGCACAGATGGTTAAGCGTCTGCCTTCGGCTCAGGCCATGATCTTGGGGTCCTGGGATGGAGCCCCACACTGGGCTCCTGGCTCAGCAGGGAGCCTGCTTCTCCCTCTCCCTTGGCCTCTCCCCCCCCCTGCTCATGCTCTCTCTCTCTCTCTGTATCTCTGTGTCTCAAATGAATAAATACAGTCTTAAAAAAAAATCTCTTCTCAGCTGAAGAGAGCTTGCCTGCAGCTTCTCTGGGGAAAGTAGTTGTTTATCTAGTAAAGTTGGTTGTTTTCAAAGAGCAAGGTGGGGCAGATCCTTCCTCCTAACCATCTCCTCTGTTGCACGGAGCTTGCTCTGGGTATCAGTCATTCCTGCCAAAGAGTGAGTCAAGGAAGTGGTGCTTTTGCCCTCAATAAAAGATGCTTTTAGATTTTAACCACATGTCTTGTCACAACTAAGCTCTTTTTCTGTCTGAACTCAGCCAAGATCTGCTTTTAATGTTAAGGAGTCAACAAGTGAAGAATATGACCCAACTTTTTAATCATTTTTTGTCATCCTGTGAACCGGATTTAACTTTTCCCCCAAAATTTAAATTGGAATGGACAGAAGCCCTAAAGTTGTTTTTGGGAATTTTGAAGTCATTATAACCCCAGGGTGCAGGTCACTTGTTAGGGGCACTTGGCTTCTTCAGATGTGCCCATCAAAGGAGGTTTTGGACCCAAAGCTTGACTGTGGTCTCCCTGTCCTTTAGTGGCTGCCGAAAACTGCAAATTTCTTGGCAAGCATTTCAAAACCGACTTCAGGGTAGAAGGGGAGCCTGTGGTCCTGAGGTGCCCCCAGGCGCAGCTCTGGTTGTGGGCGTCTGTCAGCCCCTATGTCAACGTGACGTGGCGTAGAAACGATTCTACTGGAAAGGTCCCCGGGGAAGAAGAGACGCGAATGTGGATCCAGGATGGTGCTCTCTGGATCTTGCCAGCCTTGCAGGAGGACTCAGGCACCTACATCTGCACTATCAGGTAAGCCCCCACAACACCCCGGGACTAGGGTAGGAATGGGTCTCCTTCCAGAAGGGCTTCTGCACGGTTTTTCAGTGATAACCTGGATTTCAAAATCCAGTGCATAGGTGAGAAGCTACCTTTAGTCCTCTTCACAGTTCCTGAATACCTCCTACCCGAGAGCCTTCCCCAGATGCCGTCATGGCTCTTTCTCTCCCTTCATTGAAGTCTTTGCTCAAACGTCACCTCTTTGGAGAGGACTTCCCTAGCTCCTTTACCTAAACCAGTACTCCTGACACACTCTGTCTTTCCCCTGCTGGTATTTTTCCTCACCTGACACACTCATGTGTTTACATATTTAATGTTGTCTACCCCTTTAGAATGTAAACTCTAGGCCGACAGGGACTTGATCCATTTTGTTCATGCCTGCGTCCACATGGACAGAAGAAATCGATGTAGAACACTGGATGAGACTTTAGGAATGAGTTCATCCAACTGCTTATTGTACGTGTGAGGGGACGGAGCTAACTTATAAAGTGTTCCCAGGTGGTAGGTGTGGAGCTGAGACTGGAACCCACAGCCCCTGATGTGGGGTGTAGCCCCCTTCCTCTTTGTCCTGTTGCTTTTTGTTTTTTTAATTGTGGTAACATATGCATAACATCAGAATTATCATCTTTATCCCCTTTTATACGTACAATTCCGTGTGTTAAACACATTCACATTATTGTGCAACCATCACCACCGTCCGTCTCCAAAACTCTTCATCTTCTCACACTGCAGCTCTGTGCCCGTGAAGTTAACCATGAATTCCTCTCTCCGCCTCCCCCCATGGGGGCTCCCCTCCTGGCAGCCCCAATCTATTGTCTGCCTCTGTGAATTTGACTGCTCTAAGTACCTCATAGGAGTGGAGTCAGGCAGTATTTGTCCTTTGGTGACTGGCTTCTCTCACTGAGCACAGTGTCTTCGAGGGTCATGCAGACTGCGGCATGCATCTGAATTCCCTTCCTTTTTAAGACTGAATAATATTCCATTGCATAAATATACCATACTTTGGTTACCCGTTTATCTGTCAGTGGACATTCTACCTGCCTTTTGGCTATTGTGAGTAATGCTGCTCTGATCATAGGTGTACAGAGATCTCTTTGAGTCCCTTTTACTTGTTTTGGGCGCAAACTCAGGAGACAATTCGTCGTTCTATGTTTAATTTTTTGAGGAACCATCATATTGTTTGCCAGAATAGCTGCTCCATTTTTACATTCCCACCGGCAGTGCATCGGCAGTGCACACGGGTTCTAGTGTCTCCACATCTTTACCAACACTTACTATTTTCTGGGTTTTTCTTGGAGAGGGATAATAGCCATCCTACTGGGCATGAAGTGATAGATTATTATGCTTTTGATTTGCATTTCCCTAATGATTAGTAATGCTGAGCCTCTTTCCATGTCCTTTATTGGCCGGAAGTCTATTCAAGTCCTTTGCCCATTTGTAACTTTAAAATGTTTTTGTTGTCTTATTATTTTACATTTCTTTTAAAAATTGAAATATAATTAACATGCAGTGTTATGTTAGTTTCAGGTACGGAGTATAATGATTCAGCAGTTCTGTACGTTTCTCAGTGCTCATCACTGAGTATACTTTTAATCCCCTTCATCTATTTCTCCCATCCCACCACCCATCTCTGGCAACCACTAGTTTGTTCTCCGTATTTAAGAATTTTTTTGTTTGTTTGTCTCTTTTGTTCTTTGCTCATCTGTTTTGTTCTTAGATTCTACCTGTGAGTGAAATCATATGGTATTTGTCTTTCTCTGACTGATTTATTTCACTTAGCGTTATTCCATCTAGATCCATCCATGTCGTTGCAAATGGCAAGATTTCATTCTTTTTTATGGCTGAGTCATATTCCTCTGTGTGTGTGTGTGTGTGTGTGTGTGTGTGTGTGTGTATCACATCTTTATCCATTCTTTAATCAAGTTATTTGTTTTTGAATTGTAGGAATTCTTTATATATTCTGGCTCTCAATCCCTTCCCACATATATGATTTACAATTATTTTCTCCCATGCCACGGGTTGCCTTTTTACTCTTTTGATAATGTTCTTTGAGGCACAAAGGTTTTTAATTTTGATAAAGTTCAATTCTGTTTTTTCTTTGGTGGCCTATGTTTTTGATATCCTATCTAAGAAATCATTGCTGTATGTAATGTTGTAAAGATTTACCCTGTGTTTTCATCTAAGAATTTTTATAGTTTTAACTCTTATGTTTAGGTCTTTGATCCATTTTGAGTTAAAGTTTATACATTGCATAAGGTAATGGTCTGACTTCATTCTTTTGCAAGTGGCTATCCAGTTTTCCTAACATCTTTTATTGAAAAGACTGTCCATTCCCCATTCAGTGGTCTTGGCAAAGCTTGCTGCTTCATGCAGGAGAAAGCTGTAGGTGTAGTTAGTGTTGGTGATTTTAAACCTTGCCTGGCTAAGTTCTCCTGAAAGGATTAAGGCAGACTGGGAAGTAGTGTTCCTGGTCTTCTCTCTTCAGCTGCTGCCTGTATCTTCCCCCCAGGCTCTGCCCACTCCTTCTACCAGCTAGCTTTAGAGTCTCAGCACATTTCATAAACCTGCTTGATTTAAGGAGAAACCGTACCTACGAGTACTTTCATTTAGAAAGAGAACCAAAGAAAGCACATTCATAGCACAAGGGAATTACTGGTGAATGGGAGAATTTCAGACAATATCAGCCCCAGTCCTAGATGGTGTATGTGTGTGTGTGTGTGTGTGTGTGTGTGTGTGTGTGTGTGTGGTGTATGGGGGTGGATGGGTGAGTGTGTTCAGTCCTGTCAGTGAACCCTGCCTAGGAAATAGTTAGGCAGTCTCTTATTTCCATATCAGGGCAATGTGGATATCTGATTTTACAATAGCTATAAATGCATAGTTATGGAGAGCACCATAGAAAATGGTCCATATATACATCAAAATGCCTTTTCTTTCCCAAAGGCAATACTTATTGATTACTGAAGTGATAATACGCAAAAATCAGGGAGATGTGAGCTGAGTCATGTTTGTCTTCAAGTTTGTTTTTATACTCGATTAAAAAATATTACCCTTATTTTATTTTCTATTCTTTTTTTAAAAAAAGATTTATTTATTTATTTTAGAGGTGGGCAGGCAGAAGGAGGGGGAGAGAAAGAGAATCTTGAGCAGACACACGGCTGAGTGCAGAGCCTCATGTGGGGCTCGATCTCACCACCCTGTGATCATGACTTGAGCCGAAATCAAGAGTCAATCAACCGACTGAGCCACACAGGCACCCCTTTATTTTCTGTTCTTGTAGAAAAAGAGAGATCTGAGATTGAGGGGGGCAGAAGAAATCCCAGGGTCAAGGTTTTTTAGCATGTGAGAGAGTCTCCCTGGCTGGTCTTTAGAACTCTCTTCCAGCTCTAAGATTGGGGTTCCAGCAGAGTGAGAATCACCAATGGTTGCCCTAATACCCTTTGGCAGGTATTAACACAGCCATGTTCCTGTGAGTTTTATAATCTTCTGACCTAGAACCCACTGTCAACCAGGGTGGGCAGGTTATGCTGCTAAATCAAACAGCCCCCAAGTTTCAGTGGCTTAAAACCACAAAGGTTTATTTATCACACATGCAACAAGCCTACAAAGCCCATGATGGTTTGGCAGACAATCAGGAACCCAGACTGAAGGAGCAGACATTATCTCAAATGTTGTTGGTTGTCATACCAGAAGGAGACATGTTTTAGAGTGTCTCGCTTGGCTATTGAAACTTTGTGTACAAGAGACACACATACATCCCATGGACTAGAAAAAGTCCTATAACTGCACCCACCCACAGTGGGGCCACGATGTGTAATTCCACCGTTTGCTCAGAGTCGGGGAACTGGACATACTCGGTGAACAGCACTAATTACCACCACCCCACCATGTGGGGATGCCACACCACACGGAGAATGTGAGTGGTGATCAAGTTATTCCCCACCCATCAGTCTTTTGAGTTATTTTCACGGACTGTCTTGCCCACGGGGAATTACCAGATCAATAATGTGAACAGGTTTGGAACTCTTGATATGTGTAGTAAGTTTGGTTTCCGGAGATATTGCCTGAATTTACGGGTTTTCCCAGAGCCTTCCTTGGCTTCTAACTTTGGTTTGACCTCTTAGTAGCTCTACAGCCTTAGGAAATGACTTCATTTCTGCATACCTAATTTTCCTCATCTAAAAATGATATAATAATAATTCCTACCTTGTAGGGTTGGAGAATAAATAAAATAACATATATAGAGCACCTAGTACAGGCCTCTTCCGGCTGGTACAATGACTCTTTTCAGGTATGCGCCGTTCTTTAGACTTGTCCTTATTTGCCTTTCTTTGACTTACAGTGAAATATGTACTTTTCAAGGTGATAGTTAGCTTTCTGCATTTCTTTGTGCCTAAAATGTTTGTTCAGCTTTTTCCTTTTTTTTTTAGCCAGACATGAAATATCATATTAGATATTGGTTTTATCTATTTGAATTAATTCTTTTTACTTTCAGGTAGTAAGCTTTTGTCACTTACTTCTCTCACGTATATTTGTCACATTTTGTTCCTTCTTTAGATATAGACTGTTTAACCTTTTGCTGTTCAGTCCTTCCCTGCCCCACCCCGCCCCTCCTTATACAGCACATTCTCACGGTTTCTGTTGATTATGTAGCCAGGGACTTACTTAGCTGAGATGACTATATTTTTATGTTTTTCTGTTTTTTCCCCATGTTTTTATCAGTGTTATGCCTCCGCCCTTTCCCCAGTTCTAAGGTCTTGATAGAATTATGATACTGAGGTTAGAATTAGGTGAACCAAAAAAAAAAAAACCCCAAATTAAAAACAAACTTGCCAAGTTCATTTCCCCCATGCAGTATCGCAAAAATATTTAAGAGATCTTACCCAAAGTTCTCCGCAGTTTTCTGAAATTTGGCTTCAGTTGATAGATGATTCCCAGAATTTAATGGGATTGGGGAAATTATTCTCAATTTCATTTAGCATTGCTGTTATTTTGCCTTATCATTTATTATGCTTTTTTCCCTTGACTTCAGAAATGCCTCTTACTGTGATGAAATGTCCGTTGAGCTCAGGGTTTTTGAGAAGACAGAAGCTTCCCTGCCTTTCATATCGTACCCGCAAATTCTAACCTTGTCAACCTCTGGGTCCTTAGTTTGCCCTGAGCTGAGTGAATTCACCCATAACAAAATGGACGTGAAGATTCAGTGGTACAAGGTACATCTTTAAAAAATTGCTACTTTAATTAAAACGTGTCTTTACTAGCCACAGGAAAGATATAAAATACCCATTCTGAAGGCAACACATTCACTTTTATATTTCTGTTTTTTTTTTTTTTCAACTAGTTATTTTAAAAAGGGGCGTGGGGCGCCTGGGTGGCTCAGTTGGTTAAGCGACTGCCTTCGGCTCCGGTCATGATCCTGGAGTCCCAGAATCAAGTCCCGCATCGGGCTCCCTGCTCAGCGGGGAGTCTGCTTCTCCCTCTGACCCTCCTCCCTCTCATGCTCTCTATCTCTCATTCTCTCTCTCTCTCAAATAAATAAATAAAATCTTTAAAAAAAGGGGGGGGCGTGATTAATATGTTCTGTTCATCTGTGTGTGGCTTGGGTAAGGGTCCTCAGAGTAGAATTTTGAGAAACCAGAATTCAAAATGAATGCAGAGTAAGTGACAGCTGAAGAAAATAGCTTTTCACACTGTCATTTGTCTATAGAAATGTAGGGAAAAAAATAAATGTAGAGAAAACTACTGGTTTAGTTAACATCTGTGTACACATTTTAATGAAGCCTTTTTATTTTATTTATTTTATTTTTGTTAAAGATTTTATTTATTTATTTGAGAGAGAAAGAGAATGAGAGATAGAGAGCAGGAGAGGGAAGAGGGTCAGAGGGAGAAGCAGACTCCCCGCTGAGCAGGGAGCCCGATGCGGGACTCGATCCCGGGACTCCAGGATCATGACCTGAGCCGAAGGCAGTCGCTTAGCCAACTGAGCCACCCACGTGCCCCTTAATGAAGCCTTTTTAAAGCACATGATAATTAACTTTCGGGCTAAAGGAGTAAATATAAACAATTTGTTTTCTTGACTGATTGAATAAATACTATCATAGATCACTTGTGTAGAGCAGGTGTGGGCAAACTATAGCTTATAACCAGTGGCCAAATTGACCTGCCACCTGCCCGACAGCTCAGGATAGTTTTCACTTTTTTAAATGGTTAAAAAAAATTAAAAGAGGGGCGCCTGGGTGGCTCAGTCTGTTGAGCGTCCGACTCTTGGTTTTGGCTCAGGTCATGAGATCGAGGTCCACGTTGGGCTCTGTGCTCAGTAGGGAGTCTGTTTGAAGTTTCTTTCCCTCTGTTCCTCTCCCCTGAGCGCACGCTTGCTCTCTCTGTCCCTCTTTCTAAAAGAAATAAATCTTTAAAAAAAATTAGGGGTGCCTGGGTGGCTCAGTCAGTTAAGCGTCTACCCTTGGGTCAGGTCATGATCCCAGGGTCCTGGGATCAAGCCCTGTGGGCTCCCTGCTCAGCAGGAAGCCTGCTGCTCCCCCTGCCTGTTCTCTCTCTCTGTCAAATAAATAAATAAATAAAATCTTAAAAAAATATTAAAAGAAGACTAGTATTTCATGATATGTGAAAAAGATATAAAATTCAAATTTCAGTGTCCATAAATACAGTTTTACTGGGGCATGGCCATGCTGTTTCTGTGGTCTCATACTGCAAGGGCCAAATTGAGTAGCTCTTTAAACTTAGCAGAGGACAGAGGCCATATGGACTGTAGGCCTTAAATATTTACTGTCTGGCCCTTAACAGGAAAAATTTGCAGACCCCTCATATAGACAGACCATAGACTGATACTGAAAAGTACAGTTAATTGTTTAAAATTTGATAGAAATGAATCCTTTAATCAAGAAAAGGTCAACCAGTTGACTGGTATTATAGCTACAAGATACATATAGGATACCAGTGCTAATCATTACTGAGCAGGTACTGTGTATAATTCTGCTCTAGATTCCCTGGCATATAACCTAACAAAGTAGGGATTGTTAATATCTCCATTTTACAGGTTAGGAAACAGAGAGACAGAAATGTAAGGCACTTGCCCAAGGTCACACAGCTGGTAGATGGGGAAGCCAGAACTCCAGCACGGGAGGCCAGGCTCCACACACCACTGCCATGCAGGGAGCCCTGGGGGTTTGGGGGCCTTGGAAGAACTGGGGTGCTGAGCCCCGTTTGGCTTTTTTTTCATGTTTGGGGACTCATGTTAGGGACAATAAAATCTCTCTTTTTAATTAAATATATTGTAAAATAATACTTTATGAGCCACTAGCTGACAAACTATTCCAGTTTGTCTGTGCTCCCGTTCAGAGCAAGATTCAGAGATGACTTGAAGTTATATTTGACTGTCTCAAGTTTTTGATCATGGTTTTGAAAGATAGGTTCCTGAGAACACATTGTGCTCACTGGGATATTTACTCAAATCCCATTCAACGTTTTCTGTTATTGGAGGCCTTGCTTTTGAGAGTTCTGTGGTGCAGACCCCACAGAATCTTTTGTCCATATGGAAAGTGTGCCCTTGTTCCTCACACTTAGTTTTTTCTTACACATTTTCCTCTGTCTTTACAAACTCCTAAAATTGAAAGGATTTTCAAAGTCATTACTCTAACATCATTTCTTCATTTTTCCTGAATATTACTTTCACCCTGAATATTTCTGAATATTACAGTCAACCTGATGACATACTACTACTCTTCCCTCCATGTTTCCCAAGGTGGTAATGGCTTTGTTTATCAAATAAGAGATAGTTTCTTTTTTTTCCCCGTTGTGCTTACACAGATGTGCTATAAACATTGTGGTTAAACAAATCCTACAATTTCGTTTTATCTGTTAACAAATTCCCTCTGTTAAAAAATACAGTTAGTGGTATGTCCAAAGTCCATTCGCCAAGTAAATACCAGGGCAATTCTTGGGTTGCTTATTCAACATTGATTGATAATATGGGTGATATTCATATATAGCTTTTGAGATATAAATTAGTACATAGCATAACTCTGAAAAGTATTTTCCCTTAAGGATTCTGTCCTTTTGGATCAAGACAACGAGAAGTTTCTAAGTGTGAGGGGAACCTCTCGCTTAATCATCCAGAATGTGTCTGTGGAGGATGCGGGTTATTACACTTGTGCCATGACATTCACCCATGAAGGCATGCCGTACAACGTGACTAGGAATATTGAACTACGTGTCAACAGTGAGTACTTGCCACTGAGGGATCTCCCCACCCTGCCAATAACAAGCATGCAAAGAACAAATGAGGATTCACGTAGAATTCCTTGAATGTCTTTGGTATGAAAGGAAAACAGACCTATCAACTTGCCTAAAGCATCAGGCTAATGAGACATGTGTGTGAAGCTTTGAAAGATAGAAAACGGGGTGTTTTTATGAGGAAAGGTGAATCGCTGGGTAGTTGATACAGTTCCAAGTGTGGCTAAAACACACCAGCAGAGGGGGACAAACAGTGGTTCGCTGGGAAGGTCCCTTTGGAAGGCTTGCACCTCCAGGGCCAGCCATCAGAACATGGTTGTCATAACTTTATGTATAATTCTAGGATATTAAGATTTTATTGGATTTTTCAGTTAGAAGGCTATGCATTGACATAGCCAGTGGAGATTCCCCTTTCTCGGGCTTCCCCAAGGCACGTGGCCCTTGAAATCAGAATTTCAAGGTGTGAGTGCTCTCATTGGCTTAAATGAGTTCTACTTGAAAATAGTGTTGTGAACAGTGTTGATGAGTATTTAAAATTACTTAGCATTTACTGCCTACATGCTGGACATCAAGTTTAATGCAAGGAACAGAAAAGTGTTTGAGTCCTGGACTCTGCCCTAAAGAGTATGCTGCTTTTCTTTATTTTATATACTGAATACACATTTGGAGTTTTTTTAGGGCATTTCAGAGGGCTTTTGGAAATATATTAAGGTTAAATAATTGGTCCATGAAGGGAGAAGTTTAACTTTTTTTCCCCTCCCAGAGAAAATCCAGAGATTCAGTTTTACCACAGGGAAAATTGTGTCTCCCATGGGCTGAAATCTCTAGATTACGTAGTCTTGTGAGGATTCATTCATATCAACTCCTTGTTCCCCGGCGGGGGATTCACGGGGACTTCCGGTGACTTTCAAAGGGTTCAGAATTATCCTGGCCATGTGATACTGCACAGGAACACTAGGGGGCGACCAGCCCACATATTACCCCGGCTTGTGATCACACTTGTTTTCTCAGGACTTCTCAAAGGGTGGTCTAGCACTTGGGTGCTCACTAGACTTGCAGAATCTCAGTCTCCATCCAGACCTACTGGGTTAGAAACGGGACCACTGCAATCTGTGTTTAACACCTCCCCCCCCCCCGTGATGCTGATGCACCCTCAGATTTGTGAGGCACAGAGGTATTTAGCCCCTGAGGCTTTTTTTTCCTTGCCCCTCCATTGTCCCAGCCTCTGCGCGGCAGGCATGTGATTATGTGTGTTGGTGGGGGGGCGATTGAGGGGAGGCTCCTCGTCTTGGTCCAGAAGCCATGTGCCCCTCCACTGTGAGTGACGCTGCCTAATGCTTACTCATGTTAGGATTTCAAAATGCTCTGCAGGGAAGACGTAAGGATGGAGCGAGTGATCATGGAGATGGGCAGCCCTTTGCCCACCCCAGCCATGCTTTTTGCTCCAATTCAGGTGCCCACTTTCTTCAAGCTGTTGGGAGACCTGCCTCTTGGGGAGCTGGGTTCCTATTCAGAGGTCCACCTCTATCTGCCTCCCAAAGCAGTTTATGTTCTCCATTAACAAGACATATTAGCCAATGCTGGGTTATGCTCTTTATCACTCAGTGTGGGATTCGCAGTATAAACAGGTGGTTCCCAAATTCCTGTGTCTTTATTTATGTTTTTGAAGTGACTCTGCAGTATTCTGTGGCAGGCACTCGGGGAAGCAGGAATGGAGAAGAGGGGGAGATTTTAGGGCAAATAGACATTGGGATAAAGCCTATCTTGTGGGAATTGTGAACATTACTATTAAGAATTCATTCAGGAAGCCGGGGAAGGGAATGGTTAATTATTTATCACAGAGCAAAGAACATCTGTTAGTGGAATGTGTATTTTAACTGTGGTCTCTTCCAGTAATATCTCTTCTGGGAAAGGCATTGGCCAAAGATGCTCAATTTTGTGGAGAGCCTGTTTCCTTTGCCAGACAAAGGTCGAATCTTACAATGGCTGGCCATACTGTAGAGGATAACTTTGTTAATTAGCTAAACAATGGAACTTGAGTCTCAGCTTGAAATGATGGCTTCCCTAATTGAATCTCTTTTCCTCATATCCTTCTCAGAAAAAGAAGAGGAGACAATTCCTGTAATTATCTCCCCCCACCAGACCATATTAGCTTCACTGGGTAAGGCCTACAAGGACTGTGTCATGCACAGGGATACCTTCAGTTCCAAAGCCCTGGGGTCCCCTGTCCCTGGGGTGTGCAGTGTGCCTGGGTGGGACCCTGGAACCCCGGCGTGAGAGGCAGAAACAACATCTTTCCTTTTGTTAGATGTTAGAAATGGCATTGTGTGAAAATAGGTATACTTTGTTCCATGAACACCTGCCCTGCAAAAATCTAAATGTAAAAATCCCAGTGTTCTGGTGGCAGTTATCAACCGTGTGAGAGGATTAACAGCATGATTCCCTTGTGTGGCCAGTACCTGCAGTATGTTTTAAATAAGTCTCTCTACCAAAACTTGGCTGATGCATAGCATTTCCCTAAGAGTCCATCTGTAACGTGAGGCTGACCCTGTCATGGCTGGCCCCACAGAGATGGTCTCTTGTTGCCGAAATGGCTGCTCGGCGGGTCAAGGTGGATGATGAGAGTGGCTGACAGGGTTTTGCATTTTTCACCCCATTTGTGGCTGTGGCTTGGGCTGTCCTGGCCAGTGCCCACTTCCCTGTTGACTGCCACCGCGTCTCACGGGATGCCGCTCAGTGCCAACACCGACCCCGTAGGGGTCCTTCTGTAGAAGGAAAAGCTGCTCAGGGCGTCAGTGTGGCTCACTGAAGGTCAAAAGCCACGCTCGAGTCAGGGTGGGCTTCGGACAGGCCTTGTGTGTCCGTGAAGCCTGTGCCATTTTGGTGTTTGTTTCCCTATAATGGTTTTGTAGGCCTCGTCCTCCCTCCGTCCCTTCCTTCCCATCCATACATCCAGCTCTCCTCTGTTCTGTGCTGGGCTTATATTTAAATTTTAGTTGGTGGCCATAGAGAAGGGGGACTTTTGTGCAGACGCTGGGATTGCTGCCTCGGCCCTTGGAACAACCACCTGGAAACCTGAGGAAGTGAGGACAAGGGTGGGTGCTGCCTGGGATTCCGGTACCCTGGCTCCCCGGCGTTCCCCAGCCGAGTAGAGCTGTTTCCCACCCCATTGCCTTGAAGGCATTCATGTGCATGGCAGAATCACATGAGGCCAGATTTAATGGGTTGCTTTTGGCCAAGAAATCTTAAGGTTGTAAGAGGCGGTGAGGGAGGGAGACGAGCCTGAAGGGGGGCCGTACATTAAAAGACCCACCACATGGAGGCATATCGCCCATGAGGAAGAAACAAATGGGAAGGATTTGTTCATTTTTTTTTCTTTCCTCCCCTTTGGTGATTTAAAAAAAATATATAACTTCTAGTGACTGAGGGGGAGGACCCAGTACCATCACACCAAACAATTGCAGAAGATACCATGCATATAAAATTCAGTGGCTTTTTTTAAAGAGTTAATCCCAAAAGAGCATGATGTGCGACTGGGGGGTTCCTGGGGGAAACACGAGGGCTGAGACCAGCGATGGGCAAAGAGAAAGAATCCAAATGTTCATGTGACTTTTTGAGGTACTTAGAATAAAGTGTGGGAGAAGGCATCCATGAGTTCAGAAGGCCCTGTAGGAGCTGAGGGGCCTTGGGGAAGCCATGTGCCCTCAGGGTTTTCATCTCTCACGAAGACCAGTTGAGGGAACTGGAGACGGTTGATAAATACTGGTGTTCTATGTGAATGGAATCATTTGAGGGAACTGAATTTCCTTCTGAGGTAAGAATTGGCTGGCGAGGGGTGTTTGAGAAGGTGGGGAAGGGTCCACCACTTGGATTTGCTGGTGGACACAGGGGCTGGCGTGACCCCTTTTCCCTGGCTGGGTTCTGACGTTTGATGTGCGGTGTCTTGCCCTGCACAGGATCAAGATTGACAATCCCGTGTAAGGTGTTTCTGGGAGCCGGGACACAGTCGACCACCATGCTCTGGTGGATGGCCAACAACACCAGAATAGAGAATGCCTACCAGGGAGGCCGTGTGACCGAGGGGCAGCGCCAGTAAGTGGGTGAAGATGGTGAAGATCTTTGTCAGCTGAGAAGCATCTTATGGGACTTCCGAGGGCTTTGCTCTTCCTTTTAGAGACAATGTCATACCAGACCTATTCGTATGACACACACACTCCATTAAAAATAATTTTTTTAATTGTAAACTGTTGGATTTTTAGAATTTTATTTTATTTTTTTTTAAAGATTTATTTATTCATTTTAGAGAGAGAGAGAAAGAGAGCACGAGCCAGGAGAGGGGTGGAGGAAGAGGGAGAGAGAATCTCCAGCAGACTCTATGCTGAGCACAGAGCCCAACGCAGGGCTCCATCCCACGACCCTGAGATCATAACCCGAGCTGAAATCAAGAGTCAGACACTTAACTGACTGAGCCACCCAGATGCCGCAGATTTTTAGGATTTTTAAAATTGAGTTTTGCTAAGTCTTATCAGTTGTTCTTGAGAATCAAACTTCCTGTAGGAGCTGGGCTACAGTCAACTACTTGGCATTGATGTTGCATTTTCTAGCTGTTTCCTTAAACATTTGTTTCTTGACTTTTGAAGTTTAAAAAAAAAATACTTTGGAGTTCATACATTTCCATGCTGCACCCTGCACCTGGGTGTCAAACATTTTCGCACACCCTTCAAAAGAGTCTGAAAGCCACAGTATCTGAGGGTGGCCACAGGCGCTAAGGAAGGTTAATGTTAAAGGAAGAATTCTGTTCTCATAAGCATTCATCTCTGGAAAATGTTTTCTCACCCCAAAAGTAGAACAGTCAGACCTTGTAAATGTGAGCCATTTGTATTTGAGGAAAGGAGACCGACCATTCGATGTTCCAAATTATCAAGGATTTTTAAAATTCAAGTTCCAGTACAATGAATTAGCCTCAACTTCTGCTTGCCAGTTTTTGTCTTTTTTCAAAGACCTATCAAAAAAGTCTTTCTGGATGTACTGTAGTGGATCAAAATTATATGTGGTTAGCACAACTGCTTGCTTGCAAAGTCCTTGTTGGGAAAAGCTTGGCATCACTCACATGCCCCATGTCAGCTTACTCATACTATCTGCACGCTTAAAGGAGACTAACTTCCCAAGGATTAAAAAAAAAAAAAAAGTTCTAGCAGATCCGCATCAGTGATATTTGTATTCATGCTTCTAGGTAGCAGGGAAACATCTTCAGAGTATGATCATATTATAAATGGTGGCAATGCTGGCTAGAACATTCCCTGGCCTGGCCTGTCTGCCGCCCTCGGCCCTGAGCTTGAGTTGCCAGAATGACAGCCGGCTATGGAGATGAGAGGCGGAAACACGGTGGAGGCCAGGGTTCCTGGAAAATCCCTCCTCCTCAGTATGCAAATGATTTATTGGCCTTACAGTCAAGTATCTCCAAGGCAGACATTTCTATTCCTACTACTGACTCTTTGTTCATCAATGGCTTTACAAAATGAATTTTTCCATTATCCAAACGAAACTGGCTCCTGTTAAGTTCTCCTTGTGACAAGCATCCTGTTACAGGGACCAACATCTTCAGTGTCACTGCCACCTTCAGCCTAGAAATTCTCCCAGATAGGGAACCGATATCCTGGCAAGTGCTCCTGACTTTATGAATCCTGAGACCAATTTAAGCACAGCTGATCCTTCTCATTGAGAACGTTTGGGCGTCTCCGTCATAAAGATGGGCTTGCATTTGATACATCAGGTTTAAGTGAATGTTTTCTCACTCAGGGAATACTCAGAGAACAATGAGAACTACATTGAAGTGCCACTGGTTTTTGATCCAGTCATAAGAGAGGATTTGAACACGGATTTTAAATGCCTTGTCCGTAACACACTGAGTTTTCAGACGCTCCGTACCACGGTCAAAGAAGGTATGTATTTGGGGAACATTCCAGGGGAAAGCAGCATGGCCAGTGTTCTGTGGATGCCGGGCAAAGCTACTAGTTCTCCAGATGATTGCTTAGGGAGTCCTCCGTTTCCTGTTAGTGGAGCACCCACAGCAGAGCTCTCATTTTTTATGATTTGTTTTTTTGGCGGGTGGGAGCTGGCTTTGGGAGATTATGTTCAAGGAAAAATTTAAGTAGCAAGCTGACTTTTGGAAAAAAAGATAAGATGGTTCTGCGATAAACTTAAAAAAATCCTGTGTCCTCGCGTGGTTCTGCCCCCGGATCCACAGGACTAGCTGTTTTCTCCTGACACCTCGAGGAGGGTGGGGCGGTCTTTAGCCCGAAATTGAGGAACTTCCTTCTCCGAGAGCTGGGCACTGGCAGATCTGCAGGGCTCAGGGCAGCTTTAGGGTTGAAGTCATCAGTACCCAGGAAATAAAGCACAAGACTGTAGTCAAATCAACCCAGTGCCCATTTAAGAAGAAAAGAGAAATCCATGCTATCATTTGGACCAAACTGATTTCTTCCCAGCGTTTAAGCGCGGAGCGGGGGAGTGAAAGACAGGTAACGCAGAGATCGTTGACAGCCAGAGGGGACAAGGCAGAAGCCAAAGTGATCTCCAGCTGCAGTCTTCTTATGCCTTCTGGGCAGTCTGTAGCAATCCAACAAATTGCTCCACATTCTCTGTGTTTGCTGGGAAGGCAGCTGCAGACGTACTTGTAATTGAAAAGCTGAGGATTTGGTTAAGCCCCGGGGCAGAGCATGACACATACAACTTTTCTCCAGTTGTGGTCTGAGCACCGCCAGCATTGCCCACTTGGGCCACTAGTTGAAAACACAGAGCCCTGGGCTCACCCCAGATCTACCCAAATTCTTCTAAGGTAATTTGGCAGGCTCCTTTCCTATTCAAGTTTGAGAACCACTGTCCTAGGACATATATGCAAAGGCTGGTGTTTTAGGTCATTCCCATGAAAGAGTCAGTAGTTGTCCAGACTTGGAAAGGAAGGGTCCCACAGGAAGCAGAACCCTCTTCTGGGGTTCAGATTGTGACCCAAAGGAACCTGTGGTTTGTCTGGGCCCGGAGCTGGGAACCCTTAAACATTTCTATAACATGAGCTGTCTCCCGGCATGTCCTTTGCTGGGTTGGCCGTGACTCATGGCCGAGGGCACAGCTAAAAGCCTGTCCCCAGCATGGAGAGGTACGTCCAGATGGCTGCTCAGCAAATTAAAGCTTGACCCATTTCTAAGCCTTGTGGGATGTTAAGGTAGAAGAATCATCTGGAGAAATAGTCTGAGATTGAGTTGATTCCCGGAGGCCCAGATGATGATAAACAGTAGTTTTAAAATGTGGAACTTTGGCCTCATCATCAGTGAGTCCCCGAACACTCATGTTCTTGTGTCTGCTTGTTATGTCTTTATTCATACTCTCCACATTCTCGTGACACACAGATGCCAAGGAGTAGAATATAAAATAGCTGGGTCCAAGCAATAATCTTGACCCCTAAAGCTCCTTTATTCAAGTTGGTTTTCTTGTCCTGTGTCAGTCTCTGTCATCCTCCTGACATTCATGCTCTTCGGAAGAGGACACGCTGGACCTTGGCCACGTCCCAGTTGGCTGGTTGAGATTTGAACAGATAATGTCTTATTGCACGCTCTTCAACAGGTGGAGCAGAGACCCTTGCCACCTCGCCCCACTCTGTGCTCTTTCTCTCTGATGGATGTTCATTCTACCTGGCTTGTTCCCTAATACCGCAGATGTCCTTCTCAAATATCCTTGATCTGATGCGAGGGGCATGCTTTCTGAAAAGTCAGTGCATAATTATTGGAAAAAATGAACTCCAGTTCCTGTCTTCTCTATAAACACGCACTGCACTGTCCTGCTTGGCAGTGAGAGAATGTTCCTTCCACCCATAATGTGACTCTGTTCTTCCTACAGCTACCACATTCTCCTGGGGGACCATGCTGGCCCCCCTCTCCCTGGTCTGCTTGGTTTTGGTGGGAATATGGATGCACAGACGGTGTAAACACAGAACTGGAAAAGCACATGGTTTGATCACGTTAAAGACTGGCCATTAAGATTTTCAATCTTACTCAAGTGAAATAAAGACAATAAAACGATTAAGAGACAAACGATATCCTTTTTTATGGACCTGACTTGGCCTTTGTGAGGATTCTGCTCTTCCTCAGTTGGTTTAACGAGCTGCTGTGTTTATGGTAAAGGACTCAAGTATGAATGTGATGTTTATTCTGAAACCAAGTGACAGTAGCAAGCGTGCATGTGGGTGGGAGAGTAGCTCTTGGACCCTTGTGACCTATTTAGAAGAGTGAGGTGGAGTCGAAAACATCTAAAGAGTTTTATAGTTCATTCATTCATCATTTAACAAAAATGTATTAAAAAGCTATGTTGGCCCTGCTCCGTGGAAGGTGTTAATAGATAACAAAAAGAAGATGTCGGTTGCCTTTTGGGGAAGATGGAATTTCATTTTGAGACTAGAAATAGGGATTCCGAAATGCGAAAGAAGGAGCATCAGCAAAAATTGGTGAATTCTTTTCAAAGGGAAGTGCCAAAAAATAGCAATTAAAATAAAGTAGACTGTGAGAAAGATACATGTTAGGACATTTTAGTGACCTGAGAAATAGACTCAGCTTCATAACAAAGCTTCTGAAAATAAGGAGGACGGCAAGGTATTGGGATAACTGCATATACATTGGAAAAAAATAATCAGAACCTCTTTTATATCATATATCCATTCCCCTCTCCCCCCCCAGTCCCTTAAAGTTAACTTAATAAATTCAATTTAAAAAAACCAGATTGCAGAACAATTAGCATGACTCACTCCTTCACTTGAGTTCAAGTCTTTGTTCAAGTGAACTTCCCAGAGGCACTTCTGAATGGCACTTCTTTCCATCCCTTCTCTTTTTCTCCCTCTGCTTTGTGTTGTTATAGATCTTATCACCACCAGACCTTCCATTACATATGTACTTGTTTATTTTCAGTTTTCCCCATGGGAATGGCACGAGGACAGAGATGTTATTTTGGTCATGGCTGTATCCCTAATACCTGGAGTCATGCCTGCCGCATACTGAACGTTTAATACACGTTTGTGGAATAGATGAAAATAGGAGGGATTTTCTTGCATTCACTACCAATAAAAGAATCGCCAGAGCACAAGTGGACAGGCTTGATTATGTTACAGTTCCTGCATGACAAAAGAATAAAAGCAGAACATAAAGGAAATTATGTCAGGCGAGCTCAAGGAATTAATATTGACAGCATATGGAGTTACTCAGGACTTAAAGAAAGGCATCCTACCCCTCATGGATGGGGGAACGTGAATAGGGAATTTGTGGAAGGAACACACACAAGGGGACCATGGAAAAATGATCTGTTTCAGTAATAGAGATATAAATTAAAACAATATTGAGATACCCAGGCCCTCACATGCTATCCAGTTTTAAAAGGCAACATCAAGGTCATTTCCAGATGATAACTCCCACATCCTGTAATTCCATTTATAACTTGGTACTGGGAAGCAGAAAGGCAATTTGTATCAAGCCAGGGGGGTGCTGGGTGCAGCTTGCTCCTTGCAAGAGCCAAGGGTGGCATCTCTTCCCAGCTCTGTTCAGTGATGTCATGTTAGAAGCTTAAAATCCACCGTCGTGGGGGTATTGACACCATAGAAACTGGCAAATACCACAGGCCTCCTTCCCCAGCACACTACTACCTGGTCCTAGAGATGCCCGGGAATGCTGCTCCTGGGAATTCATCTTAGACTAATTCAACAACAAAAGATAAATAGATGTATGAAGTATTTCAGCAAAACCTATTACCAGATGATGAACAATTATGCATCAATTGTAAGCTGTAATTAACAAGAAGGCAAGACTGAAATAATTGTAACGTTAAGGAAAAACTGAATAGCGTTTATGCAATTTATATGGTTAAGACAATATTAAAATGCATTGGCAGCTAAAAAAAAAGGGGAAAAACTCAAGGGTTTTGAAGACAGACTTCTCGGGTTCAATTCACTCTCTACCACGTGGTGCCTCTGATCCTAGTCGAGGCCTTTAGCCAGGCTGTCAGTCTTCTGATCTGAAGATAGGACTAAGAACAGCAATTATCCTAGAGTGCTATATTTGGTTATCAAAAACATAGGAACAAAATAGTTGTACTGTTTAGGCCACAGGTGGACTGCAGCCTTCTGGCCAAATGCAACCTGCCCTTTGTTTCTGCAAATTAAGTTTTGTGAGCACACAGTTGTTTTGTTCATGGATCACCTAAGGCTCCTTTTGCTCTCTGACGGTGGCGGCGTCGTGCCAAAAAGTCTGAACTGTTTGCTGTCTGGCGCTGTACAGAGAAAGTGCGCTGACCACTGGTTTAGACCAAGGACATTTACAGGCAGTTTTCGAGCCTGACTTTTGTGTTTCCCTGCCGTTCTCTTCTCTTTCCTTCCTTGCCTGTAAGCACGGAAGGAAGGAGAAGGAAATGAGAAGGAGCAGGCAAAGGACTTTTGGCCTCGAATTCGGAACTTTGACCGTGAACGAAGTGGACACAAGGTTTGAGATGCAAGCAGAGGGCTGCTCTGGGTGCTTCTGCCTGTTCTGGATGCTCAGGCTGGGGCGCCATGCAGCTCTCGTTCTCTTCCTTCCTGGGTCCCCTGTTCCAGAGCTCCCCGGAGTTCCCCACCCTCAGGTTCTGGTAGGTCCAGCCGTGACCCAGAAAAGAAGCTGACTGCAGCCAGAAGAGAGCTGCCAACAAGTTTGGAGATCCCCACCTTGCCTGCACGGTCTATGCACTTTCTCCAACCACCGTGCACGAGGGAGGGGGGCGTCTTGCTCTTAGAAAGAACAGGAGACAACCAGGGAATTTTGGACACCAGATTTACTATAATAGCGAGGTGTAAGTATGATATTGGGATTGTGTTACATTTTGAAAGAAGAGTGGTTATATTTCTGACTTCCAGAAATAGTTATGGATGATAGTTGAGATTTGCGTCAGAATGGTCCAGTACTGGGGGGCGGGGGGAGTATGGATGAAATGCGATTGACTTCCCAGGTGTTGTTAACACCAGTGGTGGGTGCATGGCGGCTCCTTATACAATCCTGTCTCTTTTTGCGTATGTCTAGAAATTTCCATAATACAGACGAAAAAACCAACAGTATAGAAATAACCAAATACCCACTAGACAGGAGAATGAGTCCATAAACTGAGGTGTAATAGCACAGTGGAATTTTCTATAGTGGTGAAAATGAATAAAATATAGCTATACACAGCAAAACGGATGAACCTCAGAAATATATTATTAAGTAAAAAATAAGTCCCCGCGGGGTGCCTGGGTGGCTCAGTCTGTTGAGAGGCTGCCTTTGGCTTGGGTCATGATCACAGGGTCCTGAGATCGAGCCCCACATCGGGCTCCCTGCTCTGCGGGAGTCTGCTTCTCCCCCCTACTCTCCCTCTGTTCTCTCTGTCTCTCTCAAATAAATAAATAAATAAATAAGTCCCAGAAACATCTATTTATAGCACGATCGCTTTTTAGTGAAGTGAAAGTGAGAAACAACTAAAACTAAAATCTCTCTCTGCATCCATGCATACATACATATCTTTATATGTATTTATATTTAAGAACACGTATGTGATAAAAGTATATTTTAGCTATATTTGGAGATGTAGTTGCATCTGCAGTTACCAGGCCCTATATGATTTTAAAGGTTTACAATTGTCTGTGTTTTAAAAAAGCAAGAGGATAAGCAACCCAAGGTTCGGGAGGGTGAACACATCGGGTGATGGGTGGGGGACCCGGGCGGGGATGAGTTAGAAAGATGTCAGTTTCATCAAGTTCTAGATCTCCCACTGAGTCATGGATTATTACTGTTTATTATCAAACAGATTAAGAAACAGGTCACTCATGGACCAGTGAAGAGTATGTGTCTTGAACTAAGGCTTCTGCTTAATTCTGAGTCCAAACTAAACAAACAAAAGAAATGTGTTTTTCTTGATGTCTTCATCTATTTTATGCTCATTCCTCTGGTCAAACTTCCTGAAATGGAATTTTCTCACCTCCCCCTACAAAATCAGGGGGATAGGGCAGTAACCAGCATTGGACAGCCTCACACTTCCAGGCTCTACCTGTAGGGAAGCAAGCCCTATGTCGCCAAATACCACTTCCCCAAGAACTGACTGAGGATGGCAGTGGACACCAGGACCAGGCACCAACAATAATTTATGCACTAAAGTTAAATTTGATGTCTCCAGGATTTCCTGTGCTAGGGGGATGTGTAGGGGCTTTACGGAGCGGGTAGGATCGTATATCTACCGTAGGACCTTCCAGGGACAGGAGCACCCCCGGCACCTGCACGGGGCCTCACTACCGGGTAGATACTGCAGAAATGTCTGCTGGCTGAACAGAGAAATCGTGTGTTACTGGGGTTTTTCCAGCACTCGCCAGCCTGTGTGAACAAATGTGATCCCACCAGCACGACTCTTCCGAGTTTCCCAGCTCCTGCCCCGACTCCCAAATTCTCACTGGTTATTTCCACGACTCCTGCCAATAGCTCACTTGGACACTATAAATGGGCCTCGTGTTTCGTGGTTGTTTTCCTGTTCTTGTCCCCACCCGTGGGCATCTGCCAACCATGTCGTCTCTCGAGGGCTCCTCGTTGCTGTGTTTGGCCTCCCGCAGTGTCCCAGGGTGTCCAGAGGATGAGCAGGGCAGTTGCCACGCTGGGCGGCAGCCTCTGTCTGCGGCTGTACCAGAAACCTCCCTGAGCATTCGCAGAAGCTCCCCCTTCATGGCTCACGTGGCCGGCCAGACAACCACAGTGGTGCTGGGGGGCCTGCAGCCCGTCTCCCACAGGGCTCAGCCATGGAGGATGCCCTCCTCCTCCCTGGCGTGCCTGCAGAAACCACTTCCTCCTTCTTGTTTGGATGAAGCAAAGCAAAACAAAGTCTCCTGCCAACAAACTTCTAGAGGGGCTGCCCTGGTTCTTCAGAAACAGCCTATCTGCAGTTACCAGGCCCCCGAGGGAAGGCCCAGGAGTAAGCCACATGGGGCCAGGAGCAGCTCAGCCAGCTGCAAGGACCGAGGCAGGGAAAGCTTTAGATGAGGGAGAAAAAAAAGCAAGAATGAAGAGGAAACCAACAGGCAACCATTTACAATGCGCAAGATTTTATATGTTCTACCCGATTTAATCAAAAAAATCGGCAAGGCAAATCCTGTAACCCACGTTTCGGAGGTGAGGACACGGAGGCTCAGTTTCAAAATTACATCATTGCGTGGCTTAGATGGGCAGCCACGGAGGCTTTCCTAACATTGACTCCCAGGACTCAGCACAGCTGGAGAACAACGGACCCCATGCCATGCTGAGTCCTTTGTAAGCATACAGAAAGAGGGAGCAGAGCAAGTATTCGCTTTCCTGGGGGCAACCTGGCCATCGAGAAGAGCTGAGATCCAGGTGTCCTGTTCTTCTCCAAACTCACCGAAGCTACATCTGGAATCTGTGAGGGGACAAGAGTGACTCTAGTGGTCACTCGGGAAGTGACGCAGGGAAGGAAGCACCAGGCATGGGACCCAAGTGTCCCTCTTCCCTACAGCATTTCCCAGGTTTTGGTTCTCTTGTCCTGTGGGACTCCAACCAGCCTGTGTCCACACGGTGGGGCTGAGCAGCCCACCCACACAGTCCCGCGTGACCTTTTGGACGCTGCTTGTCCAGGAAATAGAAGTGAACTTTCTCCGATCTTTCTGGCCTGATGGTGGGCAATGTAGATTTAGCCGCCAGAAGGTTCAGAAATGATTAGGAACGTATGTGAATTAAATTTCCTGTCCCAAATTACTGTTTTAAAATGTAGGTTTTATTATTATTATTATTATCTTAATTGACTGATTTATTGTAGCGGGGAGGGGTAGAGGGAGAGGGAGGGAATCTCAGGCAGACTCTGCTCTGAGCATGGAGCCCGACGCAGGGCTCGATTCCACAACTCTGAGATCAGGACCTAAGCCAAAACTAAGAGTCAGATGCTTAAGCAACTGAGCCACCCAGGCGCTCCTAAAATATCGGTTTTATTATTATTCAGGTATGGTGAGGCCAACAGATTTGGAAATGATTGTCATTGAAGAGATGGTTTGTTGCAGATCCCAGAAGAAGGGGACACCCCATGCCACGCAGAGCCACGTGGGGAAGCACCAGGCTGGATCAGGAGGCAGAGCGGGTGAGGGCAAAGCATGGCCTTCATTGCTGTTTCTGTGGAAGATGGACAAGACAGGGGGAGCAGACTTCGGATTGGCTAGTTTGACTAACTTCATTGAATAATTTTTCGCTGGTGCCTGGCTTAGGGCAGGTGGGTGGTGGCCCCGAGTGTGAGAGAGACTGATAAAAGGAGGGGCTTGGGGTGCGGATCTGTATTGGTTGGTTTGCATTTGAAAAGTGCGCTCCAGGAATTGGCTAGCCTGGGGAGGGCCAGCAAAGCCTGGGTGTCAGAAACTCGTGGTTAGCACACTTATTTCCAGCTTCACGTGACGGCTCACCGGCAGTTCTGCGAGGAAATAAATGGCCAAAAGTAAAGAGCCAACCAAGTAGATATGCTCCCGATTTTATTTTATTTTTTGTAAGAATATCGAATATCCTGGGGCGCCTGGGTGGCTCAGTTGGTTAAGCGACTGCCTTCGGCTCAGGTCATGATCCTGGAGTCCCAGGATCGAGTCCCACATCGGGCTCCCTGCTCAGCAGGGAGTCTGCTTCTCCCTCTGACCCTCTTCCCTCTCGTGCTCTCTATCTCTCATTCTCTCTCTCTCAAATAAATAAAATCTTTAAAAAAAAAAAAAAAGAATATCGAATATCCTTTATTAAGCACAGCCAAGCCAGAAAAGCAGTCATGTTAAACCAGGCAAGCATTAGCAGTAAAAGGTCGTAAAACAATTTTCCGTAGCCCGATTTTGACTTTCAATTCTTTTTTCACTATCAAGTTCCTAAGGAGACATCAAAAGTTCAAAGATTAAATTTGTGCTTGTAAAGTTGAGGGTAAAGAAACCAAACCTCAAAAACGTTGAGATTGCGGTCTGAGTTTTGTCCTCCCTGATCCTGCCCCGCTGGGTCTCCGCAGGAAGCTTCCTCTGTCCAGGGAGAGGGGCTTGCCAGCCTGGGCGGTCTGGTCTGTCTTCTGCAGGAAGGGTGTGGCTCCTGGGCCTTGCACATCGCACTGGCCTCTCACGTGTCCCCTTTAAAAAGTCCCAGGTGTTAATACAATATTAGCACAGCCCTGACTCCACTCACACTGAATTTTAGGATGAGCTGTCCCCTGGCCTCTGGAGCAGATTTCGCAGGCCACTGTTGCTCCCACCTGGAACCGGGTGTCCGGGTGACCACAGCAGCCCCAGGGGTGCTGGGGAGAAAGGCAGACAAGTGCTGGGGCAGGCCGCTGGTTCTCGGAGTGTGGACCCCAGCCCGGCAGCATCGGTATCCCAGGGAACCCCCTGGAAATGACAGAGGAGAGGCTTGGGGGCGGTGCCCTGGGGTGATGGTGAGGCATGCTGTGGTTTATCTAGGATCTTTGACCCAAGAATGTTGACTCTGTTGAGCCAACTACCCCCACAGGCCTTAGTCACAGCACCACAGTGACCTTATCTGGAAAATTCCACCTCTGCATCTTCTCTCAGCAACTGAATCCCTGATATTTTCTTGAGTAATGAATGTATATGTCTCCAGGGGGAGCCCCTCTCCCAGTCGCCACCTCTTTCTTGGTGCCTTTCTTCCCCACCCGGTTCCCCACTCAGAACTTCTTATGGAGTCTTTCCTGGCGAGTCCTGGGTTTCAAGCCCGGCCTAGTGACAGAGCTTTCCTGGTGTGTTGTCAGCAGGCACGTGCAGGCCTGGGCCAGAGCACCAGTGACCATGACCTCCTGCTGTGGAACTTTCTAGGCCTCTGCACCTTTCCCAAGGGCGGGCGTCTCTCCCAGCCCCGCTTCAGCTGCAGAATCACCCTCAGCAGATTGCAGACCCTGCCTGTGCTCCTGGCGGCGGGGGGGTCCCCTGAGGATGATCCTCCCACCACGTGCAACTCAGTTCTTGGTTTTCCCTCAGCTTTTGAATGATCAAGACCTTTTGTAGCATTTCTGCCACATAAATAAGTTTCTGAGGTGGAGGGATAGGCTCCGAGCGTGTGTGCCGCAGCTAAGTGGGAGGATCCCAGCCTTGGCCGCATACTGGGATCATGTGGAGGGACTGAAGCAAAGTGGCAGACGTCGGGCCCTACCTCCACGGATTCTGCTGGAAGTGGTCGGGGTGCTGGCAGTCCCCATGTCCTGCAGCTGGTTCCTGGGGTGGCCTCTTTCATCTTCTAGTGCCTGTGGGTCTAGTCAAAGCCTCTAACTTCCTCTGCCTTCCAGACCAGGATTCATCCATTCATGCATTCATCCTGGCACATTTTTCTAGATTTTTCTCTCATTTGGCTCTTCTATGTGAGAGCTATGAAATCCGTAAGTTTGGGTTTGCCAGAGCCCCCTGCTCACCTTTTCTCTCAAGCTGGATAATCCCACTATATGCTATCGGTTCAACATCTACCCCAGGCCAGATGCAACACCATTGTCCTAATGGTCCCTTTACTCTGCCTCATCTGTGCTGTGCCTTCCTTTATTACTGTCCTAATAAACTCCCCGAAATAGAGTTTCCGCCACGTTCCTTCAACAAACAATTCTTGCAACCCCATCTAGCAAGAATCATGTCACATGGAAACTTGCTTAGCAATTCTCTGACCATTTTAAGATTCTTAGGTTATGAACAAGGCACATGAATGTAAAATGTGTCCCTCCACAGTACCGTCCTTGGCCCCAGCGGAGATGGAAGCTGGGCCGTGTGATCTGGCTCTGCCAACTCAGGACCAGGCCTGACAGTGTGGGGCTAGACATCTTGGTGGTGCCCATGCGCAGCGTAGGAACTCAGCGGCCTTGCAGTTTAGATGCAGCACCATGCCTACTGAAAAGGCTTACTCCAGTTTCATTCAGCTTTGCCTGGAATCATACCACACCTGCCTGTAGTTAATGTAGTTCAAGGTCAGGCTGTACGCCTCTGTCTCCAAAGGCCTCTGGCTTGGCTTTGGTCACTACAGGGCCTGCCTCCCTGCTCAGCCCCCGTCTTCCTTCAAACAGCCTCAATATGAAACCATAGGCTACCAAGCAAGCAAGCAAACCAATCACCCGTGAGCTGCAATGGTTGCCAAGGAAAGGTTCCATGCGGCAAAGCATAACATGGATTGGAAGTGGCCCACCACCCTCCGCAGAAGAACCTCTGCACCCACGTGGTCTTATGTAGGCCGCCATAAGCCTCCAAGGGAAGAGCCAGTCATCAGATGTTGCCATCGGATGTTTCCACCATGGTGTGTGTTTTACCCACAAATCCCACTCTCTATCACTTCTGCTTTCCCCAGCTGCGTTCTGAACCAATTCAGAGGAAGGCCGGAAGAGTAGGCAGAAGAGGGAACCGAACACTACCCATATCACGACAAAGCCAGCGCTGAGGGGCACATCGCAGATATGTGGCAAAGGAGCTTCCTGATTCTGAATGCTTGAGCTAGAGGCTCCAGCACTCAGTCCCCGGAGAATTTAGGACACGGAGGAGTCTGGCAGGAGTGGTGGATAGCCTGGCCCATAAAGGTGGAACAGAAGCATGTGACAGAGCAAGGCACACTTGGCTCCTCTCTGAAACTCATGGGAGGGTCCCTCGCCCCTCCTTCCTCAGGGTGGCATGGAGGGGACCAGGGTCCAAGAGGGTCCTGATGAAGGAAGGATCAGGAGTGGGAACCCAGTATTGCCTCCTAAAAATAAACAATTCTTGGTTATTTCTGGCAACTGGACCACAACTTTTGTTGTTATTCCTGTCTGACTCTTCATTATCAAGAATTTCTTTCCTGGAAGAAAGAACAGGCAGAGTCGCTGGGCTGTGGCCAAAAGTTCAAGTACCCCTGGGCTCTCTTCTCGGAGGCCAGACCCAGAGAGCAGGACGGAGCCTTTGTAAGGCTGTTGTCCAAGCCTTTGTTTCCTGTGTGATGTGGCCTCACCCTTGTAAGAAAAAAAAATGTCCAGCAATTGTTCAAGAGACATTCAGAAGCGAGGACAGTCCTTCCGGCCTGGTACTCAGTAGGTGATCAATCAATCGATCATGCTTGTTGCATGGATGGATGGTTGGATGGATAGACAGATGAATGGCTTCTGCACTGAAAGGACAGGGCCAGAGGAAGAGCTTGCGCATTTACCATTGGCTTTCCTGCAACTGGCTTTGCCCATGCATTTTCTTCCTCTCCAAACCCTACTCTCCTCTTAGGGCTCTGTTCCAGTGCTGCCTCCACCACAAAGCTGAACCAAACACAGGACTCATCATCCCTTCCAGTCCTGAATCTTATGTGGGCCTTTATTATAGCATTTAGTGCTTTCAACTTTCTATGCTGTTAATCACATTTTTCACTTTTTTCCCCTTTGAGGCTGTGAGTAATTTGAGAGCAAGTTCAGGGTTTGACTTTGTCTTTGTCTCTCCAAAGCAGCCCGCAAAGGGTCACAGAGCAAAAGGCACACAGTAGACAGGCGCAAGGGCCCTGAGGAGGCCGCTCAGGACGGGGCAGGCCCTGAGATGCCCCAGGGGGACTGCATGACACAGAGGAGACCCCTGAGCCAATCAGATTCTCTCCTGGGACTCTGAACTGGCCGTCGAGAGACTGGCCACAAGGGGGCTCTGGAGGGGTGTGGGGTGAGGGGCCTTGGCAAGGATGTGCACCTGTGGAACTTTCACACGGGCCACAGCCTCACAGTCTCCTCAGGCTGCAGTCCCATCCTGGGCTTACACCTGGCCCAGCTGCACAGTCTCAAAGGTGGGACATGATCCCCTGCCTCCAGGCTGGCCTCTTGCTGCAGCCCACCTCCCACAGAGCAGAGTCTCTTTCTTTTCTTTCTTTTCTTTTTTCTTTTCTTTTCTTTTCTTTTCTTTTCTTTTCTTTTCTTTTCTTTTCTTTTCTTTTCTTTTCTTTTCTTTTCTTTCTTTCTTTCTTTCTTTCTTTCTTTCTTTCTTTCTTTCTTTCTTTCTTTCTTTCTTTCTCCTTTCTTTCTTTCCTTCTTTCTTTCCTTCTTTCTTTCCTTCTTTCTTTCTTAAAGATAGATTTTACTTATTTATTTGAGAGAGAGAGCATGAGTGGGGGAAAGAGCAGAGGGGGACACAGACTCCCCATGGAGTGCAGAGCCCAAGGTGGGGCTCGATCCCAGGACCCCAATATTATGACCTGAGCTGAAGTCAGACGCTTAACCCATTGAGCCACCCAGGTGCCCCTAGAGTCATCTTTCTGAAGCCCAAACATGATGGTGTAACTGCTCTGTTTCAAACTTTTTAATGGCTGCCTATTGGCCGCATGCTGGAGTCCAAATTGAGAGGCTTTCCTCAGTTGGCTTACTGATCTCATTTATTTTGTCTGCTTCTGTCTCCTTTTACTAGAATGTAAGCTTCAAGAGGGCCTTGGTTGTATTTCTTCACTGCTGTGTTTGCAACTTCAAATATTTATCGAGTGAACGGATGGACCCTTCACCTCCTGCCAGGCCCTCCCCGTCTCCTTACCCAGGGCCGGCCATACTGAACCACTCACGTTTCTGCTCAGGTCTGCTGTCTCTGGTCCCAGACACTTGGTGTGTGCTGTTAGCCTGTCTGGAAAACTTCCCATTGTGTTCAGTTGGGCTGACTCCTCCTTCTTGTTTAGGTCTTTCCTGGGAAGCCTTTCCCAGCCCCCGAAACCTGGCAAAGACACCTCTCTTATGTGCCCCCAGGGCACCAGGAAGCCCTCACAGTTGGGATAGCTGTTGTATATTGATCCAACAGGCCAGACTTTATCTAAATAATTTTTCAGACACTATCTCATCCATTGTTCCAAACCTATGAGACAGCTAGTAATAATACCCCTACTTGACGTAGGGGGAAACTGAGGCTTGAGCAGCTTGCCTCAGTTACAAAGGGAGAAAGGGGTAGTGGCAGGGTTTGAACCCTGTTATCTAGCTCCAGATGTCACATTCTTAGTCCCTAAACTTGGTCTTCTAGAGCATTGCCTGTGTCCTTGTCTGTCTTTTCTAGTGGATTATAGGCTCCTTGAGGGTAGGGTCTCTACACTATACCCTCTAGCTTTGTCCAGTGACTTATGCTCAGCAAGCATTACCTGAGAGAGCACACATGAAGCCCCCAGTAGATACCTGGTGAATGAATGAACAAAGGACATTGGTAAAGTTCTGAGCATACACAGACAAGGAAAACAGAGTCCCTGACCTCCACCTCCATGTCCATCCCGGAAGCTCACCATCTACTCCTGGAGTGTCTATACTGGCCTTCCCCTAAGCGCCCATTTATCTACCCAGGTGTGTACCTGGATGCCTCGGAGGAATCCATCCTTACAAATATTATTTGGAAGGCAGAGGTCTACAGATTTCCCAATGTCCAAGATATCAGATGAATGAATGAACAAACCGTGCTGTCTTCTTGGTGTTCATGGGAGGTGAGATGTTCTGAGGAGAACAAGGAGGATTTTCTCTGTAACCAAAGGAGAAGATTGGAGTCCTATTCCATGAATCACTCCCTCCTACAGTCAGCGTGTTCTCCTTCTCAAAGATCTGATGCTGCGTCTTCAGCCTTGAGCCAGCTCCTTTATCCCACTGTGAAAAGAACCATCCCACCCTGGCTTCGAGATTAGATTTAACGTTATCTTCCAACAATGGAGCCGGGGAGGCTGACAGCTTGATCTGAGCAGGGAGGGTCACTTTCCGACTCAACTGGCATGGTTCAGAATGTTTTCTGTTCTTTGGACTTAGAGAGTTTCCTGTTTAAATGTCTGAGAGTCTGGGCACAGGGTGCTTGTTGAGCTCTGACTAATGGAAGCCTGTGATTAAATTATTTCAGACTCAAATAAAAATATTTTTAGGATAAAGTCCTTCGGGAGTTATGTCAAGTGCTGAGTACACTTTTCTTGGTAAACACTTAAGTCTGCCATGTCTTTTTGAGTCAGCTTTTACTCAGCAGTGCTCATCCTGAGGAAATTCAGAAGACTTATCTTCAAAGTCCTAAGCCCAGGTTGATTTCAGAAACCTCCTGGAGAGAAAGGACTGTGATGATATCTCATGAGCAGGGCTTTTTGTTTTAGCATATCATTGCCCACCTGCCCACCGCCCCCTTCTGACTCCCACCATCTTAAAAAAAAAAAAAAAATTCCTGTAACACACTTGAAATTACAATCTTCCAGGGGAGAAAATTTATAAGAGGTTGCCCTCAGTCTCCTTTTCTCTGTTCCACCAACCCCTTAATCCGGAGCATGTGGTGGTGGACTGCGGTGATTTGGGGGAATTTAGGGGACCATGAGCCTCTTGACGTCCCCATGCTCACTGACAGCACTGACTCCAGTATTTCTTAGATTACAATTGTTCTGCAGTAGCCCAAAGAAGATTCTCTGTTTTCTCCTGCTTAGAAGCAAATCAGGTAAACAAACAAAAATCTATTAAATAACTGGCATGAGTGAGATGCTGTACTTGGTGATGGTATAGGAGGAGACACACTGACGGATTCTACAGCATTTCCTTGCCCTCCGGGAGCTCATGGAACGAGAGCGGGCATGACATTTCATAAACCGCAACTGCTTCTCCAGGCCACACCAGCTTGGGGGTGCCACCGGTGAGGGCACCACAGTGGCAACTAAGAGTCTTCTCTAGTCTAGATCTGTATCAGTTGGGATGCATTTGGCTGCGAGTAATGGAAAAACCAATAGAGAGAGTGATCTGAACAAAAATTGGTGTTTATTTTTTCTCACATTATTGGAAGTATAGAGGTTTGGCAGCTCGAAGATGTCAGGATCAGTGATTCTTGAATTTTTGACTTTTTCTCATGGTCACAAGATGACTGTCGGAGTGCCAGCCATAGTGCCTACATTCAAGGCGGGGAGAAGGAGAAGGGGGACTTCTGTTCTGTCTTTACCTTCATCTGGAAACTTTTTCCTGAGCTCTCTGCAGGCTTTTGCTACATCTCCTAGAACAAAACTGTCCCGTGGGCTCTCTTGACCCCACGGGCGTCTGGGAAAGCCATAGCCCAGCCCCGTGCATTCAGTTTCCTACTGTACAGTACAGCCTGTGAGCAGGCTTTCTTTTCTCACTGATGACAGCCCCAGTTTCCTAGGATCCTGGCAACACGTTTCTGAGGGCTGGTGTGGCAGTGCAGCATGTCTCTCTGCTGCCAGCCCTCAGCAGCTATGCCCACACCTGGATCTCATGCCCAACCTCCCTTCCTTTGGGGCAGCTCCTTTCCCCTGTAAGAATATTATTTTGGAGGGGCAGCCAGTTGTCCTTGATTTGCAAGAGGGTGGATCTTGGGGTAAGGCTGAATGTTAGCCTCAACACGCAGTGCAGTAATCCCAGGGAGCTCATGCAGGGGAGATCCAGGTGTGACTGAAACCAACATGTCTGAGGTTCCTATGAGCACATGGTTCAGGGTGTTATGATGGGACTCTTGGCAAAAGGAAGGAAGGAAGGAAGGAAGGAAGGAAGGAAGGAAGGAAGGAAGGAAGGAAGGAAGGAAGGAAAGAAAGAAAGAAAAGAAAGAAAGAAAGGAAGGAAGGAAGGGAGGGAGGGAGGAAGGAAATAAGCAAATCCCACTCAATTTTACTACGGGGAAGAGCATGGTAAATGCACATCATGGCAGTGTGCTGTGGGAGTGCAGAAGGGGCATGACTGGCAGGGTGGCTGTGTGTGCAGGTTGGGAGAAGACTGGTGGGAAGAGGGTGAGGGTAGAGCCTGTGTCACAGAAGAAAGAACATTTAGTTCACCTATTCATTTATTCATTCACTCAACAAATATTGTTTTCCTTCCTTAGCTAGCAAAAACAAACTTTTCCACTGCCCTGTGAGAGCTGTCTTATGAAGAAGATCCGCAAAGACAATGTAATGAGTGTGAGAAAGCGCAAGACTGTGGAAGGTGCAGGAAGGAGAGAGGTGTGCTGCGGGGAGGTGTTGTTGGCTCAGGGAGGTCACAGCTGGATGCATCGGGGTGAGCGGGGTCTCACCAAGTGGAGGGAGGGAAGGCTGAGCAGGTCTGGAAAGGGCTGGCCATATTCAGGGGAAAGGTGAGTGGTCCTGACATCTGAGAAAGGTAGAGAATAAGCAAGGATTGGGACAACTATTTGCCAGCCAGATATTGCTCATGTTCTGAGCTTATGTGATGCTAGAACAACCCTACAAAGGGAGAATTCCCTTAGTTTTGGCTCCCCTGAAGGTGAATTCCAGGAGGAAGACTTGGATGAAGATAGTTTATGGGGGAGGTGATTCCAGGAAACAGGAGGGAGGGACCCCAAAGAGGGAAGCAGGAAGTAAGGAAAAAACATGCAAAGGGTGATTTATGGGGATCACCTGCTGTAACCACTGGGGCTCTTGTCCCCAGGGCCTTCTGGAAGGCATATAGAACGTCCCCCATAATATTTTACTTGAAGGAATGGACACAGATCAGGAGTGAGGGACACCTGAGACACCTGCTACAGGTATTATATTCATTTAAAAGGCAAAGATCGGAAAATTTTAGCCTCTTGCCCAATTTTTTTTACTGCCAGTAAATTACAGAGCAGGGATTTGAGCCAAGGTAGGCTGTGCCTGCACAACTCACACCCTTACCGCCATATTCTGCTAAAATGGATGTTAGTATTAGCGTTGCTGTGGTGTTTTTCTGACAGTCACTAATTCTGCCAGGCCTAAAAGTGATCCTAAGTCTGCTGCTGCCACAGTACCCACATAAGGCGAATCACCTCACTGGGAGCCAGTGAGAGATGACGTTGTGTTATCCACAGAGCAAACTAGCTGGCCTAACCCAAGCGTAAAGTAGTGAAAGGGATGACAGTAGGGTCTGTGGTAGATGAAAGATGGTTGGGAAAAAAAAAGAGATGGTAGAAAATTCTTTGCAACTTCTCTCATCAACAATGGCACTCAAATCTCCTCCTTCTGAATTCAGTCTGGCCTTAGTGACTTGCTTCACCCGTAGAATGAGGCAGGAGTAACTTCCTGGGCCATTCAAAGTTTACTCACTGGAATCTCTGTAGCTTACAGCTGGGTGTCTTGACTGGAACACTTGCTCTTGGCGCCCTGAGCTGCCATGTTAGATGTCCAACTCCTCTGAGGCTGCCAGGCGGGAGAGGCCCCAGTTAAGCACTCTACTTGAGAGATCAGCTGAGCCCGGCCTCCCAAATGCTCCTGCCAAGGTGCCAGACGTATCAGAGACCTACCACACCAGGCCTCTTCTAACTGAGTGCCACCGACCTCTGTTGATGCCACATGGAACAGATGAGTCACCCAGTCGCCCATATTCTTGACCTACAAAATTGTAAGATGAAGTAATTATGCTTGTTATTTTAAGTTTCTAAGTTTTGAAGTAATTTGTTCCTCAGCAGTAGATAACTGGAACATAACCACTACTTTCTGTTTCCTGTAGTCACTGAAGTCTTACTCTTCTTCGGAGGAGATGTATCATCTTTAAATTTAGGCCAAAATGCAGTTATTTCGACTAAGTTCCAATAATATACACATTTAGAAATCATGGGGAAGTTTGGGCATCTCTCTCTCTTTCTCTATGATCCACATCTGGGATTTGGGATCAAGCATCTGAAGAACCTGCCCCTACGAGGGTTAAGTACACTCCATTCTCAGCATTGCCTTTTAAGTGGAGGACCTAAGTCTTCAGAGTCAGTCTGTAAACATAAGGGTACTTTTGGGGTACATATTGTGAGGAGGTTTCCATGAGGGGTTAGCAGGCAAAGCAATGACTATGGATGAGCTTTCTGAGAGAAAGTAAAGCAGAAAGTACAACAACAATTTGGGGGAATGCCCAGGGGTCTGAAGCGACCAGCCAGGTGCTCGGAAGGTGAGGAACTGGTTTGCTGAGTTCACATCCAGGCTCCGGGAGGGATTCCAACAGGAAGCACTGGTGTCCCCCATGCCACAATAAGATCCAGGTGACAGGCTGTTCTCACCTCGCAGGTGACCTCAGTCACAGGGGGTATTAATGGAAAAAGGCATCTTCTTTCACCAATTATGTAACTAATTTAGTCAGACATCTCACCTCTTCGGGGGCAAAAGCATGACATGGTTTGTAAAATTTTTCGATAATTACTGCCAGTTGTGTCCTGACACACCCATTTTCCTCTGGGTGGGGATCCCCCTAATGACTCATCGGTCCATTTCTATAACTTTTCAATAAAGTTGGGTTATTGCAACAGTCCAGTTCTGATTGCTAAGACTTAGTATTGTTCATTTAAAAAATTTTATGTCATGATTTATGTCTTCCGTTTACCCACTGCTCTGTGTGTGTGTTGTGTTCTTGTATATATGGCAGGGTCTGTCATCTTACACCCTCTTTGTTTCCCCTGAGTGCACACCTCTGGATTGGTTGGGGCTGGCAGGGGGATAGGGAAAGCCCTTGAAGTTTCCATGGATGGCTGCCTCTGGCCAGGCGCTGTCCCTTTTCTACTGGCTGTCACTGCTTTTACATCTTGCCCTGAACTGGCCTGGGGTCCCTGTGGTGCTTTCCACCAAATGCTGGCTCTCTGGAGGTGGGACAGGGCACTGGTTGGTTTCTCAAGGGTCTTGGGGAGGGTGGTCTCATTGTACACATTCTCCTGGTTTTTATGATAACGTTAGTATCCCCAGTGCCATGATCTTTTCTGGTTGAAGATCCTCAACATGGTGGGCTCCCATCCCATAGCACGCTTCCCATTAAAAGGCAAATCAGGCTTTTTCTGAGCCCTGAGTAAATTCCAGCCATCCTGGAAGGACCTTTCATGAATGTTACCTGATCAAATCCTCTGGACTGCAGGGGAAGTATGCCCAGGCCACACCCACTGTCAGTAGCCATGCTGAGATTTTCATCCAGTTCTGTATTCTTGTCTAATGTTTATACACCTTGTACACATCTCTGCAACCATAATTTGTGCTCTGACAGTTTCCTTGAGCCTCTTTTAAAAGATGTGGTAACCCAAAGTTCACACACTTTTCCAAATATGGCTGGAACTTGGTTTTGAGTAAACACGCAATGCCCATTTCTGACAGCAGTGGCTTTGCTACCCTTTGACTCAGTGGGGCAATGGGTAAATGTTGCCCAGAAATGAACACAGTGAATGGCTGTGTTTCTTCTCAGGGTTATGATGGATAGGCTGAGATCTTTATCTTATAAAAACTGTAGAGGTGACTTTTCTGAAAGTCATTTTTAAGGAAAAGTATATTCGTAAATACTCCCAGAGAAGTACAGCTATAGATTCCTGCCTACTATTCGTTTCTTTGTCGGATCTTTTTGCAGTTGAGCAGCTTGCCATGTTACCATTCGGAAGAACTGGGTCATCTGCAAAGTTAGAGATTTCTTTGTGTACTCCCTCATTTTGGATCATGTTGAGGTATTCATTTATCTTGAAAGTTGCGGGTGCCTGGGTGGCTCAGTCGTTAAGCGTCTGCCTTCGGCTCAGGTCATGATCCCAGGGTCCTGGGATCGAGTCCCATATCGGGCTCCCTGCTCGGCAGGAGGCCTGCTTCTCCCTCTTCCACTCCCCCTGCTTGTGTTCCTGCTCTCATGCTCTCTCTCTCGCTGTCAAATAAATAAATAAAATCTTTAAAAAAAAATATCTTGAAAGTTGGTTTTGGTACCTAGGTTTCCTGTCTAGCATGATATATGCCTGCTTTTCTACTGGCTGTATTTTGAAGTCATCAGGTTAGATTTGGGGCAGGTCTGAAGTAGGACCAGAATCCAGAGGAGACGATGAGTTCCAGATGAGGTCATTTATCAAACCTGGGATTTCTACTTGGGCAAGTCCAGCATGGGCACCATAAGCTTGTACAACCATGAGGTAATTTAAATCAGATTTACTCAACATTCTAGAACATATTAGAGAGAGCCACTTGATGTTTGAGTGGGACAAGGACAATGTAATGGTTCTTTAAATATCATTAAAGAAGTGGATGGAAGTCATTCATGAAGAGGTGGCATCTACTAAAATCCCAAAAGGTTCAAGTAGGGTTGGGGTTAATATTTCTTCATCAATAAGTGCATATCTACAAGATAATTTTTAATGGTATGAATGATACTCCCTTGAGTCAACATGGTAAAAACTACTTAACCCATCTCTACCACAGGGCATTAAGTTGTTTCTAATTTTTAGTTACTATAAACAGTGCCACAATAAACATCCTGGACTCTGCTGACACCTATCTAATAGCTCCTTGTGGTAAATTCCCAGGAATGAATCTGCTGAGCCCAAGGGATGTGCATTCCAAGGGCTTTAAGTAAAATACCCTCCAAAAGGTACTACATACCTACATTTTCACCAGCAGTGGTGGAGATACCCGTGTGTTCCTGTGCTTGACATTGTTAGGAAGGTATTTTTCTCTTAGAGAAATTCAAGGTCAATGAGCCACTAAGCCCAGGAAGCAGAATAAATGTTTTTTAGAATGCACACTTTGAAGAGAGAAGTAGGTGACATCCTTATTTCCCCTCAATTTCTGGCGTTTGCTTTTTCACAGCAAACGTGTAGATGGAATATGTCCAAAGTTTGGAATAAGCTATTTAATGACTGTGGCTATGATGTCATTTGGTGCTGCCAAGCCCCAGGGAATCCTCAGTCTGTGAGTTTAGAACTGGGCTCCACTTCAAGGAGGGGGGCCTTGGAACACAGCCCTGAGGGGATGCTGCCCTGGGCTTCTGTGAACCTTGCCTGCCCAGGATGGTCATTGCCTGGGCAGACAGCTCATTCTAGAGTCAACTTTTCAGGATCCTGGCAACAAAGAGACAGTTAAGCAACACAGTCTTACCTGACCGGGGAGAGCCCTCAAATCCCGGACAATCCCAAGTGAAGATTATTGAGTTTAACAGAAATGTTAATTTTAAAATTATTTTTGGTATCAATTTCTATAGCAAACATTTACCAGGAGTGGTTGACCAGATGTCTGTAAGACAGGGTGTGAGAGATACCAAAGATGAAAGATTCTTTTTTTCTTGCATTTCCACAACACCTTTGCTCTGAGTGCTGTTTTTTTGACAACCTCTTCCTCCTACCCTAATTCATTTTATATTTAAAAAAATCTGGCCACAGATTTTAGCCTCAGAGTTGTCCTTCACCTCTGGCCGTCCCACCTCCTTCCTGGATGTCTCCAGAATGCATCAGACCAGGGAGATGATGTAGTAATGTGGTGGCTAAATAAGCACCAGGTTAGCCTGGGTTCAAATCCCAGCTCAGCCAATTGCTCACTGTGTGACATCCTACAGGTTCCTTAAAATCTCCATAAACTAGGGGGATAATGCCGATCTCATAAAGCGGCTTTAGGGGTTAAATTAAATGAAGTAATATATGGCAGCTGTCTGTCACACAATAAATGATCCTTAATTGTCATAATCATCAGATGACATTGATCATGATTTCCAACTCCTGGACTCTCTGAGCCTAGGTTCTGGGTGTTTTTGGATTACAGTGATTTCTCTGTTTGCTGGGTGATTTCTTAGATCACTGGGGAGTTATCATTCCTTTGGTCTCCCCTCACACCCTACCCACCCCAAAGCCCCCTTCCAGATATAGCACCCTCACAGCAGATGCTGATGTGTGCCACCCAGACCCAGGCCTTGCTCGCAATAACCTCAGTTACTCGTTGCAAACTGAGGCTGAACAAATCAGGGAGGGCACACGAGGGCAGGTTCCATGGTTGAACCGGACAGCCTGGAGAATACAAATCTGTAAAACTATTAAAAAAAAGATATCTTTGGACTGAAATGGACTTTGCCCACCTGTTTCTGGAGCAGGAGAAGCAGGGCATGCCTGGTGAAGCATGGAAGATTACACACACACACACACACACACACACACACACACACATGACCCCACAGAGCAGGGAGTAAGCTCGTGGAACATGCTGTCCCCAGAGGTGGCACAAACTGAAGAGGGGGGTTTTGCCAGGGATCTAGAAGAGGTTGTGGAGAGGGTGTCATAGCAACATGTGCCCAGAAATCAGTGGGAACATCCTGAACCTTTTGAGGTCGCCCGCAGGGAAAACAGTCACCCCTGTGTCACAGCCTTGTCGTTGCACACTGCAGACAAAGCTCTCCTTGGGCCACTTCGTCTTGTCTCTGAGCACCTCCTTCCTCTTGGAACCTTGGTCTAGCTGGCGAGCCCCCTCATTCTCGGTCTTTCCTTCTCTTCTATCCTGGAGTCTGGCTATCATGAGCTCATAGTTTTATATAGTTTATACTGAACTCATTTCATCCTTGCGACGACCCATGGGAGTGGCAAGGCAGCTCTAACTGCGCCCATTTAATTGAGGTTTGACTAGTTCAGAGGACTAACGTCCCCAACTCCTCAGTTTCTTCTTATTTTACCATGACTTCCGTCTTGAGCTGTGCTGAGGTTCTAATAACTGATGGGGTTCGTGGATTACCATTGTGGAGAGCATTTACCTTCAAACAGGTGTCTTCACTGACTGCTGCTGGTAGAATTTTCGACAATGTGGTGTGGTCATGAGAGAGAGATTTGGGAGAATCTTCTTTGGCCCCTCAGATCACAAGACTATTTACTCACCTTGTAGGTGGCTTAGGTGATGGATCGTAATGGCAGATTAAGGGACAGGTCAAGTGAAAGTAGATGTTACCATGGAAATGTCCCCATCCCCCCACATATAGTATTAAAAGTTTTTTTTTTTTTTTTGTAGCATCAAATAGAAATAAAATATTTGAGGCAGTTGACCTAGATTCTGAATGTGAATTCCAGGGAGATAACTCTAGGGAGATAAAATGGAAATGATGAAGGAAGTGGCTTTGGTGCAGGAGTGACTGGACTTAAACTGCAGTATATCCAACCTGGCAGGAGACTCTTCCCAAAGATACACTTATTAGGTTGCATTTATTTATTTATTTATAAGTTTTTATTTATTTATGTGATCTCTACTCCCAACTTGGGTCTCGAACCCCAGGATCAAGAGTCACACATTCTTCCTACTGAGCTAGCCAGGTGAGGCCCCCGTTGGTTCTTTTTAAATTGGGTTTGATTTAAACAGTAGTAAAAGAGGGGCACCTGGCTGGCCGAGTCAGTTGAGTGACTGACTCTTGATTCAGCTCAGGTTGTGATCTCAGGGTCGTGGCATGGAGCCCCATGTGGGGCTCCATGCTCAGCAGGGAGTCTGCCTGAGATTCTCTCTCTCTCTCTCTCGTTCTTTGTCTGCCCCTCCCCCTGCTCGCAAGCATGCTCTCACTTTCTCTCTCTCAAATAAATAAATAAATCTTAAATAGTGGTAAAGGCACAGATGTGTGTTTTTAGTTTAGTTATTAGTTTGGCATTGTTTTATTGCATGATGTGGGTTTCCAAGAGCAGAACTCCTATGACTTATCACCACGGGAAAAGGGGTTTGACTTAAGATGGCTCAATTTTCGGTCATTGTCCAGGGAGCCAATTAAGTGGTGAGGTGGCTGGCGGAGACTAGCAGGGTTTGCCAGTGGCATAGCTGAGAAGGGTGTCTCGTCCAGCTCCGCAGAACTCTGGCTGCTGCTTTGTTCATGCGGCCAGGGGGTGGTCTTCTGGTGGTGGCTGCCAGCTCTCCATTCTCTGCCTCGTCTGCAGCTCCGTGTCTCCTTATGCAGGCGTGCTGCACTCGATGGAGGGGTGTTTTCAACTCTGTTTGGCAGGAGAAATAACTTCCTGAATAGTGTCCAAGCCATAGAGGATTTCCCCCAATCTGGTGCAATACCAAGTGCCAGGACGCAGGCCTGTTACAGGTAACATCGCTAAATGCCCAGCCAGGGTTCCGGGGTTTCGCATTTAAGCCGATTTAGCCCGATTTTAGGTGGGCAGCATGTGGACTGCCAGCTGGGAATGTGTTCCGCCGACAGGCATGAGCGTGGAGGGTGCATGTGCAGGACTTGACAGGTGATGAATATCTGAAGTGGGTGTGGGCCTGATGGTGGCTCATCAATACAAACAGTCCTGGTTGTGCTTGTGGCAACATCCAGAGTGATCACATGTACTCACTGATTTGTGGAAGAGAAGTTTATCTGTGTATACACTGATGATGCTGACTCATTCTGGAATGTTTCTGCAAGGATGCATGGAAGACTGGTAAATGCAGTTGTCTCCGTGGAGGAGGACAGATGTTCCAGGCTGGGAACAAGACTACTTTTCCAAAGCATTGTTTTACCAAATGCACATCATACTCCTCTCGCATTTCATTAATCAGACTGACTTTCTCTAGCTATATTGGGGCTAACGGCGTGATCTTAGCCACCTGTCACCAAACATGGCTGAATTTCATGTTTCTTATTTGCAAAACCAAGGACTTGAGTTAGAGACCTTTTATCATCTTTTCTAGCTTCTTCGAAGGATTCGTTTTAAGACTGAAGTACTTTAGGAAGTTGGTTGTACCTAAAAGCAATTTTTCATCTGAGGTGTTTAAGTTGGCCACGATGTCTGCACGGTGTTTTGCAACCCAGTCAACCCTGCTCCACAGAGAGCCAAGACAATGGAGATGTCTCAGATCAATTACACATGCCCCTGTCTACTCACATGGCCAGAAAGGGAGAGTGTGTATCACTTCCAGTAGATCCGATAGATGCAATAGATCTTCCTGTTTGTGTAGATGGGTGGGGCCATTTAAATCCTTTTAAATCAAGCCAAAAACTGGGATTCAGGCCAACAATTGGAGGAAGCCTGTAGCCTATTTGATCAGGATGTGTGAAGTCTTCTGGGATCTTCCATCAAATGGCTTTGTTTTCAGAAGCTTTCCTCTTGCTGCTCATTGATACCAACCAGTGCTTTGAAAGCCACTATTGAACATGGCTGGCTGGGATTCTCCAAAAAACACTTCCAGAATGGAAAGAGTCATGCTTTACTAAAGCAAGGAACTTAAATAAACAGTCATTTCTTCCCTCGGTGGAGGACTGTAATAGGCTGGATTTTACTGTTAACATTGCTTTGAGGCAAACTGATAAAACGGGGTCACTTAGGAGAAGGGTTGCAGATGTGCTAAGGCAAAGCTTGGCCACCCCAGAATTGTGTCTCAGGGTGACTGATTGGTGTGCACTTAAAGGCCTGGCTGGTGACTCAGGAAACACTTTATTAGGGCCATTGCCCTTGTGTGAGTGAAGCCACTGAGGTCTTCAGGAAGGTTCACACTGCAGCCAGAAACTCCATTTTATTGGTGCCCAGTGATGTTCAGGTTCCCCACAGATGGGCTCATTCTAACCAGATTTAAGAAGCTATTGAATTTCAGAATGTCCGTTTGTTCATTATAGTTGGCATATCCCTTCCCAGTGATTTATGGAGGTAACTGTGGGGCTGAATTTGGGATCTGAAGGCTGAATGGAATCAATGCCACGGGTAATGGAGGTGGAATTTTCCTGATGGAATTTTCAGGCAGTATAGTATGGCCATTAAGAGCATGGTTTCTGGACCCAGACCGGCCAGGATGGTTGGTGACACTGGAGAAGGTTCCTTAAGCTCTTTCTCTGCTTCTGTTTCCTGATCTGTGAAACTGGTATAATTTCATCAGATAATTTCAAAGTTTGGCGTGAGGATGAGCTATGATACATAGGGTACCTAGAACAATGCTCAGCACATAGTAAGCACTCGAAGTGTTAATGGCTGTCGTCATCTAGAGGAGGGGTAAGCAAATTCTTCCTGTGAGGAGTCAGATGGTAATATTTCAGGCTTTGCTGGCCACACAGTTTCTAGCTCGACTACCCGATTCTGCCTTTACAGCACAAAAGCAGCCATAGACATTAGGTAAAGAAGTGGATACAGCTGGGAAAATAGGGAGCGGGCAGGATTCTGTTCTTGGGTTTGGTCTACTGACCCCTCATCTATAGAATCCCTGTGATACTGGAGCACCAGATGGGATTACTGATGTGTGCAAGGGGCCAAGAAGAAGACTGTTTAGTCTTTATCCTTAAGGTAATAAATCTCTCACCCTTTGGGAGGTTGGAAGGGGCAGATGGGGAGACTGAGGCACCCATTCTCATAGTGTGAAGTAGGCAAAATTGGATTCCCTTGACCTTATTTTGGTTCTTTTTTCCTAACCCTGAGCAGGTCAGTGCTCACACTGATAGCAAGAATCCCTTATGCTTATTTGAAAGGAATGAGGGACATAAAATCCTACCCACGGACCAGCTGCCAGTGAGGGATATTAAAGTATCACAAAAGATGGAATCTCCACTAAAAGGGATCTTAGTGGTCAACTATCAGATGCTTCTATCCCCTCAACTGCATCCTGTTCAAGGAGAAGTATGGTGCTTCCTTAACTGGCTTTGACTAAGAGCATCTTCCTGCAATGGCATCCATGATGGCTGGGGTCAGAACAGCCCTTAGGTCTCTAAGACAGCCCTGCTCCAGGCCCCACATTTTAGAGAAATAAGGAACAAATCCCAAAGGCTCCTTTTTAAATTTAATTTCAGTCTCCTAAGAAATTTTTTTGAAGGTTTGGCCAAAAAGTGAGCAAAAAGGGATTATGGAAGAAAGTTGCTTGAACCAAAATGGGCCCCTCTAAGCCTAAGGATATGGGGCAGGAGCACTGGGTTCGTGTGGGAAGAGGAGAAAATCACAGGTCTGCTCTAAGGACCCAGAGACAACTTAAACAACTTTTGTTTAAAGGTGACTGCCCCCAGTTGCTAAAAGTGGGTGTCGAGGCAGGAGCTGGGTTCCCTGGATAATTAGAGTTCCTTCTTCCCTTTGGCTGGGAGGATGTGGTTTTGGAACCGCTTAGAAATCTTGAGTCCGAAGAGTAAGGTGTGGCTTGGTGGGGATGGTGGGGAACCCCCTATGGTTTTAGGGTCAGAGAACCACCTGGTTGCTGGCCATAGGCTCCAAACACAGCAGGTAGAAATTCAGATGTAGCATTCCTAAGTCTATATTAAATACTTTAGAAATATCCAGATACATGATATTGTGGCCTCTCTTTGGAATCTCATTTCAAGCCTCAGAAATATTAGAGTGAGCCTGGCTAAGTTCACGGTACCTTGTGTTCCTGGGTCACCTGATTTTCCTGGTTTGGCTCCTAAACATGTCCCTTCTAGATATTTCATCAACACACACTTAACTTTGGTCAAAGCTCTCCTGGCTGGGGTACACTCCTTTCCCTTAGAGTACCTTTCATGCATCAAATTTTACCCATTTTACATAGGTCAAAATAAATCCAAAATTCCCAGGGTTCTCATTCTGTACTGTTAGTGTGTGTGTGTGTGTGTGACAGAGAGAAAGGGAGAGAGAGAGAGAAGCAGAGAGAGAGTACACATACACGTGTGTATATATATGTGTGTGTGTGTGGAGTGTGTATGTATACATATGTACATACACACATGTTTAATTTTTTTATTTTGTCTTCCAAAATTGTCTCCTGTATTTTCTGAATATGAGGAGGTTGGGGTAGCGGGTACATGAGCCATATATTTGCCACTCTCGACTATTCAGTTAATAGAGTTAAGAGTTTGGAATTGAGTGAAAAATACCCTCTGCACAGCTGAAACAGACACTGTATTAGTTATCTGTTGCTGTTTAATACATTTACCTTGCTTGAATAAGGACAACTATGCATTAGCTCACAGTCTCTGAGGGCCAGCGATTCAGGAGTGCTGGCTCAGCTGCATTCTGGCTCAGGACCTTCATGAGGTTGCAGTCAAGATGCTGGCGAGGGTTGCCGTCATCTGAAGGCTTGACTGTGGCTGGGAGTTCTGCTTCCAAGAAAGCTCACAGCTGACTAAATGCTGCTGGCTGTTGGCAGGAGGACCTCAGTTTCCCTCCATGCACACTCCCCACAGGGCAACTGAGTATCTTCATAACATGCGGCTGGCTTCCTTCAGAATGTGTGGTCCTAAATGCCACTGTGGAAGCTACCGTGCCATTTATGACCTAGCCTTAGGAGGCCCCTGCTGTTGTTTCTGCAGGTCAGTCCTGCTAAATAGTTAAGATACAAGGGCATGCCTCCTAGAAAGTGACCATCATCTGGAGAGGGTCATCTTGGAGGCTGGCTGCTGCAGATGTTATAACGTCCCTGGGTAAGATGTGGCACATGCTGACCCAAATCGGCCCTATGCAGGTGCTATTTTTGTGAACGTTTGCTTTCTTGGACTGCCCTCTGTGGGCCCTGGGCCTATAGATGTTGCCTCCACCTGGTTCAGCCACAGCTCCTCACTAATGCCCAAAGAATCCTTGGATTCTTGGATTTTCCAATAACCACACAAAGAGTATTTGATCACCAAATCCAGAGAGTCAAAGTCCACATGAATATGTGTACCTCTGATTCAGCATAACGCACAAGTGTGTGTGCAGTATTGTCCTGGTGTCAACCATTGATATTATCTCATTGAAGAACTGGCCACAGACACTGCTCTAGAGAGCTCTGGTGGTGTGTCTGTCCTACTCATGGTCCTCTTCACTGGTTGACCTTTGACAGCTTCTGCATCCCGCTTGAACCATTGCGTTTCTCAATTTTAATTCCGCTGACACAGCGGTTAGAAAGACTCTCTGTATTGCTGAGGATCATCTTTAAAGGACCGAGTCCCACTGGCAGAATCCCATGAGCTCCATGAACTGTTCCTAGTGCTCTAGATCCTTGTGTTCTCATTCGCTCATCACTCATGCTCTCATTCATTCAACCATGACTCTGTGGGCACTATGTGCAGGGGTTTGGAGCCCTTTGTTCTCCTGTTGGCTATTGTACCATAGGTCAGACACTGCAGGGCTCAAGCTGGGCCCTCCTTCATCAGGGGAGGCTCTGCTAATGGCTTCTGCAAAGCATCCTTCTACAAAGTGCCAGAGAAAGCTGCCTGCAGCACAGGGGGACCAGATTTGAGAGCCAGCTCTCACTGCAGGTGAACAAGGCTTTCTGGGCTCACTCTACCAAATGGACCCTTGGAAAGGTCCTTCTTATTATTGTGTGGCTGTCTCCTCTGTTGTTTCTGATGTTCCAACATCCTAGTTACAGATGCTCGAAAGGCTTGTGGCCTTTGTGGGACTTTGCTCCTTTCCTGATTTTTTGATCTCTTCCACAAAGGCAAGTGCTCTGGTCTTCTCCAAGTACTTGTATATCTTGGTATCTTTGGTACTTGTATATCTTGGCCTCTCAATAGAGACAGGATTCAAATCAGCTCTTTTAAAAGGGGGAGTGGCTGGCGGAAGCAGGTAGTAATGTGAAGAGTCCACTGTAAGAAACTGAGGAAACAGAAAGGTGGCACAAAGCAGAAGTGAATACTCAGAAAGAGTGTGCCTCCGAGACATTCAGATGCAGGGCAGGGTGGCCCACGTGTCTTGGTTAAGAGCCCACATAAGCCCTGGTGTGTTCATGACCCAGCATTTGGGGCTGGGTACTAGAGGGGCTCCCCACTCCTAAAGTTCTACATGGGGTCTAGGGACAAGGACCGTGCAACTACGTGAAAATGGATGCTCTCTGCTCAGAAAAGTGACCTAGAGGGAGAGGGGAGGCCTCTAGAGCTCAGGGGGTGATGGCAGCTTGTTCTTTCATTCAGTTAACTCAGACCGATGGAGTCAGCTCCCAGCTCAGCTGCCAGTGGGACGAAATGAGCCTCCGGGGCCATCCAGATTTGTCATTCATCAAGGTCGCCATCCCCGTGGTGACTACAAGGGTCTGCTTGGGTACGGACTCTAAGAAGTCACCATGAATTGACAGGTCAATTGTGTAGTCTTCTCCTCTGAGGGGATGTTTCAGGGAGTGTGTGTGTGTGTGTGTGTGTGTGTGTGTGTGTGTGTGTGTGTGTGTTTGTATGAGGGTGGTAGTGACCTGCTGGTCCAGAATCATTAGTTTCCTCCCCAGTTTGAACCCTATGGAGATGTGAGAACATCCGAGCACTGACCTTGTTCTTCTTCTGCCAATGGAAGGAGAGTTTTTTAGGGCTTCCCTGGTCCAGCTCCCAAGTCCATCTTTATGTCAAGCCCCAGAACAGTTTTTTAAGGTACTCTAATTACCCGAAGAGAGCGCTTTCAAGGGGAAAACAAATTAACTATTTAATTAATATGTGTAATTCCACGTTTGCAGCAGGCGCATGGGGAAGGGGGAGGGACGGCTTTATTAGCACAGGCTGCGGGTTCCCCTGTTACTGGTGGGCCCCGTGCATCCCGTCTTCGAAGCACACGGCTCCCTGTGACCCTTTCAGGCTTTCCAATCAGAGAACCTGGTGTAAACCTAAAAGACCTTTGGTTACCCAGCCACATAGGATGGGGACAAGGAAACTTAACATTTTTTTGGCTGCCTGCTCTGATCTGGGCATCCAGGTACACCCTTTTCACCGGAGCACGTCCTCTGACCACCCCACACAGTCCGAGTCAATACGCCACCGTCCACAGGCAGCCAGCTTGATTTAGGGGCTCGGTGAGAATCTTCTACTCTACAGAGCGAGGTGAGGAATCATTCCTGTACCCTTGTGTGCATGAATCTCACGCACGACCCTAAGCCACTTCAGGACTGTTCCTCTCCCTCCCCCTACCCCATGCCCTCTGGCCCCCTTGCCATCGAAGATTCGTTTGTTCTTTCTCCCAGCACTCCTCAAGGACAGCCATTTTGCTGGGCGCTCGCCTTCCAGTCCTATGGTGATGAGTTCCTTTCTGCCACTTGGATCTGACAGTCCCAACCTCTGGAACTTTGCACCCAAAGCCACGATGCAATCCCTGCTTTTCTTTCTTGTTTGCCTCTCTCAAGTATTATTAACTTGGAATCATCTGAAAGAGTACAGCCAGTGGGCAGAACACCTGAAGGGAATTCTGGGAGTCTGGCTGGTTTGGGCTCAGCTGCTGTGAGCTACCATGGGTGCCAACTTCTGCAGGTGCTTCTGGAAGTCACGCTGAGCAAAGGGCACCACATCTTCAGTATGAGTTATAGACAGGGATGTGAGCCAAGCTAAGGGCTCGACCAGGGCTGGGGGTGGAGAGAGGGACTGAGTTTAGGCTACCATTTTATGGGATATGATCTCTTTTGCCTTTCCCTTCCTTCCCTTCTCTATATGTATTTCTATATATGCAAATGTATATATGCATATGTATGTGTGTATCTAAATCTGTCTATATATGTATGTATTTATACACATATGAATCAAATGAATCAAAATGAAATAATTCAAGCTCTACTTTCAAAATGACATCTTTAGAATTGCTTATCAAAACATTATTGGTGGGAATGCAAGTTGGTACAGCCACTTTGGAAAACAGGATGGTGGTTCCTCAAAAAGTTAAAAATAGAGCTACCTTATGACCCAGCAATTGCACTACTGGGTATTTACCCCCAAAATACTTATGTAGTGAAGAGAAGGGGTACATGCACCCCAATGTTCATAGCAGCAATGTCCACAATAGCCAAAATGTGGAAGGAGCCGAGATGCCCTTCAACAGATGAATGGATAAAGAAGATGTGGTCCATATATACAATGGAATATTACTCAGCCATCAGAAATACCAACCCATTTGCATTGACATGGATGGAACCGGAGGAGACTATGCTAAGTGAAATAAGTCAAGCAGAGAAAGTCAGTTACCATATGGTCTCACTTATTTGTGGAACATAAGGAACAGCATGGAGGACATTAGGAGAAGGAAGGGAAAAATGAAGGGGGGAAATCGGAGGGAGAGATGAACCATGAGAGACTGTGGACTCCGGGAAACAAACTGAGGGTTTCAGAGGGGAGGGGGGCGGGGGAGGATGGGCTAGCCCCGTGATGGGTATTAAGGAGGGCATGTATTGCAAGGAGCACTAGGTATTATAGGCAAACAATGAATCATGGAACACTACATCAAAAACTAATGAAGTACTGTATGGTGACTAATGTAACATAAAAAAAAAACAATTTTTAAAACAAGGAAAATGAAAAAAAAAAATCCCTAGTTTACAGGTACAGCGGATGTCTCCAGAATTTGGGGGAGCTGCGATCAGGCAAAGCCCGGGGAGTCTGCACACCTGTCACCTTGCAGGATTAACCATGAGCTGGAGGTCTGGCACTGGGCACCAGGTAGAAGGCAAGCATGTGGGAAGATAGAAAAGCTCTAGAGGCAGAGTGCTCTGGCAGGTGAGCAAGATCCAGGTTTGGGTCTGAGCTTTGTCACCAGGCATGCCTGTGTGACCTTGGACACATCACTTGCCCTCTCTGGGCCTCTGTTTTCCCCTGTGTAAAATAAGTGTCCCTAAGTGACCCGTGAGTTCCTTGCAGAGCCAGCAGTGGAATCTGAGGACTGTTGTCATGGGCCAAGCGTCATCCCAGGGGCCCAAGTATCACAGCACCGCGGAGGATGATCACGTGGCCTTGGCTCTATTCTGACATGCAGAGGTGAGGATGGCCATGATTTGGGGCTGATACACTTGCTGAAGGGATTTTCCTCATCATTTCCAAATGAACCCCAGAGTGAATGGGGCTGGGGACGCCCCACTAGGGTCTCTGATTCCAGTTCCTTCACTGAACAGCTCTCGGATCTTGGACACAGAGCTCTTACATTCACCCTCAGGGGTTTCGCTAGCAGAATATGTCTTTTGCTAGGTCAGAGTTTGGACTGTGCCTGCGGCAGCAGCTGCCTGGCGGGGTCGTTCACACTGCGACGGTGGGAACATCTCATGGATTCCAGGGTGAATGAGGAATGGCCTAAGAATCCTGGCCCATGATCAACAGCAGACTGGAACTCCAAGCCGTGGTTTAAAGGGCATTTTATTAATAACACATCCTAGTGAGTGCAAAGCAGCAAATCGATTTTCCAGAAAACACTTGACTTTAATTTCTTGGAAGTGTTTTTATAGCTTCACAGCTATAAACATTTTTCTCTTGGATTGAAAGACTGAAGTGGGCCCACTGAGCGTTCTGTGTTTTGGAAGTGTTTCCCTTGGATGGCATTCAAAGCAGCAAAATCCTCTTATACATCCCAATTTGGAAAGCCCCCATTTTGACTATAATTGACCAAGGATTAAATTCACATTTGTATTAAATGAGCAGGCAACTTCTTTCATTGACATATTTATAAAGATAATATTCAAGACTTCTAATTTATATGTTTTTCACCCAGGGCACTTTTGGGTTTTTTTTTTTTTTTTGAATCATGGTCAAAATATAAAGAGGAATAAATATAAAACTTTTGCTTATAATCTCACTTCTTATAATGAAGCACTTGTATTAGTAAATTTTCTTTTTTTTTTTTAAAGATTTTATTTATTTATTTGAGAGAGAGAGAATGAGAGATAGAGAGCATGAGAGGGAAGAGGGTCAGAGGGAGAAGCAGACTCCCTGCTGAGCAGGGAGCCCGATGCGGGGCTCGATCCCAGGACCCTGGGATCATGACCTGAGCCGAAGGCAGTCGCTTAACCAACTGAGCCACCCAGGTGCCCCGTAAATTTTCTTTATTTGTAAGTGACAACCCATCTCAAGGTAGCATATGAGGGAGGGAGGGGGAGAGAGAAAGAGAGACTCTATTGGCTTAAAAGACAGTAAATTTAAGTAAAACCTGAGAACAGCACACTTCAGGCATGGCTGAATCCAGGGGCCATCGGGGTGCCTTATCTTTGTCTCTTTAATGGGTTTTCTTCATGTGGTAGGTATATTAGCCACTGGTAGCTCAACCCTTATATTTGCACAGCAACCCACAAGAGTAAAGGTCATCTTCTCAGATATTTCTGTTCAGCTATGTCCTATGATCCTCTCTGGACTTCCTACTGTGGCCACGAGCATGATGTCATCTGATTGACCAGACCTGGGTGACATGTCCTCATTCATTCTACATGCTTCTGTCTTTGTATCACTGTTTCCTCATTTCTAAACATAGGAGAATTTTCTTCTGGTGTGTTTCATAAGGCTGTCAATTAGGTACCTTGTTTGGTGATTGCTTTCCATCATGTGCTTGATGTTTCTGGGGCTATAGCACTGCGCTACAGACGCGGGTGGGCATGGACATGTGTGGAGGCCGTCGTAAACTCAGGCAGTCCCTGAATCTGGTCCTCACCTCTTCTCCTCTCAGGATTTCCAGAGAGCTTTCTCCTTTCCTGAGGCTTTTAGTGCCTACGATTAATTGCGCCCAGAGCCCAAGGTAGAAAATGAGGTTGAAACGAAAAGCTTGGAATTTATTCTTGGACAAATTGCAAAGCCTTGCAGTGTGTCTCTCATTGGTCAAAATCCAGGGCTGGTGTGTTCAAATGAAACATGGTAATCATTTGCGTTATTTGACTTATACTCAACATCACGCTGTTTCAATGAATGGTTTTACAGTGGCTGTGGTAGAAAGTGATTCTTTTTCCTCTCCAGAGATGAGGGACACCTCCCTTGCTAGGAAAGCCCTTTGAGAACTGAAACGAGTCACCATTTTCTCAGGCTATGCTGAGAGCTCAGTGAATTGGTATTAATTAAAATTCCCCTTTTTGTGAGATTTTCCTTCAAGATCCAGAAACAAATGACTGGGGGAAAATGAGTAACATGACACCTTAAGTGCTGAAAGACCTGACATGGTTCCATCTGCGTCGTCTTACTTGGAGAGGCAGAGAGATGGGCTTGTGCTGGGTTTGTAGGTGGAGAAGCTGAGGTGTCACCTGAGTCACTTGTCCAGCGTCACAGGCTAGTTGGGGCCCAGTTGGAACCCTGACTCCTTCTCTGGGTCTCACAAGCTCAGACACAATTGTACATTTGGGGGGACTTATTTTCATATCCTCCTGAGGAAACCAGACCTCCCGTAGTCAATAGAACTTGATACCACACATCCTAAAATTTAAAAACTCACCTGACCAAAAAGACCTTGCAGTTTTACTCACTTGAACAGGCCTCATAACCTCCCACAGATCTTCCATGTCACACTCTGAATAAATAATCACTCCCCCTGTTATCAAATGTCCTTTGACCTCTTTTCAAGAACGCATGGCCAGTTTTCCCTTTCAAACAGCTCTTTGAAGTCTGTTTACATGTGAGTGCAAGGCCTTCCCTCCCCTGTGGGTCACAGAGCAGTTACTGGAAGGTTGGTGGGAGGTGGTTCTTGGCTTCGGGTACAGATGAGTGCGCATCTTTGAGCAGGTTGGTGTTTAATGTTCAGGCACTGGAGCCCTTTGGTCAGAAGAAACGTGCAGGTCACCTCAAAATACAGAAAGAGAATGCGAAGCTACTCCCGTTGCAGTCAGGGAGGGAAGGCAAGAGCCCGTGCCCCTGGGAGGAACCCTAGGATTCCTCTGAGCACAGTCCGAGAACCACTGGACTGGAGGCTCTGTAAGAAGTTCTGGGTATAAGAGCCTGTGAGGCCTATGGTGCGGGGTTGCTAGCAAAGACCTGCCCCTCACCAGGGCCCTCCCAGGAATAGACATTGGCCCCACATGCCAGCACATTCCTTTCCTCTCTTCGCTTCCTACACACCAGCCAAGATGGTAGGTTTCAGGGAAAACAGAAGGCTATGACTTGACCCCTTTCCTCAAAGAACTGATCACTAAGCTTTCACAGTAAGTGTTCCATACATGTTTGATGAATAGATGAGAGAACCTACTTGAGGTATACAGAAGCCAAAAAGTATGCCTAGAGTCCAGTCCTCAGTAAGAGATACATTTGACCTTGCACCCAGAACATACATCCATATGTCTGGATGCAACTGAAAACCCGGATGTACTCCATTCTCTTTCTTACATTTAAAAAATGCCAGTAGTGACCCACTAAAGTGTTTTCATAACCTGTTAATGGGGTCCTGCTCCAGAGAATGCTGGTGAAGTTGTGCTCACTGGTCATTCCCCCGAACTCACACTGGGTTACCTTTCAGCTTCCCCTGCTTCATCAAGGGTCAGCAAACTGCAGGCCCCAGACCAAGAGCCACCTATCACCTGTTTTTGTATGGCCCAGGGGTACTGGTTGAGCACCGTGAACCCAGGCTGGTGTGTCCCCCTCTACCCTGTTCCCCACTCTGTTCCCAATACCTGCTGGGCACTGTGCTTTGGGCTCCCAGTCTGGGAGCTGGAGCCTCGGTAACCTCACCTCTGGCCGCCTGAGGGCAGACAGTCGGGCTCTCCAGGAGGAGAGGGTCTGGGTGTCATTTGGCAAAGAGGGGGCCTCAAGCCCCTTCAACTCCCCCATCACACTGATCTGACCTACAGGTTGCTCTTCTTCCTGAGACTGTCTGCAGCAGACGCGCCTGGGCCCCAAATGGGCCTACCACCCAGGTTAAGACATTGGCCCACAATGTCTTAAATGTTTACCATCTGGTATTTTATACGAAAAGTTTACCCAACACAGTGCTCTATGGTGATGGGCTGTGCATGACATCATTCTATAAAAACTCATCCGCTTTTTAAAAAATTAATTTTTAAAAAGATTTTATTTATTTACCTTAGAGAGAGAGTAAGCAGGGGGAGGGGCAGAGAGAGAGGGAGAGAAGCAGATGCCCCACTGAGCACAGAGCCCAAAATGGGGCTCAATCCCACGACACTGAGATCACGACCCAAGCCAAAATCAAGAGTTGGATGCTTGACTGAGAGAGCCACCCAGGCACTCCAAGACTCATCCACTTTTAATAACAACAAACACTAGTATTAGCTATCACTTATTGTGGCTCAGAAAGGTTAAGTAACTTGACCAAGGCCACGCAGCTAGTAAGTGGCAGACTGGGATTCTGCAGCGATGGTTTGGCAGGAGAAGAGAAGAAACCACAGGGTTGATACCCTGCCATGCTGCCGGTATGTGCTGGCACTCCAGCCTCAGCTTCTTCAGGGCCCACCCTTGCCCCAGAACCGCAGGGCAGCTGTCTAATGGCTCTCCTCATGAGCCCGCTCTGGGGTGGCTGCCAATGTTTCTTTTTAATTATCATGGTCCTGCATCGGGACACTGTGGCCAAAAGCTTCTATCTGTCCGGCATTTTCTTTCCTGTGTGGCCTCCCAGATTTAGTGGCTCCTTTGTGACTTCGCTAATTCCCCTCCGGAAACTTAGGTTTCCTCTTCAACTTCACCTTGTATTTCAGGGAGGAGATGACTGTTTTTAAGTGGTGCCCTGCTCAGTTTCTGGTGTGTCAGAGTTGACAAGCCCCCTGCCTCTTGTCCGCCCCGGCTCATCCTCACAGAGCAGACACATCTCACTTACTGGGCATCATCCAGGAATGTGCTCTTAAGTGGATTTTCCAGAATTGGAGCTCGCTGCTCTGAACACCCAACTTTGGAAACTTGTAACTATTTTGGTAACTATTTTGCACAGTCATCTTTGTAAGATAAATTACACCGCGACTCGTGTTCTTAAGCAGAGCTCCTTGTGCACATTTAATCTTTTCCCGAAAATGTAGCAGACTCATTAAAAACATTAGTTATTGTCAGGGCTGTGACCGAAAGGCAGCATAAGGTGGTGAACTGCATGACTTTGAGAGATTTACATAAAACCTTGAAGTTTCTGATTCCTTCTCTGTGAAATGGGGATGATACTGTGACAGACCTGGTAGAATCAGGTGAGGGGGAAATGAGAAAATTCTCGTAAAGTCTTTGGCAAAGTGATGGGCATGCAGTGTGCTCCCACTAGATGACTGATGTTATGATTCAAACATCATCCCACCTGGGATGAGTAGTTCTCGATCCTGACTGTGCACTAGAGTCCCCAGGGGGAGTTTTGAAAGTATGATGCTGGGGCCCCACCCCAGATCAACTAAATCAGGATCTCGGGTTGCTTGTGCTTCAGCATTAATGCTTTTGTTTTGATTTGTCTGCACCTACGCCTGCTTCCCACCCACCCTCCCAATCCACCACTGCCCTTGGCCTCTATCAAATGCAGCTAGAGCTGGGGACCCATGGCTTTGAGGTGTGTCCAGCTATTTGCTCCAACACTAAATAGCCTGATCCAAATTCTAGTTTTATTTCAGAGCTTCTCTGCTCCTCTTAAGAGCAGCTTATATTTATTAAGGGCTTTACCAGGCTCTTTGCCTGCCTTGATCAACCCTTCCCTGCACCCCACCTCGTTCCAGGCACCCAGGGAACACAATTTAAGGAGGCACTCACCCTCAGGGCCTTGCAAGTGCCCGCAGTGTGCATGTCATCATCAGTTTTGGGCCCTGGGCACCTGTTTGTCTCTCCCAAGTCTCTGTCCCACCCCACCGACCACTCTTCTCTGTTTTTTTCCCCTTCCTTCTCCATAAGGACTAGAATCTGTGTCTGTTTTATTGCCTGATACAGCACAATCCCCCTAGAACCACGACTGAACACACTAGGGGCTCATGCATGCACAAGCAAATGGTCCTTGCAGGAATCCTGTGCCTTAGGTACCATCACTATTCATCATTCCTCTTTTACAGATGGGGAAACTGAAGCACAAAAAGGCTAAGTAGTTTGCCCAGGGTCCCCAGAAAGTGGCAGCTCCAGCCTGGGCCTGAGGTCTTGTTACTTGCACCCTGCTTCCTGATTCCCTCACTCTCACTGCCGGGAGAAGCGCTGGCTCCCAAGTCCGTCTGGTCCAGGAAACCAGTAATCACTTTTAAAAAAAAAAATTGGCTGGGTAATTAACCAAGCCCTGAATACCTAAGAAATGTTATTTCCTCTCCTCTTCCTGATAATTGAAGCCCAGCTATTATTTTTCAACAAATAAAACTGTTAGCCCAGAAAGTTGGAAGCGTCCTTTCTTTCTGTAGTCACAGCCCAAACCCCAGGCCTGCTTGCTGTCACTGCCCTCCACTGTGGAGCTGTCATCCCTGGGGGTGCTGCGGGGCCCACCCTGACCACCTCCGGCTGCTTCTGATCCAGCCACAGAGGAACACAAACATCTCAGAGGGAGAGTTAGCCCCCCACCCCCCAGAGGGGTGGCGGCCCCTTCTCCCTCACGGGAACCTGGCCAGGGTGGGGGCCCTGACAAGTGTGGACACGCAGCTTGCACCACTCTACCCAGCTGCTCTCTCCATGAATCAGCGGCGAGCGGGGGTTCTCCTGGCCAGCTGGGCAGGGCCTTAGCTCGGGTGGAGGAGGGGCTCTGAGGACCGTGGGTAAGGAGTTGTCAGTGTGGCCGCTCAGGGCCGGCCGGAGGCTGAGCGCGGCTCACCGCGTGCAAGGCTGAGTCAGAGGGACGAAGAGGCGCTTCTTTCTGAGAAGCCGTGTGAATTCCGAGTCATGGCACACTCTGACCCTGTCTGACAGACATACCGCCAACCCTAGCTTTCGGGGCTTAGGGTCGAAACCCTACCATGTAGCTCCTTCCTCCAGCCCAGAACCCATATCCCTCGGGATTTGTTTACCAGCCACCCAGTTGCCCAATGATTCCCCAAATACAAACAATACGCTCACCTCAGACTTCTCTAGACTGTGATTTTGAACTGTGGGCTTCGGTTGTTGCCTAAATATATTGCAAACACACCACTAAAATCATACATGCTCAGTGCCTCAGAATTTTGTGTCGGTCTTTAACCGCTCCACAAGGAGGGTTGGCTAATAATGATGTAAAGACAGGGGTAAAACTGGACCCTGAACTCGTTTCCAGAAAACTCTACACTGGGAAAATCTGATTTTTTTTTAAGATTTTATTTATTTATTTGAGAGAGAGAGAATGAGAGATAGAGAGCACGAGAGGGAAGAGGGTCAGAGGGAGAAGCAGACTCCCCGCCGAGCAGGAAGCCCGATGCGGGACTCGATCCCGGGACTCCAGGATCATGACCTGAGCCGAAGGCAGTCGCTTAACCAACTGAGCCACCCAGGCGCCCCTGGGAGAATCTGATTATATACACTCCCCAGTGTGCCAGGTTTTCTTGATACACCCCCTGAAGCAAGAGCCTTATGTCGTATCCTGCAGAGTAGCTTCTTTCTGTTGGGACCCATTGCCTGTCCCTGAGGGTGGGACTTCGTATTGGATTTCTGAAGTGGCATTAGGCTAGGTCTGCACGGCCCAGAGTGAATGGAGTTAACTAGGGCCACCCATGTAACGGAAGAGAGCAGGTGATGGGATTATTGGCGAGTGAGAGCCCACCTCTCTCAGCTTGGCAGGTGCTCTTGTCTCTGGTCTGAAGTAGGTAATGGGGTGCACTTGGGGACAGGTTATGCTTCCAGGAAGCCTGATGTGGAGCAAATGTGCCCTGCAGAGAGCATCGAGGAGGGTTTTGTTTTGACTTTTGGTCAAAAGAGCAGAGAAGATCACGAACACGGGCCACTAGACACAAGACCACTCGCTCCCCAACCGCCCTCCTCCTTCTCGATCTTGCCCTGAATGATGGTCTGGCTACTCACCAAGTCAACACTTCATGGTGTTTTATTGTTGTTCTGGTGGTGGTGGTGGTGGTGATGGTGGTGGTGGTGGTTGTTTTAGTACGCTCCATGCCCAGCGTGGAGCCCAACATGGGGCTTCAACTCACAACCACGAGATCAAGACCTGAGCTGAGATCAGGAGTTGGACACCCAACGGACTAAGCCACCCAGATGCCTCCCCGCCCCTCCCCCGCCCAGTGCTCTTAATCTTCCAAAGTGCTGCTGCATTTGCTGCCAAAACATAGATTTACGTTCTTCCCCGTGTCTCCACTGCCTTAACCCAAACCCCATCATGCCTGGGAGTCGGGGGACTATTGTTCCAGCCTGCTAACTGGTCTCCCTTCTTCTAGTTTCACCTCAATCCAATTCTCCCCTGACTCTGTAACCAGAGCATCTTTCTGAAGCCCAGAAATCTTCCCGGCCATTACCAACAGCAGTGGCCCCTGACCATCTGTTACCCTGCAGCATGGGGAAGGTCCCACCCGGAGGGAGTGCTCTCCTCCGCCCTCCCTTAAGAAAACACAGCAGCCTGCACGTGAGGGGGCTGCACTGCAGGGATCCCCTTGGCGGAATCCTAGTTAGTAACACATTACTTGCACCACTCTACCCAGCTGCTCTCTCCATGAATCAGGGCATCGTAATTGAGCAACACTAGCCCAGAGGTAGAGTCCAGGAGGCCTTTCACAAACTCTCCCCAACCTACCTTTTGATTCTCGTTTTCCATACAGTGGCCTCCACCCACCCCTTCTGTGCCATTCCTGCAGCGCACGGTCTGTGTTCTTCCTTGCACGGATGGGCCGTCTCTGCAGGGGGCACCCTTCCTGCTCTTCTCCACTTGCTCCGTTCCTTTGACTTTTCTGTCCCAGCCCAGTGGCCAAGGCTTCCTTCATCCCCTCAGTGTTTTGTGTGCATGCTTGTTACAGCGCTTTATTGCATCCTATTACGTTTTCTCATTCTGATTTTTAAAAAATCAACCTTTTTAAGGAATAATTCACGAACAGGAAAATGCACCCATTTTAAGTGTGCAGCTTGGTAAGTTTTGACAAGTGTGCAAACCTGTGTAACAACCACCACAGGCAAGATATAGGATATTTCTGGCACCCTGAAACGTTCCCTTGTGTCCCTGCCTGGTCCCTGCTGCCCAGCCCAGCTCCGGGAAACCACTAATCCCATTTCTGTCATTACAGGTGAGCTTTGTCTTTCCTGGCATTTCACACACACGGAGCATGGAGTTTGTGCTCTTTTGTGTTGAGCTTCTTTCACTCAGCGGACGGTTGTGGGGATTCATCCGTGTGTGTGTGTGTGTGTGTGTGTGTGTGTGTGTGTGTGTGTGTAGGTCATTCCTTTTTCAAGAGCGCTCTTCCATTGTACAAATATGCCACCATTTTGTTTGACAGCTCCCCTGAGCTTTTGGCTGTTGTGACTAAGTTTACTATGAAGTAAAGATCTTTTGTGGACATAGGTGTTTATTTCTCTTGGGAAAATATCTAGGATCAGACTCACTGCGTTAAAGGGTAGGCATATATATAGTTTTATTAAAAAAGTATCACTTTTGGGGCGCCTGGGTGGCTCAGTTGGTTGGGCAATGCCTTCGGCTTGGGTCATGATCCTGGAGTCCTGGGCTCGAGTCCCACATCGGGCTCCCTGCTCAGCAGGGAGTCTGCTTCTCCCTCTGACCCTCTTCCCTCTTGTGCTCTCTGTCTCTCATTCTCTCTCTCTCAAATAAGTAAATGAAATCTTTAAAAAAAAAAAAAGTATCACTTTTCCCCAAATCGGAGGCGTCACTTATGTTCCCACCAGTGCATATGAGGTTCCCGGAGCACCATGTCTATGTCAACATTGTTGTCAATCTTTGATTTTAGCCATGCTGGTGTGCAGTTCTATTTCATTGCATTAATTTATATTTCCCCTTATCACGCTGTATTTTCATTATTTAAGAATGGTTCTCCCCGCTCAGACTTCAGCATGGGGACAGCTGTGTTGAGCTTTGCTGGTTGAGTGAACATGTTGTGAATACGGACACAGTCTCTGCTCCTCACTCAACCTGGGACATCCTGAGAAGAGGCTACGTTAGCACCGGGACTGAGGAAGTTCTCGGGCCGATGTGTTCATCCCGGGTCCGTCCAGGGCAAACCGGGATGGTTGGTCACCCAGGGGAGGCGGGTAGCTGCTGGATGGCAGGTGTGATATTGAGTCATGATTACACCCAAATGGAACTTTCTTGTGTGGACGGTGGAAAAATGCCATCTTTCCAGTTCGAGGGAGCTCAGGTTCTCTCAGTCTTCTGTATCTCCTCAAGTATTTAGACTGGTCCAAGATTCTCCACTTGCCCCTTCTCACTGGGAGCTGCCTGTTGACCTGGTCCCTGGTCTCATGAGCCATGTGCTTTCTGGGGGAGGTTGGAGAGCCAAGGAACTTTTCCAAGGCCCCTTGCAGCTCACTGAGGCTGCTGGAACCCTGAGGCTTCCCTCAGGCCATCTTCCTAGGCATCCTGCCTCCTTCAGCCCAGCCCCCTTGCTCCCAGCGCACGGGCTTCATGCTGGAGGTGGAGCTTCAATACAAGGTTCGCCTAGAAATCCAGACACAGATGCTTCCTTGTCTTGGGTCCCCTCCACCCCTCTTCCACTGCAGCCCCAAACCCAGTCATATTCCCTCATACTTCTTGTGTTATGTGCTGGCTCGAATGTGTATTCCCTCTCCGGTGGCTTCCAGGCTTTGGGCTCTTGACATATAAGGATATGTTTTTGAGTTACAGCAAATAAAAGCAAAAATAAAAACAAAACTCTTTTCTCACGGCTTTTAAGATGAGCCTGCTGACAATCAGCCCGGTGGCCATGTTGGCACCTGGCTTCTGTTAGGGTGGCATCCAGGGAAGTTTGCCCGCTGCCTTGCAGGGAGGGTGGTGAGCTCAGGAGAGGAGGACAGGAGAGAGAGGTGCCTCCAGAGGGTGGTTTGAAGGCTTCTTGGAAAGCTGAAACTGAAGACTGAACTTGAAAGGGAGGGCAAACTGTGCTAAGCGGGTTGTGGGCCTGGAAACTCATTTCAGAGGAGCCTGGCCTGAACCAAAGCACAAAGCTGGCTGAACCTGCCATGTGGGGACACTGATAAGGCAGCCTGACTGCAAGAGGATGTGCATTCTAGGGGAGATAAGAGTGGAGGGTGGTGGTACAGGTCCTTGGGAAGTTCACCTCAGATCACCTGCTGGTTTCTGATCGGCAGAGCTGGACACCAAGATTGGCCTTCTCGCCATTCCCAGTGTCTTATATTCACAGCATGCCTTTCCTTGACGCAACATTTCACCTCAGCCTTCACCACCATCTCACAGAGCGGGTGCAATTATTTCCATCCGTAGAGAGGAAACGGGGCCCCACAAAGGCAAATCATCTGTGTTAGGTCCTAGAGCCAAGTCATTCAGTCATCCCACAAATACTTGGGAGTGCCCCTGTGTGCCAGAAATGAGCACCATGAACTTTCATTTCTTTTGTACTTTGCAAAATTTTCAAAAGACTCAGTAGGAGGTTGCCTTCTTACATGAAAATCTGCATGGATTTTGTATCTTTTCTGAGTCTCCATAGCACACAGAACATGCATGGGAATATCTCTGAAATTACATATGCCTACGCCCATGTACATGTGTCTGGGAAAGGTAGCTTCAAAGCCACGCCTGGCTCAACACGAACTGCTACCCTGATAACCAACAATAACTGAGAGCAGTTTAAAGCTCTACTGAAGGCTCTTAAAAAAATCAGTGTGTGTGTGTGTGTGTGTGTGTGTGTGTGTGTGTAACATTCATCACTGCAAAATGAAACAGAGCTGTGAGCTGGGATGGAAGGCGACCTCAAAGCTGGGCTCGGAGCCCCAGGCTGCTGGTTTCTGGGGAGACGGCAGCCCTGACTGACTGAGCTGCTTTTCAGTTCTCCTACCCCTGGGGAAGGAAAAACCTGGCCCTGAGTATCTGGGGGATGTGGCTCAAGACTCCACTGGCTGGAAGCTCTTCCTTTGTATTTTCTCATGTTGAAAACAGGAGGTGACATCCAGTTAAGGAAAATTCCAGGGAATTTGTCTTGATTAATCCTCTGAAAAATGAGCAGGGCAGCCAGATGACTTTTCCAAGGCTCCTTTTCAGCTGGTTGGATCAGTGAGTCTAAGGTTCCCATAAAGGGCCCTTTCTGGTTTCCCTGGGGCTGTGTTTGTAACCATGTCATTTCCAGGGGCAGGAGGCCTGGCCCAGCTCCTGAGCTGGACTCAGGGAGCTGTTGCTGCTTCTAGGGCGTTTGAAGACACGGATTGTCTGAGGTAGCTTCATTGAGCTCCAAGCAAAAATAAATTTCAGGAAGGGCTCCCTTTAAGAAAAATGAAATAATGAGAACTGGCATTGATTGGCCATTTTGTGCCAGGCCCTGTGAGGTAGTTTTTATTTATTTTTATTATTCTCGAGATCAAGACACACATTCTATTTCAAGGCAGGCAAGGAACTGGAGAAAGTGACCAAAATAAGCATAGGTTATGCAAATTGATCTCGTGTAAAAACTGTATGATATTTGGAGCCTAAGCCCTTAGTATCTATTAGACCATAACTTTTTACATGATGGCATCTAGAACACTTCAGGGCTCTAAAACTGAAATACATATCTATGCATATACACGTACATTAGAAGTAACATGTATTTATTGCCAAAGCCTTAAAAAATCAGTTCATAAAGGTGGAAATAAAAGCTTCCTCTTCCCCTCAGATTCTAATCTGTATCTCCCTCTATAGCTTAATTTATTTTTTTAACTAAATGGAGTGATACCAGGGGCACCTGGGTGGCTCAGTCGTTAAGTGTTTGCCTTCGGCTCGGGTCATGGTCCCGGGGTCCTGGGATCAAGCCCCACATCGGGCTCCCTGCTCCGTGGGGAAGCCTGCTTCTCCCTCTCCCACTCCCCCTGCTTGTGTTCCCTCTCTCGCTGTGTCTTTCTCTGTCAAATAAATCAAATCTTAAAAAAAAAAAATAAATGGAGTGATACCACACATATGATTTCCCAGCATTTTCCTTATTAATGGAAATCTGTGCACAACACTGCTTATACACCTATCTATACCTCTTATCCTGTGCACAGGCTGTGCCATAATTTCTTTAACTACTTCCCTACTGATGGTTCTATCATGAGGTTTTTGTTGCAGTATCAGAAAGTGACTCAAACAGGCTTAACCAATGAAGAAATTTATTGGCCCATGTAACTGAAGTCCATGGAAAAGGTAGCTTCAAGATAGGCTTAATCCAGTGTGGTTCTAGCTTCACTGGTTGTTAGTCTTGTTATCTTTGGCATTTCCTCTGATGTGCCCTCCTCTGCGAGTTGGATTTTTTAGAAGGCTGCTTCCCCTCACTGTTGTAGCAGTACCAGGCTTTATAGTCTTTCCTCAGGGTGATGAGGGAGAGAGAAACCCTGCTGCCTCCCAGGCGAAGTGAGGGTCGTGTGATTCACCCTGTTGGAGTCCTTGATGTACTGTCCCCTGGCCAGTGACCAAGCACTGACCAACAGTCATCTATGGAAGCATTTGGGCCATACATCCTCCACAATGGACTCTTAGAATCAGTCCAAATCTTTCGAGGTTGGAAATGCTATTTTAAAAAAAAAACCCAATAGCTTTATACTGTGCACATGGGGCTGCTTACTTGTGCCAAGGCCCATTTTGGATAAACTTCGAGAAATAAAATTGCCGGGTGAAACGGAATGCGACTTTTAAATTTTGCTTGGCATTGGCACTTTATCCTCCAAAGAAGATTTTAACAAGTTCTGTTTACAAAAGCTGTGCCTGGTTCCTTTTATCTCACTTACTTCTTAGAAATCTTTTGGTCCCTGCCAAAACAAATTAGTTTTCCTATTATGTTAATTTATGTCTCTTTCATTTTTAGTAATCTTGAACCTAGTGTTCATGTTCATGGGCTGCTTCTCTCCTTCTGTAGATTGGGTATTCATATGCTTTGCCCAGTTCTGTCTTGGATTTGAGGGAATTATTAATTTCTTATGAGCATTAACCCTTTGTGGGTGATGCATGCTGCCAACATTTTCCCCTAAGTTTTCATTTGTTTGGTAAACTTAATTTTTTCCCAATAGTGTCTTTTCTAGATGAAAGGATTTTGCTTTTATGTAGCTGAAATGATATGTTCTTTTCCTTCACAGTCTCTGAATTTTAGGTCATGCTGAGTAGTCCTTCCTCTGTTGACGATTGTAAAAATAACCCCCTACATTTTGTCTTTAATTTTTTAATTTTAATCTCTGATCTATCTAAAATATGTTTGTTGTAAAGAGTGTGGTCAAAAGATGGATTTGAACTTCATCTGTCTGGCCCTCAAGCTAGGGGCCCCTCACTGCCTGCCCCCCTCAGACAAGCAGGCTGTCAGTCCCCTTGCCAACTTCACCTTTCCAATGGACTAACCCCGGAACCACACACACACTCACACGTCAGGAAAAACGATCAGGGCTTGTCATCTAGCCATGGATGTGCCTAGAAATAGTGTCAACGAGGTGTCAGGAGGATGTTCTCACAGTGCAAGAACTGAGGGACTACACTTCCTGGCCAGGTTTGAGCTTGAACCAAGGAAAATGAGCTGATTGGTCTGTTTGGAAGCAGCCCTGGGGGCTGTAGGTATAAAACTTCCTTTGGATTTCTTGGTCTGGAATATCATGAAACTTTTCAATCTCTTTGTTTTTCCTAAATGTTCTTGTTTGATCCAGCCATTAGGTCTGGTGGTTCTCAACCTTCAGAGTATGTAAGGACCAACCACTTAGACAACTCAGTAAGAGGGGCGCCTGGGTGGTTCAGTCATTAAGCGTCTGCCTTCGGCTCATGATCCCAGGGTCCTGGGATCAAGCCCCGCATTGGGCTCCCTGCTCCGCGGGAAGCCTGCTTCTCCCTCTCCCACTCCCCCTGCTTGTGTTCCCTCTCTCACTGTCAAATAAATAAATAAAATCTTAAAAAAAAAAGAATACTCAATAAGAGACAGATTCCCAAGACCCCATTCCTGGTGCAGTAGGTCTGGGGCCAAAGGGTGAGAGACTCTATTTCTTCCATTGCTATGGCTTGAAAGTCTGTGTCTTACCCAAATTCATATGCTGAAAGCCCTCCCAAAGATGATGATATTAGCAGGTGGGGCCTTTGGAAGATGATGAGGTCATGAGAGTGCAGCCCTCATGAATGGGATGAGTGGCGATGAGGGAGCCCTCAAAGCTCCCTGCTCCTTCTACCATGTGAGGATACGATGAGAAGTCTGCAACTCAGAGGAGAGCCCTCACCTGACCATGCACACACTCTGACCTCAGATTTTCAGCCTCTAGAACTCTGAGAAATAAATTTCTGTTGTTCACAGGCCACCCAATTTGTATTGTTGTTGTTGTTTACTTTTATTTATTTGAGAGAGAGAGGGAGGGAGAGCGCAGTAGAGGGAGAAGGAGAAGCAGACTCTCCCGCTGAGCAGAGAGCCCGAGGCGGGGCTCGATCCCAGGACCCTGGGATCATGATCTGAGCCGAAGGCAGACGCTTAACCGACTCAGCCACTGAGGCGCCCCCAGTTTGTGGTGTTTTGTTACAGCAGCCTGGACAGACTGAGAAGTTCATTGCACAGGTATTTCATGAGTGTTCAGAGTGCTGTTCTCAGGGCCACGGTTCAAATATGGTGAACGTAGTAGATAGGTTTCTGTTTTCGTGTCGCTGACATCCTATTTGGGGGAGTTAGATCCTAAGTAAATAAAGAAACAAAAACTCACCTGGGCACCTAAAGGGTCCATTAGGCAACATGATGGTTCTGAACATGTTGGGTTGGAAAGAGGGCCTGTGGCCTACACGAATTAGAACAGAAACAAGAATTCAATCACTGGAAAATCTCTATTAATTCCCTCCCTCCCTTCTACCCTCCCCACCTCCCCAGGTATTGACAATTGAGAGTGGACTGGAAATGATGAAAAAGGGAAGTATGGTGGATTTCTCAGAAGTTCATGGTGTGCTCCTCCACTGCTCTTGTCAGCCCTTACTCGGAATTTTCACAAATCCTCAGTGAAATGGCTTACAGTTCTGAAAACGTACGAACCACCCTCAGAACTCTTTCTTGGATGTCAAATGGATAAAATAGTACGTCTTTAATAGCCTAGATCTCACATCCTCTTGCCATTCCAAGGCAGAAGACAATAGTGCTCCCCTTTTGAAAAGCCATGGTTTGTGGTCAACAAATCTCTAAGCTCAAAGAAAAGAGGAGAGGCAAAAATGCAATCCTACCTTACCCAGTAACAAGCTTCTTTTATATGGTTTCATTTGGCTTTCCTCAGAACCCCCTAAAATTGGTGTTAATTGTATGATGAGAAGATGGAGGAGTGAAAGGTCAAGTGACTTACCAAGGTCAAAGAGCTTACAAGTAGCTCAGTCAATTCTCAACCCAGCTGTTCCACTCTCAGCCCTATGCTCTTTTTATTTGATCAGTGATGACCTGCACATTGTCCCCAACTTCACCATAAGACTTGAGGTTTGGTTTTTGAATTTAGTTTTGGTAATTTTCAAAGAGGCTAAAACATTAAGATTTTTGCTGGCTGTCTTAATTATGTATTGCTGCGCAAGTACTACCCCCCCCCCCCCCCCCAGTCCAGTAAAACCACCACTATTTTTTTTCTCCCCTGATGTTGTGGGTGGGCTGGGGTCAGTCAGGCAGTTCTGCTCCACGTGATGTCAGCTGGGTCTGCAGTCATGTGGGAGCTTACTTGGGCTGAGGGGGGTTCAGTGTGTTTCCCTCACACGGTTGGCATCTTGGTGAGGACAGCTACTGACAGGGTGTCTCTTCTCCGTGTCATCTAAGGGCCTCTCTGCATGGTCTTCCACATATTTGCTCCTTTGGGGTAGCCTATTTCTTACACAGTAATTCAGAACTCTCAAAAGTATAAAACTGGAAGCCGCTAGGTGTTTTGTGAGGTGTTGGCCGCAGCTGGAATAACACTTTCCCTGCTTTCCTATGGGTAAAACAGTCACACCAGATGCAAGTAGAAGGAAAACAAACCACTTCTCTCAAAGGAGGGAGTGACAAAGATCTGCAGCCTTCCTTCATCCACTGCAATGTCTCATCAGGAGTTCTCACTGACATGCTGCTAAGTGAAAAGGCAGGAATATTTTTCACAGTGGCACTCAATAACTCAGAGTCTGTAACGTTCCTTCAATGGAAAAGGATATGGAAACTGAAGGAGAAAATTCTACAAAGCTGGCACTAAAATAGATGACTCCAAGGATGGGTCTCAAGTCCTCTACTTACCCAAGTAGGTGCTCAGGTTGGTTCAAAGGCAAGGTGAGGATTCTGCCAGATATGAGAAGCTCTTGGCCATCCACAAAAGGGTTTAAACCTTCCTCGGTCTCTTCCCCCATGACTGTTGGAGACTCACGACATGTCTACCCACCCCCCAGGTGGAAATTTCTAGTGCAAAAACCCCCACCCATTCCTAATTGTCTACTCCAGTTTCCAGAAGTGTCCCAAGGAGGCCTAGATGTCATAGATCTATTTCTTCACAGCGTATGTAAAGCGTATCTTGACAGGCGAGAATGGAAAGATAGGTTTTAGCCTTCAGAATTTATTGGGGGAGATGAGCAGAGCCATTTAAATTTTTACCAGCAAAGGGTTGACCCAATCAGCTTTAAGAAGGTCAGTCTCCTGGCACTATTGGTAGTGGACGACAGATGCCTGATCATGTGAATTATAATCTGTGCCATGAAGGGATTTATTAAGCATGCCTTAAACTTATTACAGCCTAATTTCAAGAGATGTTACACCACTTCATGTATAAGAAACTTATAATACTTTCATTTGTCTCTACCCGGCCTTTGTGCTGTTAGTAGCACAGATTTTTCTTCCACATGTTACAAGCCCCATAATATATTGCTGTTATTTTGGTTCAATCATCTTTTAAAGAGATATAAATAATAAAAAAAAATCTTATGTATATTCCCATGGAGTTGTCATTTCTGTTGCTTTTCATTCCTCTGTGTAGATCCAGGTTTCTATTTGCTACAGTTTTCCTTTTGCCTGGACCACTTCCTTTAACATTTCATGTACTGTAGGTCTGCTGGTGATAACTTCTGTCAGCTTTTGTGTGTCTGAAAACAGCCTCATTTCCCCTTCATTTTCAAAAGATATTTTCACTGCATAAAAAACTATAGGTTGACTGTTGTTATTTCTTTTAGTGCTTTAAAGATATTCATCCAAGGTCTTCTACTTTGCATCATTTTTGATAAGAAATCTACTGTCATTTTTATCTTTGTTCCTCTGGCAGCTTTTAAAGTTTCCTCTTTATCACAGATTTTAAACAACTTGTTTATGATGTGCCTTGGTGTAGTCTTTTTAGGTTTCTTGTGCTGGGGTTTATTGCATTTCTTGGATCTGTGGGTTTATAGTTTCCATCATATTCAGAAAATTTTTGTCCATTATTTCTTCAAATATTTTTTTCTCTCACCTCATTCTGCCTCACTTCTTGGCTACCCACTTTGGGGACTACAATTACACGTGTATTTGGATGCTTTCAGTTGTTCCACAATCTATCAATGCTCTGTTCATTTTTTTAAAAAGATTTTATTTATTTATTTGACAGAGAGAGAGTAAGAGAAAGAGCACAAGCAGGGGGAGCAGCACGCAGAGGGAGAAGGAGAAGCAGGCTCCCTGCTGAGCAGAGAGCCCAATGTGGGGCTTGATCCCTGGACTCTAGGATCGTGACCTGAGTTGAAGGCAGATGCTTAACTGACTGAGCCACACAGGCACCCCTATTTTTTTCTTTTTTTTACAATTTCAGATTTTTTAAAGGCCTTATTTATGATAGAGAGAGAGTGAGAGACAGCAAGAGAGAGCATGAGTCGGGGGAGGAGGAGAGGGAGAGGAAGAAGCAGACTCCTCACTGAGCAGGGAGTGCGACATGAGGTTCAATCCCAGGACCCTGAGATCATGACCTGATCTGAAGGCAGACACTTAACTGACTGAGCCATGCAGGTGCCCCACTCTGTTCATTTTAATCCAATATTTTTTCTCCCTGTTTTATTTTGGATAGTTTCTATTCCTATGTCTTGAAGTTTATTAAACATTTCTTTTGCAATATTGAATCTGCCATTAATCCCATTCATTAAAAAAATTTCAGACATGGTAGTTTTCATTTCATTAAGTATGATTTAGATCTTTAAAAATCTCTTTCATGTCTCTACTCAATATGTTTGATCTTTACTTTAGCATCTTGAACATGTGAAATACAGTCATAATAACCGTTTTAATGTCCTTGCATATTAATTCTATAATCTGTGTTATTTCTGGTAGTTTTGATTGATTGGCTTGTCTTCTCATTATGGGTTATATTCTCCTGCTTCTTTGCATGCTTGACAGTTAAAAAAATTTTTTTTTTTTACTTAAGTAGAATTGACACATGATGTTACATTAGTTTCAGGTGTACAAAATAGTGATTCAACTTCTCTCTATGGATGCTATGCTCACCACGTGTGTAGCTATCATCTGTCACCATACAATGCTATTAAAATATTGACTACATCCCCTATGCTTGGGAGTTTTTGATTGGGTGGTAGACATTGTGAATTTTCCATTGGTGGGTTAGACTTAACGGACATATACAAAGTACTCTACCCAACAACAGCAAAATACACATTTTTCTCAACCACACATGGAACGTTCTCCAGGATAGAGTATATGTTAGGCCATAAAGTAATCTTCTATACATTTAAAAGAATCAAAATGATGCAATTCTCCAATCACAACAGGATAAAATTAAAAATAAATAAGAGAAAGAAATTTAGAAATTCACAAATGTGTGGAAATTAAACAACACAATCCTAAATAATAGATCAAAGAAGAAATTAAGAGAGAAATTAGAAAATACCTAAAGATGCAAGAAACGGAAAACACAATATACCAAACTAAAGCAATACACAGAGAGAAATATAGGAATGTAAATGACTATATTTTTAAAAATCTCAAATACATAACCTATTTTTCCACCCTAAGAAACTAAAAAATGAAGAGAACACAGAATCCAAAGCAAGCAGAAGGATGTACATAATAAAGATCAGAATGGAAATAGATGAAATAGAAAATTGAAAATAAAATAGAAAATATCAACAAGACCAAATGTTGGTTTCCTGAAAAGTGGGCAAAACTTTGGTTAGGTTGACCAAGACAAAAAAAAAAAAAAAACGAGAGAGAGAGAGAGAGAGAGAGAGAGAGAGAGACTTAAATTATTAAAGTTAGGACTGAAAGAATTCACTTTACTAGTGGCCTCACAGACAGAAAAGGGATTATAAAGGAATACTTTGAACAATTGTATGCCAATAAATTAAAGAACCTAAATTAAATGAGCAAGTTCCTAGGAAGGCATCACTAAAACTGACTCAACAAAAAAGACAATATGACTAGATTGAATTGGTAACAACAACAAAAAACTTCCTGCAAAGAAAAACCCTGGCCCAGATGGTTTACTGGTGTTCCAGTGAATATTCATTTTTATCAAATATTTAAAGAAGAATTAATGCCAATCCTTCAAAAAAACACTTCTAAAGAACAGACGAGGAAGAAACACTTGACAACTCATTCTATGAAGCCCATATTACCCTTATACCAAAACAAAGACATGAAAAGAAAAGTCAAATGAAGATCAATATCACTTATACATATAGACAGCAAAATCCTCAGCAAAATGCCAGAAAACCGAATAGAGCAACATATAAAAGGATTGTATACGATGACAAAAGGGGATTTATTCTAAGAATGCAAGGTTGTTTCAACATCCAAAAATCAATCATTGTAATATACCGTATTAACGGAATAAAGGATAAAACCACATAATCATCTCAATAGATGCAGACAAAGCATTTAACAAGATACAACACCCTTTCATGATAAAAAGAAAAATCAACAGGCTAGGACTAGAAAGGAATGTCCTTAGGTTGGTAATGTGCCTCCCTGAAAAACTCATGACTGACATTATACTTAATAGTAAAAGACAGTTTCCTCCCTGAGATCAGGAACAGAAGGATATCTGTTTTTACTGTTTCTATTCAACATTGTACTGGAAGTGCTAGCCAGACCAATTTGATCAGAAAAACAAAGCATTCATATGGGAAAGGAAGAAGTATCTTTATTTGTAGATAATTTTAAAGAATCCACAGAAAACTGTTAGTTCTAATAACTAAGTTCAGCAAGTTTACAAGATACAAGATTGATATACAAAATAGTATTTTATACAGTAGCACTGAAAAAATCTGCACATGAAATTAGAAAACAATTCCATTTCTAATAGCATAGAAAGGAATAAAATACTCAGTGACATTGAAAGGAAGTACATGACCTGTATACTAAAAATACAAAGCATTGTTGAAAGAAATAAAAGGAGACTTAAATAAATTGAAAGACATCCTATATTCACAGATCAGAAGACTTAACATTTTTAAGATGGCAATAATCCCCAAATTGATCTGCAGATTTATCATAATATGTACAAAAATCCAAGCTGCCTTTATTGCAGAAATTGAGAGGCTGATCATAAAGTCCATATGGAAATGTAAGGGATTCAGAACATCCAAAACAATCTTGAAAAGAAAACAAAAACAAAGTTCAATGACTTGCACGTCCCAATTTCAAAAGTTAGTACAAAGTTACAGTATTCAGTGTGGTGCTATCATAACTCTAAACATAAAAAGCAACGAAAGAGAATAGAGAATCCAGAAATAAGCACTTACATTTATGATCAACTGACTTCAGCAAGAGAGCCAAGACAATTCAATGGGGAAAGAACAGTCTTCTCAAAAAATGGTCCTAGGACATGGGGATATCCACAGACAAAGAAAGAAGGTTGCACCTCTACCTCACACCATATACAAAAATTAACTCAAAAGGGGTCATAGACCCTAATGTACAAGCAAGAATGATCAAACTCTTGGAAGAAACCAGAGGTGTAAATCTTTATGACGTTGGATTGGGCAATAGTTTCTAAGCTATGACACCAAAAGCACAAGCAATAAAAGAAAAATAGGAAAGTTGCACTTCGTCATAATTAAAACTTATTGTTTTCTGAGAAAGTGAAAATATCACCCATGGAATAGAATAAAATATTTGCAAATTATACATCTGATAAAAAACTTGTATCCATACATATAAAAACACTTTTATAAGTTAACATAGAAGGGCAAACAACCCAGTTGAACAATGGGCACAGGATTTGAACAACCATTAAACAACCATTTGAACAAGCCAATGAGCCCTTGAAAAGATGCTCAACATCAGTCATTAAGGAATGTAAATCAAAATATAATGAGATACCAACTCACATCCACTAGGATGGCTAAATTGTGAAAGACAGGTAATAGTAAAATGTTGGTAAGGATGTGGAGAAATTGGAACACTCATTCACTGAGGCAAGAGTTCATGGAGATGACCTAAAATAGTTTGGCAGCTCTCCAAAATGTTCAACATAGAGTTACCATATGACTCAGTTATTCTACTCCTAGATATATACCTAACATAATTAACAACACAAGAACCTGTTCACCAATGTTCATAGGAAGATTATTCATTAAACCTAAGATGTAGATACAATCCAAATGTCCATTCACTGATGAATGGACAAACACAATGTGGTATATCCACACAATGAAATACTATTTGGCCACGAAAAGGAATGAAGTCCAGATTTCCCCCACTCCTCGTAAGTAGAGTGTTCCTAAGAAACATTTTGTAAGCTGAAATGATGTAAGGGAAAGAAGAAATTACCGTACCATAAAAATGAAAAGTCTTATCTGAAATCTTTTGGTTAGTGAAAACAGGTACTAATGTCTTTTGTAAAAGCCAGTGGTATAAAGTGAACTTTCAGATAGCAAGGGAGATTTGGAGTATGGTACATACTACTACATCGTGGACGAACTCTGAAGTCATTGTGCTAAGTGAAAGAAGCCAGTCACAAAAGACCGCATATTGTTTGATTCCATTTATATGGAAAGTCTGGAATAAGCAAATTCATGGAAACAGAAAGTAGTTCTGCAGTGGCCAGGGGTGGGTGCAAAGTGAATGGAGAGTGACCACCTATGCACATGAGGTTTCTTTTTGGGGTGATGAAAATGTTCAGAAATTAGGTAGCACTGATGGATGCACAACTCTACGAATATAATAAAATTCACAAAATTATATAATTTTAAAAGGGAGAATTTTATGGTATGTGAATTATATTCTCAATAAAGCTTTGCTGAACATACGAGTATCTGAGAATACCTATTTCTAAATGCAGAGGTTTTAAAAAAAAATCCTTTAGAAATAAATAAGCTGCATTAGTTGAAACTGGTTGGGAGAATTGGAACCACACTCGATGGCCTATCTGGTGCTCTCCCAAGAACCAGAAACAAAATCTATCCTACAACCTACCAGAGCATCTATCAGTCAGTCTTCTGGCTCCACAGTGGTTTTAGCCACTGCCCTACACGTGATCAAGTTTTTCGTAATAGAGTACAAATGAAGATTGAGTTAGACTAATTGTACCCAGGGACAGGAAATAACACTCCTTCCCCAATCTTGGGTCAGAGGTTTGGGAAGCACCTCAGCTATCACTGAGTAATCCAGCTTCCTGCCAGGGAAGAAAGCCAGAGATCTTGCCACCCCTGATTAGAAGGCCAGGGCTCATTAGAGGTGAATGACACCTTGATTCTCCAATGAAAACCAGAGTGGATGTGCCAGGACACTTGTGTTGCAGGTTACCACTACCCCAGAAGGCGTAGTAAAGGTGCCAAGTTGCTGGTGGATTTGGGCTCACTGGGCAAGGGCGGTTCCCGGGGCTCCTCTCTTGGTTATCTCAGGGACTGTACCAGGAACTACCCATTCAGTCACTCATGGTTACTAAGAGCCCATCTCCTTGGCACACTGAGGGGATGCACGAGACCAAGAAAATGCAGTCCCACCTTCAAAGAAGCAAAAATGTGGGTCACAGAATGTTCCAGATAGCCTACCACCCTGCCATTCACACACGCATTTTCTCCTTTTTGTCCTCCTTCGGTTTCTTCTTCAAATTTTCTTCTGTTTCTTTTTGGCTTTATAACTATCTTTGCTTTTGTTTCCCTCTCCTATATATTGCCTCCATGACATTTTGTATCCAATCCTTTAATTTGAATGTTATTTCTGGAAAATTTCTTTTCACATGGTCCGTTCTGGTTGAAAACATGAGAGAAGAAAATACAAATCGTATTTTCTCAAAAATGGTTGCCTTGTTTGTCCTGGAGCCAAGGGTGTCTAGTGGATCTGGAATGCTTTGGATCAAAGTGCATCCTTTTAAGTTTTCAGACGTCATTGATTCACTGGATGTAAAACTTTGGAATCGGGGTAGACTCAGAGCAGTTTCTTGGAAACAGTGCCATGATGATCCCACACACTCCGCCATAGGCAGGTGATAACAGAGGCTTTGGTTTTCCTGCTTTTTCTTCTTCCACCTGCTCTGACAAAAAGAGCCCCTGGAGACAGAGTCCTCCTCGCAATACCATTTCTATTTCTCTCTCTTGACATGCTTCCAGTGAGCATGCCATCAGTCGGGCTGTCTCTCGGAGAGATTTAGTGCCAGGAGCTGTTCGGTCAGTGCAAGTGAAAGTCCAGCCTCTAACATTGTCTGGATTTTAGAGATTGTTAGGGTTTTCCAATGTCTTTCTTAACTAACCATGAGATGAGCATGGAGCTTCGCGTGTGAAGACCGACTTCTTCCCAGGAGCTGCAATCAGGGGTGGTGTTTGGACCTGTGTCGGTTTTCTGAGAGAACCGGAATGATGTCAGAAGCATCGTGAGGCTTAGCAGGGGCCACTACCCTGGGACCGGGAGCTTCTGTGGGGCAGGCTCATGAGTTAGCACAACCGTAAATGCTGACTGGCTTCTGAGGACGTTCAGTCCTGCCCTGGACTCCAGGAAGGTCTGCTGTTGCATCAGGGGAGTAAGCTTCACGTGCTGACTCATTTCCACAAGTTAGAGAGCACTTTCTTTCAGTGGGTGTTCGGAAAGAAAATGCAAAATCGACATAACTTTCCTACCTGTCAGTTGCTGACTTATACTGAGGGTTTCTAGAACAGAATCTTTTTTTTTTTTCTTTTGGGTAATCACCTTCTCCCCAGCTGCTTTGGTCCCCAAAGTGCTGCAGTCTGGAGTGTGTGTAATCCTACTGGTGCCTTTTTTGATCAAAGAGCTGGAAGTTCTGAGTGGTCGAGGGTAATCCCTGAGCTGGTCTTGACCCAAGCATATGGGCTCTTCATCTCAGGCTGCTAGGATCCAATGTCTGAGGGAAAGAGCAGAACAGTTGAAATAGGTCTGAGCACTGCTGATGATTCAGTTTTTAAGTATTTTCCTCAAGTACCTGCAACCATAGTTACCAGTTATTTAAAAACAACTGTATGTAGGCTAGTGCTTGAGGCTCAAGAGAAAGGCCATATAAAAACCCTGACTGGGAAAGCCTATTTAAATGAAGACCAATTAAATAAAACACAGCCCACTGATGGTACAGGAGAGTGACAGTTCTAGAAGAGTGAACTGGCTCAGCCGCGTGAATATGATGTTCAACAACTTCAAAAAATTGGGGGCCATTACTGTAACCAATCTGAAGGGGTTCACCACTTGGAGTGCGTCAAATTGAACCCAAGGAAATTCGGAAAGCAAAGAACTTTCTATTACTTGTTCCATAAGAAGGAGACCGGGGGATAGCTCTTGAAGTCACCGTCTCCCTGTGGAGTTAGTACACGTATCTGTATTCAGCGTTTTTAGGGTCGGGGGGGTGGGTGGGAGCGGCTTGCATGGAATTTTTGGTTCAATCGAGTGTGTCTCTCATGTCAACATGCTAGTGCATAAATCATATGTTCAAAAAATGGTGGAAAGCTCTACTCATAGGAGGAGATCTTTGTATTACAATGAACTAAAGGTAACATCAGGAGAACTCAGGGGGTCTTCTGCACAGGTCCTGAGGTGAGGCACCTGGTTGGGCTACTCCGCGGCTGGAACTGCTGATTCTGCAAAAACAAAACACATCCCTTCCCTGCTTTTGTTCCTTCTCGTCCTCCCTTCTGCGAGCGGCATTCAGCCCTCTTACTTGAGTAACTTCCTGCTGTATCTTAGCTAACACTACCTCTTCAAATATTGCTTCTGACTTGCTCGTTCTCTTTCCCTTCTAAGATTAATTATATGTTAGACTTTCTAAGTATGTCTCACATGTCTCTTGTGCTCTTTTAAAAATTATTCTTTTTTCTGTTCATGCATTAGTTCAGACATTTTCTGTTAAATTGTCTCTTGATTCATTAACCCTGGGTCTGTGTGTAATTAGTTGTTAACCCATCAATTGCATTAAAAAAAAGTTAATTTATTTGAGAGAAAGAGAGGGGTGGGGGCGAGGGGCAGAGGCAGACTCCACGCTGAGCCTGACGCTGGGCTCAATCTCATGACCCTGAGATCACGACCTGAGCCGATACCAAGAGTCTAGGTGCTTAACTGACTGTGCCACCCAGGCGCCCCATCATTAATTGCTTTCTTATTTCAAATGTTAAAGTTTTTAGTTTCAGACTGTCTATTGGATTACTTCTTATAGATTCCCCTTTGTTGATGTTATTATCCTTTTACCTACTTAGGTCATATTTTCTCCATCCTCTTGAATTGTATTAATTGTAGTTATTTTACAATCCTCATCTGTTAACCATAATTTCTTGGTCATCTGTAAATAATTCTGTTGTCTGGTTTTTTTTTTTCTTTCTCGATCATTGGTCATTTTTTCTTGTCTCTTCAGTAGGTTTTTAATTTTGCCAGACAACATGTGCAAGAGGACCGTAGATACTTCAGATGTTATTATTTACCTGAAAGAGTTTCCTTTTTTGTTAGGCAGCTGAAATGAGGTGTTGGTTAGCTCAAACCAATCAAGATTTGCGGCTTTAAAAAAGACACATTAGAGCCTGGTTTCCCCAGGGGCGTCATGATTGAGGCTTTTCTGGGCTTTCCATAAAGAGCCTTGTGAGTCTTTGTTTCCTTAGCCCTGATAAATCAGGAGGTCCAGATATGCACGCAAGACGTTCACAGCCCTGTTCTCCAATGTTCAGTACCAATGAGAGTAAAAATCTGGCAAATGTCTTGAGAAGGAAACAGGTAATGTTCATGAGGCAGACTCTAGGAGGTTTTGTTTTGCAATTACTTCAAAACTCCAATAGATTTCACCCTGCTTTTGGAAAGTTTTCATTTTTTTAAATAATTTTTATTGTTATGTTAATCACCATACGTTACATCATTAGTTTTTGATGTAGTGTTCCATGATTCATTGTTTGCGCGTAACACCCAGTGCTCCACGCAGAACGTGCCCTCTTTAATACCCATCACCAGGCTAACCCATCCCCCCACCCCCCTCCCCTCTAGAACCCTCAGTTTGTTTTTCAGAGTCCATCGTCTCTCATGGTTCGTCTCCCCCTCCGACTTACTCCCCTTCATTCTTCCCCTCCTGCTATCTTCTTTTTTTTTTCTTAACATATATTGCATTATTTGTTTCAGAAGTACAGGTCCATGATTCACCAGTCTTGTACAATTCACAGTGCTCACCATAGCACCTACCCTCCCCAATGTCTATCACCCAACCACCCCATCCCTCCCACCCCCCACCACTCCAGCAACCCTCAGTTTGTTTCCTGAGATTAAGAATTCCTCATATCAGTGAGGTCATATGATACATGTCTTTCTCTGATTGACTTATTTCACTCAGCATAACACCCTCCGGTTCCATCCACGTCGTTGCAAATGGCAAGATCTCACCCTGTCCCCAGCTACCTGCCTTACTCAGGCCTCCGCAAATGTCCCAGTCATGTGTTTGAGGCCCCTCATTTCTAAACTGTCAGGGTTGTCCCACAAAACCACTAAAAGCTTTACCGGCTTCTCTTTTCCCCAGAGGGGTCCTCTTCCTGGGCCAAGCTCAATTCTCTGCTTGCGGATAGAATTGGTAAATGTCATTAGAGAAAAAAGTGGTTGGCAATCATAAGCTCATATTCTAATTGTTCTCTACTGTCTGAAAATTTTTTCCAACTTCTTATTGCTTTCACAGTTCTCTGATGTTTTCAAAAATATAGCTACTTAAGTATCTCCTAATTTGTCCAGTTACTGTGGCAAGATCCAGCGTATCTCTTATCTAGCACATCCTTCCCAGAAGCAGAAGTTCTTGACAATGTTATCTTGATATTCATTTCCAACCGATTATATAAACCCTGTGTTTCTCAGTGTTCTTTAAACCAACTCTTTTTGGTCTTCCGTATTCATTTCCTCATTAATGAGTTAAATAACATTTTGGCCTGTGCTAAAAATGGCATTGGAAATTCTCCTTTGCACACCACACACGAACTCAGAGAACAGAGCACAAGGAAGCACACTTGCAGGACTAGTTCCTCTAGAAGCGGAGATCTCATTCTATAGATTTGGGGTTGATCTGCATAACGGGACACAGAGGAGGGAAGCAAGAGGAGGCTGAAGTCAAAACTGATGTCTGAGACAACGGGGGTTGGAGTGGTGTCCAAGGCAAGATGTGTTTCCAAGTTCCGGTTCCACGACTAGGATTTTTGCAGGCCAAGAGTAGACTATCTTGTCAATGTGAATTTATTCAGGATCATGTGAAGTTTTGCTAAAATGCCCTTAGAAAACTCGGAGTCCTGAAAGGGAGATAACTCTACCCCTAAACCAAAGGTACACATAGATGTCTCTCTGTGATACATCTTAGGATGAGAGCCTTTTGGAATGAGAGGCTGAAGAGTAACTGGTTTCCACCTTTTATTCACGAAGAGGTTGGTGAGAAAATAATATTTGGTATGACGGACTTGTTTGTGATTCTAGTAATGCAATGTAGAACCTATGTGGGGATTTGGGTTTCTGTGGTCCACACTGCCCAAGGTAAGTAAGTGGTGGTTAAAGGTGGTCAGGGAAGGGAAGAGTGAGTTGAAGATCAAATAGAAAAAAAAAAAAAAAAAGAGCAGTTATTCCAGGGGACAAAAAAGAAAATGCCCCCAATCTGACTCATCTTATTGAGAAGGCTAGCAAAACCCTGTAAAACTCTTGTGCGAAACAAAACAAAATAAAAAACTGAATAAAGCAAAGCAAGCAAACAAAACCCTTTTCTTTTTTTTCCAAGTTTTTATTTAAATTTCAGTTAGTTAACATACAGGATAATATATTAACTTAAGGTGTAGAATTTAGTGATTTTAGTGATTTAGTGAATTTAGTGATTCAACACTTCCATGCAACGCCTGGTGCTCATCACAAGGGCCCTCCTTAATCCCCATCGCCCGTTCAGCCCTTCCCCGCACTCACCTCCCCTCTGGGAACCACCAGTTTGTTGTCTTTGGTTAAGAATCTGTTTCTTGGTTTTCCTCTCTTTCTTCCTCCCCCATATTCATTTGTTTTGTTTCTTTAAATTCCACTTATGATCATACAAATCATATGGTATTTGTCTTTCTCTGACTGACTTATTTTGCTTAGCATAATGCAGCAATAATACTCTCCAGCTCCATCCATGTCATTGCAAGTGGCAAGATTTCTTTCTTTTTTTTATGGCTGAGTAATATTCTTTTTTATGGCTGATTTACACACACACACACATACACACACACACACGCCCCACATCTTTATCCATTCATCAGTCAATGGACATTTGGGATTTTCCCATAATTTGGCTATTGTTGATAATGTTGCTGTAAACATCGGGGTGCACATATCCCTTTGACTTAGTATTTTTGTATTCTTCGGGTAAATACCTAGTAGTGAAATTGCTGGATCATAGGGTAGTTCTATTTTTAACTTTTTGAGGAATCTCTATACTGTTTTTCAGAGTACCTGTGCAACTTTGCATTCCCACCAAAGTGCAAGAGGGTTTCCCTTTCTCCACATCCTCACCAACACCTGTTGTTTCTTGTGGTTTTGATTTTAGCCATTCTGACAGGTATGAGGTGGTATCTCATTGTACTTTTGATTTGTATTTCCCTGATGATGAGTGATGTTGAGCATCTTTTCATGTGTCAGTTGGTCATCTGTAGGTCTTCTTGGGAAAAATGCCTATTCATGTCTTCTGCCCGTTCCTTAACTGGATTATTTGGTGTTTTTGTTTGTTTGTTTGTTTGTTTGGTGTTGAGTTTAATAAGTTCTTTATATATTTCGGATACTAACCCTTTATCAGATATGTCATTTGCAAACAAACAAAAACCTTTATGCAAGATAATGCACGCTCTATGGCTAGAGCAATTAATCAATAAGGCCTCCAGGTTTGCCACATTACCCCAGAAATGCTATTAACCCATTCCTACTAAACTTTTGAACGTTCATTGTTACTGGATATTGAATCTAGGAAATGGCTGCATGCATTACTATATTCAGAGACAAGAATCTGGGACCTGGACACATGATGCAGGTCAGTGTATGTCTGTGAGGAGATGCTGCATTTACACTTAAAAAAGTGATGACGGTGACACAGATTTTATACTTGATTGATTTTCTAGAAACAGCTAATAAAGCCTAGCAGTGGAGATATGTAGAGGGAAATTTCCTAGGAGAAATTTTTATTTAGCAAAGAAATAGTAGTCAGTTCTTTGATATCCTGATACACACGCGTGCATGCACACACACACACACACACAAGCTAGGGAGAGGAACAAAGGCAGCTGTCCCCTAAGGGCCTAACCTTTGAACTTCACCTCCTCTCCCCACAACAGGGCCCTTTCTTACCACCATGTCATGAACTGTCCATTTTTAAGATTTATCATAAAGCTACAATAATTGAGACAGTATGATATTGGCATAAAGGCAGACAAATAGATTAATGGAACAGAATAGAGAGTCCATAACTAGAGGTACACACATATGGACAACTGATTTCTGACAAAGCTTAAAAAGGTATTGGAGACAGGACAGTTTTCTTAACAAATGGTGCTGGAACAATTGGACCTCCATATGTGAAAGGAAGGCCCACATGCCAAAAAACAAAGAAACATTGATCCCCATTTCACACCGCTACAAAAATTATCTTAAAATGTATTATGGAACTAAAAGTAAAACCTAAAATGATAAAACTTCTAGAAGAAGTTATGAGAAAATATTGGCGATCTTGGGTTAGGCAAAGATATATATGACCAAAGCACAATCCATAAAAGAAAAAAATGGATAAATTGGGCTTCATCATAATTAAATATCTTCAGCTCTTTTAAAGACACTCAAAAGAAAAAAAAAGGTGAGCCAGAGAAAACATTGCAAATCTTGTATCTGATAAAGGGCTTATATCCAGAATATATAAAGAACTCTCAAGATGCAATAGTAAGAAAACAAAAAGTCCAACTTAAAAATGGGCAAGAGGTTTAAACAGATGCTTCATCAGAGAAGATATGTGGCTGGAAAAAAGCACCTGGAAAAGATGCTCAACATCCTAGTTCTTTGGGAAATATCTGTTAGAATGGTTAAAATTAAAAAGACTGATCATATAAAGTTTTGGTGAGAATGTGGAAGAAATGGAACTCCCAAGTACCGCTGGTGGACAGGTGAAATGGTCCAGCTGCTTTGGGAAGCAGTTTGGTAGTTTCCCGCAAATTCAAAATATACCTACTATCTGATTCAGACATTTCATTCCAAAGTATTTACCCAAGAGAAGTGAAAGCCCACAAAGATTTGTACACAAATGTTCATAGCAGTTTTACTTATAATTGACCTAAACCAGAAACCACCCAAATGTCCATCAACAATGGAATGGATAAAAACAGTGGTATATCCATCCAATGGAATACTATGCAGCATCAAAGGGAACCAACTACTGATACATACTATAATATAGATGAATCTTTTTTTAATAATTGAGATTTTATTTATTGATTTGTCAGAGAGAGCACATAAACGGGAGCAGCGACATGCTCCCCGATGAGCAGGGGTTCCGCTCATCAATGCGGAACTCGATCCCAGGACCCCGGGATCATGACCTGAGCTGAAGGCAGATGCTTAACCGACTGAGCCACCCAGGTGTCCCCCAGTATAGATTAATCTTAAAATAATTATGCAGAGTGATGAGAGACAGACAAAAAGAGCATATACTGTATGATTTCCATTCATATAAAATTCTAGGAAATGCCAACTAATCAGTAGTAACAGAAAGGCAGGTCAGCAGTAGCCTAGGGAGGGATAAGAGGGATGAATTTACAAAGGGGTTTTAGGAAATTTTAGGGATGATGGATATATTCATTGTCTTGACTGTGGTGATGATTTCACAGGTTTATACCTATGTCAAAACCTAACCAAGGTCCACTTAGCAGCATATCCCAGGAGTTTAACCTTTGGCTTTTACCTCCCTGCTCCATGACAGTGTCCTTTCTTACTGCCACATCATTGAACGAGACATTTCCTCTGAGAGTCACATACATTCAATTCCTGCATGGCCAGCAGTGATGATGCCGGTTTTTTGGCAGTAATAATGGGGGAAAATACAATTTCTGTCATGGTAAAAAGAGGTTGCAGTGATGATAAAGAATGCAGGAAAGGACACCAATGTATCTATGAGGAAGAAAAATTCTCCTTGTTTATAAATTGTTTTATCTGATGAAGTTTCACTCCAACATTATTTTCTTTTTCTAAATATTTAATTTCTTTATTTATTTGGGAGAGAGAGGGAGAGCACAAGCAGGGGGGAGGGGTAAAGGGAGAGGAAGAAGCAGACTCTCCATTGAACAGGGAGTCCAATGTAGAAGTCGATCCCAGGACCCTGGGATCAAGACCGGAGCCAAAGGCAGATGCTTAACCAACTGAGCCCCTCAGGTGCCCCCGTTTTGTTTCTCTTTAAAAGAAGGAGGCAAGGAGCACCTGGGTGGCTCAGTCAGTTAAGCGTCTGCCTTCGGCTCAGGTCATGATCCCGGGGTCCGGGGATCGAGCCCAGCATCAGGCTCCCTGCTTATCAGGGAGCCTGCTTCTCCCTCTCCTGCTCCCCTTGCTTGTGCTCTCTCTCTCTCTCTTTCTCTGTCAAATAGATAAATAAAATCTTAAAAAAAAATAAAAGCAAGAAGGCAAGAGAGGGGCATTGATTTTTTTTTTTTTTAAGATTTTATTTATCTATTTGACAGAGAGACACAGCGAGAGAGGGAACACAAGCAGGGGGAGTGGCAAAGGGAGAAGCAGGCCTCCCGCAGAGCAGGGAGCCCGATGTGGGGCTCGACCCCAGGACCCTGAGATCATGACCTGAGCCGAAGGCAGACACTTAACCGACTGAGCCACCCAGGCACCCCTGATTATTTTTAAATTACAAAATACTCGAAATCTACAAAGGGATAAATGTAATGAATTAGGCTTTAAATTAAAAAACCTGTACCCATGAACCCACCAAGTAATCTGAGAAATAGAACATTATCAATGTCTTTAAGGTTTTCGGCATGCCCTTGCCCCTTCCCACTTGAGGACTGCAGTTAGAACCCGAATTTCTCATCCCAGATAAGGGCCTTTTCTCCCTTAGCAACAGATAGGGGAGAATATCAAGAAAATATCTTATTAGGAATCATCCCTTTAGACAAATAGCACTCACGTGAGGAAGACAGGAAGTTGGAGAGAAAGTGGAAACACCACTTGTAAAGGAAGAATTACTTAAAATAACTTTAGGGAACATGATTAGTTAGGATCCCTCCACATTGAGGCAACTGGAGATGAAATAATGAAACCGAGCTGGTGTTTTAAGGAGAACTACTTGTTACAAAGAACAACAGGGTTTGAAATTGAGTCAAGAACTGAGTATAGTCCCCACAGCCTTTTGCTAACCAATAGGTACGTTTGGACCTCTTTATTTTTGTGATTTCTATGACTGAAACCACGTTGGCAGTAAGCTGGAAAACGAATGTATTTTTGCTCATGAAATCTTCATCTCTGAGGATATAGGAATAATAAACGTGGAAAACTATGTATTCCAGCCACACACACACACACCCACCCCCTCCCAAGGCACTTCATAATGGCTTCTGACATTAGGCGAATTAAAATAATACAAGATCTATTGACTTCCTTGTACCGAATGTAATGGTGTTTGTGATTCCTGTAAGGATCAGCACATAAGTGCTCCATTTGTAGTGACTGAGCCTTTAATGTCATACTCTATAGATTTTTGAAGTTTCTATTTGAAGTAATAGAGACTCGTGGTGAGATATCTACAATGTACAGAAAAGTATGAAGAGGAAAACAATCCTGGGTTATTGACAATTCCTTCCTTCCCAAATAACCACTGTGAATGAGACAGAGCCATCCATCCATCCAGACTCTTAAAATGTAGTGTGTGAATATAATCTGTTTAATTTTTAAATGTAAAACAAAAGCTGCAAAGGAAACTACGTAAACTACCCATAAAGGGACTTCAGAGAAGGGGAAATGTGTCAGAATAGGAGGTGGTATGCACTACGTGATAATTTTGTACTGAAAATGATAATTAGGAAAGCCATGTCATAGCACAAAAAACTGCTTGTGATGTAATGTTAAATCAAAAGAGATCATAAAGAGGAGCACATATTGGTAGAATATGTGACTCTTGATCTCAGGGTCATCAGTCAAGCCCCACATTGGGCACAGGTTACTTAGAAAGAGAGAGAGAGAGAGAGATTACAAAGACATATGTGCATAGAAAAAAAGAGTAAATGGAAATATTCCAAAACGCTAACAATGATCGGGAAATAGGTAACAAGATCATGGAAGGACTTTCTAAACTTTATTTTCCCTATCTTCCGTATTGTGGTTATATATATATTTTTGATAACAAAATGACTTAAAAAATCTGTAGTAATCAGGGCCTTTTGAAATTTCTTACAGATTTAGTAACAGTATTAACTTCTGTCAAAGAACTATTGAAGACAAAATAGTTTCATTTAATGTTTAATGGCTCAAGAAGTCAGACACTTTTACTGGGATGGGACTCATTTAGAACTTGACATATAATGAGTACAAGTAACGTATCACCTTACCTTATTAAAGACAGTGAATTCCTTATTCACTGGAAGAACTGAAAACGGTACCCAAAATTCACATAAGTGTACAGTTAGAGAGAAAATGAGGAAAGGAGTTGAAGTTTGTAGATCTAAATTCTAGACTTGGGGAAGCCCAGGTGGCTCGGTCAGCTAAGCATCCGACTCTGATTTTAACTCAGGTCACAATCTGCCCCATGTTCGGCTCTGTGCTCAGCCGGAGTCTATTTCAATCCCTCTCTCTCTGCCCCTCCCCGACTCATGTGCATTCTCAATCTCTCTAAAATAAATAAATAAATCTTAAAAAAATAAATTCTAGACTTGGATTTGCCCTTACTAGCCCCACTTTCCTATTTCAGTGTATGAATGGTGAGAAAATGCCCTTCCTAACAGTGATTGGCCATGAGAGCAAACCAAACCAAATGAAAACAATCCACAGACTGAAAGAAAAATCAGGGGGCCAAGAAGGGATGGCAGAAGGGAGTCCTGTTAGATGTTCATGCCCACCCCAAGTGGCCTTTGTTTGAGTACTTCAGGGATGGGGCATACACATCATCTTTGGATTTGGTGCATTTCATTGCTGAGAGCTCTGTTGTTACAAAGGTCTTTCTTATACTGGCCTCCAGAACTTTCTGCCACGTTGTCCTAGTTCCATCTCTGGGTTAGGATACCTTGGCTTCTGGCATGGCCTGATGGTTTCCAGGTGTGCAGCTATCAATCCCCTTGGTTTATGGGCCAACAGGAGAGTCTGGATGGCCTTCTCAGGCCAGGAAAGCCCTCGTTATCATTTTGTCAGCATGCCACGATGGGAACATGTTTAGAAAACACTGTTCTGGAGACTGATCTTGAGAGTGACCACCCTCCCTTGTATTAGAAGTCACACTTCCACCAGAGCAGCTAAGCATGCAGTCTCTGATCGCACTCAGGATTCATCGAGGACGTCTCAGTCAATCAAGATCCCCCAGTTTGTTTGGTTTTGTCTTCCACCAATGCTTCTGCTTCTTGTGTGCCCTGGCCTGTACTTACAAAATTAGGTTTGGGAAGAAAGAATAGGGTTTTACATTTGTCTCTGTTAAATTTTGTTTTGTTAGATTGGCCCTGTGGTTCCCTCCTAACGGGATCTTTTGGGTTCCCGATTTACCCACTCAGTGAATTTTTAGTCCATTCTACCTCCGGGTCCCTCATCATGTAAACATGCCAACTTTGCCCTTAGGCTGCAGGAACTTGCACTGGGCCCACCAACTCTGCCTCCAGCCTCTAACTTGGCTTTGTTACCTTCTCTTCTCATCCATACATGGCCTTTGGAAATACTACCAGGATCTACCTCTACACTATCTGGATCTTTTTGGCAATGCTCACTTGTTAAATTTTTTGGCTTCAGATTCTTCCAGTTTGCTTTCTACCCTTGAATTTGCTTTTTTGGGGGGGAAAATGTATTCCTTCCATTTCTCCCTCCCCTCGTTCTCCTCTACTCTTGACTTACTACAACTGGTGGGTCACCCATGACCGTATGTACACCCAGCCTGGCTGCTTTTTTCCTAGGAGGGACCAGAGAGGGCACCTGAGGTTTTCCACTGGAGACCACTCTTCAGGTTGACCCATTTGTCAAGGAGCATGGGTGTTTATGAAAGTATCCAGTTCTACCAACTGTATTCTTGATTTTGCTGACAAGAAAGAGGTTTGCAAATGCTTGCATGAACTCTTGATTCACTGAGTCTGCAATGTTCTGCATTATCTCCCCATCTATAACCCCATCAAACAGATTTAATGAGCCTCCCCAGGTTGGGCTCATTCTTAGTCAACTCATGTTTTCTCTTAGTGATCATGGCTTCATTAAGTGCTAAAAGACTAGTTCTGTAATAATTCATCCAAAATCTTACCTGTTCACTAATCTGTACTTGCAAAATCCCTCAGACCCAGTGATGGATGAGGAAGCTCTCTGGACGTATGAAGTATTAAAAGATGGCATTCTCTTAAGAGGTTTGATAGGAAGCTGGAAGACATCATGTGACTTGGTGGCCTGGAAGGGTCATGTGGACAATCCGATTTGTTTATATGTTGGTTGCCTGGAGCAGGAGTGAAATCAACATGCAAGTATCAAATCAGATTCTCCCAGGGCTTAACCACAAAGGTTACAAGGCGGCCATTTGGCATGATGTGTTAATTTTCCTGTTTAAAGGAACAAAAGTTAAACTAACAGAATGTGTCACTGGAAGGCACTTCAGAGATCATGCAGACCAGTGCTCCTCAAACCTAAATATGCACATGAATCACCTGGGCACTTTTATTAAAAATGCAGATTCTAATTAAGTAGTTCTGGGGTAGGGACCTGAGAGTCTGTATTTCTGATCTGCTCCCTGTTGATGCTCTTGGCCTATGGCTACACTTTATGTCACAAGGACTTAAGACTACACCCCCCTTTTTTTTCCCAGATGTAGAAAATGAGGTCCAGAGAGGTGATTGCCCCAAAGGCGCAATGATGAAGTTAAAGCAGTTTCTTTCATTCAGGTCTGCTGGGGCCCAGGTCAGTGTCCATTTAATTGCAAAATTGCTGGACTGTAAAGCAGAGGTTTACCCTGTCTTAAGGACTCACAGCCTGTGGAAGGAGGGCCAAGGTTAGAGTCCAGGTATGGGCATGAGTGCACACAGATACACACACATGCACCCACACACAGGCTCATGCTCAAAGATATTGCATGTGCTTCTTTATATTCTCCTCTCTCATCAAATGTGGTGTGTAGGAAACACATGAATTACAAACACATTAAAGATATTCTTAAATGCAAGTCGATCCTGAATGTGTAAACTTTTTCTTAAGGATATTCTGGGAAAGTACATGAGTTGTTTCTGGCTTAAGTATAAATACAGAACGTTCTGGGGTTCTACAGAGACCATGTTACTGATAAAAGTGTGTCATAATGACGTTTTCTATAGTTTGAATAATAAAAGCTCTGGGCTTGGCTCAGTGAGTCCTATGCTCCAGCATTTATAAAGGACCCTGGAGTTTAGAGATTTTCCATTAACTTCTGGTATTGAATTTTTGTTGCCAACTATGACTTTTGTTTTTTTGAACTCCGTGGAGGAACTAAGCAACTGAGAAATCCCAGGCAGAACTGTGTGTGTGTGTGTGTGTGTGTGTGTGTGTGTGTGTGTGTTCACACATGTTAACTAAACATTGTAGATTCCTGACATTTTTTTCTCCTTGCTGAGAAGCGGAAAGAGGAAGGGAGAAGAAATTGTCGGAATGGAAAAAAGGGTCAGAAAAATCCTTGAAATGAAATCGCTCCCCTTACTGGAGGTTTAGATAAGATGATAAACGAAGCCGATTAGAGAAAAATTGGGGTCACAAACTCCTGTTTTGGGAGGCAAATACCTATGGCGGATTAAGCCCATTGTTGCATCTGTAGCCAACTATCTACTGGATAGTAAGCTTCTTGAGGCCGAGGCTGCGTCTTCTAGGTCTTTTTTCACTAATTCCAAAATGCTTAGAAGAGGGTCTTGCACCCCGTGGGAGGCCAGAAGCCTCTCAGGAATGAAATATCATTCATGTTCCAGCATCAGTCACTCCTGGCCAGCAGTCCCAGAAGCTGCTAGCATGTTTCAGAAGGTAAAAGCTGTGCCTGGGAGCTCACGAGTTGGTGTTTGTCTGGAAGTTGCAAACCACCGCTGACTGTGGCTTCTCTCCTCATCGGCCTCTTCTTGTCCACTCAGAGTCTCTGTTGGTGTTCTCTCTTTCTTTATCGGAGGAAAGAGTGGGAGGAGAAGGAGGCCAAGAAGGAGGAGGGAGAGGAGCAGGGGAGGAGGGGAAGGGAAGGGGGATAGGAGGGGATGGAGGAGCAGGGCTGAACTGGAGGCAGAAAGATAGCAAGCTGCTTGTGCAGAGGAAAAGGGGTAAGGCTCCTTCCCCTGAGATGCCCCTCTGGGAGTCTGTGTTAGGACACTTTGAAAACCCAACTTGGCTGACCTGGCTACACCAAAAGGTAGATGTTGGCTCTCATCACTGAACATTCCAGAGATAATATGGGTTGGATCAGTCTCTAGCACTTTCTCTGTAGTTCTCTGGAAACCCCTCCCTTGTGTGTGAGCTTCATTCTCAAGCTCGTTTCTCTCATCTTAAGAAGAGTTCACGTATCAGCCTTAAGTGGACGCTTCCTACCATTGTCAGGTGGAAGCCCCAAGCCTTGCTCTGACTAGACTGCCCCCTGAGCCCTTGCTAGGGCCAGGAGGATGCCGTGTGCCGCCTGGCTTTGCCCTGTGGTGCCCATCCCACGATCTCTCCAGCAGGAACGGTGGGATGACCCTGGTTGGCTCAGACCAGTGGGGCCAACCTAGAGTTGGGGATGGAATTAGTCCCTCAAGGCTCATGTGTACTCCACATCGGAGGAAGGGTGGCAAGTTCACTCTGAACTTTGAAGGTCTTCTCAACTTTCTCACTAGGATTATGTCTTTAACAATCTGTTTATTTACCAGATAGCCAAGACCTGAACACTCATGTTATAGATAGGTTTTAAAAATGTCAGCAAGGGGCACCTGGGTGGCTCAGTTGGTTGGGCATCTTCCTTTGGCTCGGGTTGTGATCCCGGGATCCTGGGTTCTCTGCTCAGTGGGGAGACTGCTTCTCCCTCTCCCTCTGCTGCTCCCCCTGCTTGTGTTCTCCCTCTGTCAAATAAATAAAATCTTTTAAAAAATAAAAATAAAAAAATAAAAATGTCAGCAAAACTACTGCAGGAATGTTGCCTTAAACCTCAAGACCGTTGTGCTTATTCTTAATGTTGTTAAAATCCCTGCCCATGGCTAAAGTAGAACATTTGGTCTCTCAATTAAATTTCATTAACCTACCAATTAATCATGGCCGTTTGGTAATTACCCAGAATGAGAAGGCCTTCCGGGACACCCTCTGGAAAGGATACCAACAAGCATGAGGAAACTGCCTTGTCCCTGAGTACATTCCCAAACAAACAGCACTGATTCCAGGTAAGACGAGAAGAGCAATGTCAGACCGGCTCATCTGGGCTCCACCCTGTCTGGGTAAGGTGTTGAAGGTGTTGACTTTTTTTACACGTTTTCTAAAATGGGTCTAAAAAATTTAAATGTCCTAGACAAATGTCTGATACATAATAAGTGGCTTCTCTTGCTATCTGTTGTTATCATGGAGGCGCCACACAGGTGCAGAGCAGGAAGAATCACCCCAGGATGCAGGGGCGGGGTATGCTTCAGTGAGTGGTGGTAAAGATCGGAAGCATGCGGAGCGGGGCAGTGAGGGGCGGGGAAATGCGCATGGGGGTGCTGTCACATTCAAAAGGATAAGGAGAGATAGTGGGAGGGTGGTGGCTGCAGAGCATGTGCAAACAAATTTTGAGCAGCGTCAGTTGGTGGCCATCCCGCTGGACAGAGCCTGAGGGGTTCTTGTGAAGGGCAGTGGGAACAAGGCAGAAAGGTATGTTGAGGCCAGCTCAGGGAGGAACCTGAAGGCCAAAATGGGAGGTTTGGTTGTGCTACAGATTTTTGAGCAGCACTGTGAAAAGCTGGGTCCCGTGTCATGCGGAGAATGTGAATCTGAATGCGGGGCATAGGAGGGGCCAAAGGAGAGAGATAAAAGAGGCAGCGGGGCAGTACCATCTCTCCTGGATGGACTCAGCTGCCTCTGGTGGAAGCCAGAGGCTCTGGCTACAGCCCTGCCCTCCCCTTCTGCCTGCCACAGTCCGATCATCACCCCAAGCCCAGGGGTGATCAGTGGGTCTCCCACCTCCAGGACGCTGACAAGAGAGCCTGGCAGTGCTCCCAGGGCCTGTGGCAGGTGAATGGGCACATCATGAAGGGGCCCCAGGGCTGAAAGATAAAAGGAACTGAAAGGTCCTCCAGGCTCTCGTCTGTGGCTTTCATTACAAGAAGGATCGGGAGGTTGGCAACCGAGGGAGAGGGTATGAGTCCCCATTCCTGGCCTTGACCCATCAAATGATGGGACCCCTGCTAGGCTGGACATGCTGGCAAGCTTTGTCTAGGTCTAACATAAAGTCACATAGGGATAGAGAAACAGGCTTGTGAAGCGTTCGATGTGAGTGTGCGGTAAAGCGTGTTGGTATTTCGTAAGCGTTTGGCACGTTTTCGGAATGATTCTGGCTGTCTGCCCAGCTCTGAGTTTCCTGTTCATAGCTCCCCACATGTGTCACTGCTGAGGATTAAAGCCCCCATAGGCTCTGACACAGACGTCACTCAGAGTCTCCTTTCTTTCAGCCGCGGTAAAACTGGGTCTGCTGACAAGATGTGAGGGACACCTCTTGTGCTGCACGGACCAGACCCAAAGCTCTCTGGAAAAAGAAAAGAGGAATTAGCAAGTCTCTCCAGGGCTGACTTCAGAATGCACTTTTGTTTTCTCAGTTGACTTATTTGGGGAAAGAAACGCTGTGGGCTTAACCCTCCAAGTCACCGCCTCCTGCAGGGCCAGCCATCCCCAAATGTGCCCACGATGAAGAAGGGAGATGGTAAGATGATTAATTGCACTTCTGGTTTTTGGTCCCATATTTTCCCCTCGTTTTCTTTTTGCTTGCTTCTATACGGATGAAAGATTTAGGAGGGACAAATGGACTTTGATAAAACTGATCATGTTACGCTGTTTGTTGAAAACAGGATTTTAAGGATTTCTTGGAGTTATGCGGCTCTGTAGGCATATTTAACCTTAAGATGTGTCTGTGAGTCATATTAGAAGATCGCCTCTGATAATGCATGTTTTACTCTATGGAAGATTAACTATGAAAGATGTGGGAAATATATTTTATAACTATACAGTACTTATAAGCCATAAATAGTTGCATGACGGTAAATTGTGAGGTTTAAGTGAAGGGTATTATAAATAAGAATCTTTTAAAAATGTTGTTGCTGATGTTAGAATTAAGACTTATTTGATCACTTTCCATTAAAATTTGTCAGTTTGAGAGGGGCACAATCTGGCCTGATGTTTGCCTGAAGGCATTGCATTACTATTAACAGATACCCACTGGTTGCATTTAAAGTTATAATGTGTTGTACTAGCAAGGCTTGTCTGTGCTTCCTCCAGTAAGGGCTTAAAATGTCATTTTAAAAGCACAGCATTTTTCCCCCCCAAGGCTTAACAAATGTTACATCCAGAGCTATAAGGAAAACTCTCAGAAGAAATGATAAACAATGTCCCGTATTTTTTTTATTAGACACGCTTGACTTCTATAATCCTATCAGTAACATTGTTGTGGGAAAGAATAAGAAAATGGGACAGAATCTGGAAGATTAAAGATAGGAAATGAGAACACAAAAATGAGAGCAAAATGAGGTTTACTGTTCAATTCAGTTCAATTCAATTGACAACTCCTTACTTTTATGCAAAGTGCTAGTTGGCGCTATGGTGAACAGAGCCTGGGGAGCTGGGTTAGGGAAGGATGTTTCAGATGGTGCAGCTTGTTTGTGAATCCCGCTACCTGCCCACGGACCACTGGAGACCACTGTGTGTGCTAGAGGCCAAGGGAGGGTTTGTGCTCCCTGGAAACATGTGGATCTTTTGGGGAAAGGAAGAAGATAATGCTGCCCAGAAGGAGCAAGGAGCACTTCTTGAGATGAATTTAATCTTCCTAATTCTGGTGATGAATTCAAAGAGATACTTACGGCCTTTCTCAAGTCAGCATCCAGTTGCTAATCTATCCCACAACACCTTCTAGGCACACGCCTGCTTGCTTACTTAGGAGAAAACCTTGCTGGGCATGGTCAAGGAATGGCTGAAATTCACTTCTAACATATCCCTTGCAAAACTGACAGGACTACTAGCACATCCTTACTGTCAGAAATAAAATAAAAGACATATAGATCAGTAAATAAGATGAAAGATAAAAACCTATCACTATGAGATAAACGCTCATTTCTTTCTACAAAAGTTGTTTGATCACATTATACAGAGAATTTATTAAGGCATGTTGGTAGATATTGGAGTGTTTTCTTTTCTGTTATCAGCATCACAAAACCAACGTACTTATAATGAAACCTTTGTGTCTCTTCTTGATTATTTCCTTGGACTATATTCCCAGAGGGAAAACCGTGGGGTCAAAGGGCATGGGCATTTTTGAAGCTCTTGATCCCTGCCACTAAATTTAATCTAGGAAAGTGCTATTAATTTACACTCCCTGCAGCACTGTATGAATACCATTTTACCACACTTTCACCAACATTAGGTTTTGGCTTTTTTTTTTTTTTAATTAATGTTTTAATCTGATAACTGGCAAAGGCTATTTTGTTGTCTTGATTTGCTTTAAAGGAAGGCTTTGTAAAACCTTTCCACTTCCTATTCTGCCCCTTTGGGTTCAGATTCTAGTCTTTTTTGGTTACTCACATCAAAGCAATCATTTCTTACAGTAACTTATGCTAACCTAATTTCTGGGGACTTTGACCTCATTTGGTGTCGCTCAGTAGGCCTGCTGAGAGCGTTGGGGACTTGGATGCTTTTATTCTGACTTTCTACCATTTGAACAACCCAGGGCAAAGCTCAGTCTTTATGATTTTATTTCCTTTTTGTCTATAAAGTTTAAAGGTAGGGACTGACGTTTCATCCCACCACACGATTGTACTGGGAACAGAGATGAGACAGAGGAAAGTTCTTTGAATAGAAAAGAAGTGAAAAAATATAAAACGGTGCAATTACGATTGCTGTTATCATGAAGTTTATTTGTATTCTCATCTTATAAAGTATGTACTTTAGATTGAAGATGGTTTCTATTTCGTTGCTTACTTATCTCACTTGCATGCAGGACAACACACCATTCTTCTTAGATTGCACTGTCGTTGACCCCTTGCTTTGCTCAGTTCTCCTTCTCAAAGGCGGGACTTGTGTGTTTCTCTCCCTAGGGCCTGGTCTGGGGTCTGATACTGAGCGGGGCTCAATGAATGTTTCTAGAATGAGTCCACAGAAGGGATCTAGGAACATTGTTACCTAACTCTGCAGGGAAAAGAATTTCTTAAAAAGGAATCACAGAAGATTTTGAAAATGGAGATTTTCTGGGGCAGGTTGATGATTTTGTTTAATTTCATTTGGGTTGGTGCCCATTTTTATTGAGTGAACCTTTAAAGCTCTTAATGGATATTAAGCAAATGAATACAAGCAAAGGGTAGAACCAGGAAAATGGAGATCATAACTTGTATGTGTAAGACTCATGGACTTGGTGTGAGGATGAAATGTGTTACAGGGGGGTACAGAGTTTCATTCTGAGCCCCAGCTCAGTGCTAGGCTGTTAGAATCAGAACCAAACTGATAGCAATTGTTTGAACTTGGTACTGGATAAATAATAATGATGGCTAATACTTAATATGTGAGATCTGGTTCCAGGTCTGAAGGCATGAGAACCAGGAGCACGTAGGGAAAATAGATGTCTCAGCTCAAGTAGTCATGCAAAGTGAATTCAACCTTTCTCTGCCTCTTTGTTCTATTTCAGCCCCCAAGGGATTGGATGATGCCCACCCACCCACACTGGGGAGAGCCTTCTGCTTTACTCAGTTCAAAGGCCTATCTCTTCCAGAAACCCATTCACAGACACACACCAGCTCACTGGGCTCAGTCAAATCAACACATAAAATTAGCCATCACACACACTAATGGTTTATAATCTTCTGCACCTTGTTCTGTATCCACCTCTAACGAGGTGCATTTTTGACCTTTCAGTGGCCTTTTTTTTTTTTTTTTTAAGATTTTGTTGCTTTATTTGACAGAGATACACAGCAAGAGAAGGAACACAAGCAGGGGGAGTGTGAGAGGGAGAAGCAGGCCTCCCGCTGAGCAGGGAGTCCGATGCGGGGCTCGATCCCAGGACCCTGGGATCATGACCTGAGCCGAAGGCAGACGCTTAACAACTGAGCCACCCAGGCACCCCTTTCAGTGGACTTTTAAGTTGTTTGCAATCTTTTGCTGTTACAACCAGTGTTGCAATGAATAACAGCCTTGCCTGTGTCATTTTGCAGAAGTGCAAACAAGCGTGTTTATTGGCTAAATTCCTAGAAGTGGAATTGCAGGTCAAAGACTTTGGAATTTGTGATTTTGATATGTATTTCAAAACTGCCCATCCACCTCCCTCCTAAATAATACTTCTGGGAATGTTAGAGAGCATGTTTCCCCATGTGCTTATCAACATAGTATGCTAGCCAACTGGTTTTTATTCAACTTTTGTGGTCTTTTGTGGGGAAGAGGTTGACTCGGTGTGTTTTTAAAATTTTCATATCTCATTTCATGATGGAGGTTTCTTTATTTAGACTTTATTTTTGACAGCAGTTTTAGGTTCACAGTGGAATTAAGGGGAAGGTATAGAGATTTCCCACATATGTTCTCCCCCCTCCCCATTATCAATAGGCTCCCCCACCCCAGGGTGGTACATTAGTTATAGTTGATGAGCCAACACTGACACATCATTATCACCCAAAGTCCGTGGTTGATTGTAGGGTTCTCTCTCGGTGTTGTGCCTTTTATGGGTTTAGACAAGTATATAATGACATGCATACATCATTATGGTATCATACAGAGTATTTTATTGCCCTAAATGTCCTCTGTGCTCTACCTATTCATTCTCCCCACTCCCAGCTGAAACCCCTGGCAACTACTGATCTTTTTACTGTCTTCATAGTTTTGCCTTATCCAGAATGCCATAAAGTTGGAATCAAGCAATGAATAATCTTTTCAGACTGGCTTCTTTTACTTAGTAGTATGCATTTAAGTTTCTTCCGTGTCTTTTCATGGCTTGATAGTTCATTTCTTTTTAGTGCTAAGTAATATTCCACTGTCTGGATGTACCACAGTTTATTTATCCGTGCATCTACTCGATAATATGTTGGTTGCTTCCAAGTTTGGGCAATTAATGAATAAAGCTCCTATAAATATCTATGTTCAGGTTCTTGTGTGGATGTAAATTTTCAACTCTTTTATGTAAATACCAAGGGACACAGTTTCTGGATTGTGTGGTAAGTCTGTTTTTAGGTTTGTAGGAAACTGTCTGTCTTCCAAAGTGGCTATGCCATGTTGCATTCCCAGCAGCAATGAATGAGAGTTCCTGTTGCTCCATATCCTCACCAGCATTTGGTGTTGTCAATGTTCTGGATTTTGGCCATTCTAATAGGTGTGTAGCGGTATTGAGATTGTTTTAAAAATTGTTTGTGATCATAATTTTGGTTTGCTCAGTGATTGTTTTTTGAGGCCATGCTGGGTGTCTAGCCATGGGATGCCATAGTGGGTGAGGGTGATCTGGCTGCTGCCTGCAAGGGCCACACAAAAAAACTGGGCAGCAGTTTGTATTACACCCATAGCGATTAGCACCATGAAAGAGGCAGACTGGTGCTAAGATGGTGACTGATGAGCCGAGCTCTGCCTTAGCCTGGTGGTGGGAGTCCTGGTAGAGGAGGGTGAGTTCTGAGGCACACAGGTGGAAGGCAGAGAGAACAGTGGTGTAGAGCCCTGTTGGAGGAACAGAAGAAGATATGTACAGGGCTGGCCAAGTGTGCGGGAGGGGGTTGGAGGTGAGCTTGGAAACAGGGGCAGGGGGCAGATCACTGTGGGCATTTGGGGTCCCTGTCAAGAGATTGGATTTTATTCTGAATTTTGGGGAGTCTTCAGTTATGGGCTGGAAAGATGGTGGCAGAGTCTGTCAAATCTTACCCACATAGACTATAAATGTTCACCTGGGTGATGGATGCCGTGGGGAGAAGTCATTGTATTTGCCCCAAGAGATAGTGACATGGGTGACCTCTGGCAGAGGGCTGGCTGGCACCCAGGATGCTTCACTCTCTTGTCCAGCCATGAATTCCTGCGTGTGTGTGACAAGTGACAAAAGCTTAGTCTAAACATGTCCATGGAGACACACCACAAATACACATTATACCTCTCCCAGAGATAAAACTCAGTTTACAAAGGCCTTCTCCTTCATTATCTCACACCTTACTAAATTAATCGATCATTTTGACAAATTGTTGTTGCCATGTCCGGTCTGGGCTAGGCCCTGTGCTCCGTGCTCTCAAGAGGAAGAGGAACAGGAGGTGGGAGGCAAAATAGAAAGATTTAGAAAATGAGCAGCAGCTTACAGTCCAGCTTTGAGACCGAAGCAAATGTCAGCAACCGAAAGGAAGGCAGGAAAGAAACAGCAAAAGTGCCTGCCACTTCTGGGTTCCAGAGGAGGACTCTGGCTTTGCAGTGTGGGCCACTCGTGTGCCCGAGGGTCGGCTTCATGCTGAGGAGCTCTCCCAGGACCAGAGCTTCTCCCACATCCTTCCCTGGAGGTACAGGTAGGGTTATTATTCTAACTTCAGAGGTGAAGAATCGAGAGCTTTCCTCAAGGCCACTGAGTGGGTCAGGGGCAGAGTGGGACTGTCCTCTGAGCACTGAAGCCGTGGCTTTCTGTGGTCCAGAAGAGAGCAAATTCTAAGTTTTATTCTCTGGGGAAGGCCCTGAGGAGAGGGCTTCTCTCTACTATGTATCCTCTTTCACTCTGGTCCCTCTGGTTCCAGTCTGATGGAGTTGCTTTGCTTATGAGTCTGCAGTGCTGGGAGAGTCCTGCAGAAGGGGTGTGGATGGACCACAGCCTCAGGTGCCTAATGGTAAGGCTAGAAGCCAAGAAGCACTGCCATTTTGTGAAGAAACATAGGGGACCAAGACAAAGTATTGATGATTGGGTGGATGCTCAGTTTCATCTCAGTGGCACAGGTGGTCATTTGTGGCCAGAGCAGAGTGGGGATTAGTGTGTGTGTGTGTGTGTGTGTGTGTGTGTGTGTGTGTGTGTGTGTGTGAGATCTGGGATGAAGGCTCCAGGATCTGTTGGCCCCAAAAAGGTGTGAAGGGATGCAGGTTTCTGTGGACATAGGAACATGGAAGTAGGAAGCAGGAAGACTATGAGGTCGGTTTCTTAACTTAAGCTCAGGAAGCTTCTCCTCTTGGTCCAGGGAAAAGAGGGCAGGTTTGCTTCTGAGATGAAAGGACTCCTCAGGTGAATTCTAGGTACTCAACCCGGACAGAATTGTCCAATCAAAAGCAATGTGGGGAAGGGGATTGCTAAGTGAGAATGGCAGATAAGAAAGGCAGCAAAAGGAAAATTTACCAAAAAAAAAAAAAAAAGAGTCCAGAAACATATTTGTAAAATTTGAAATATGTCTGTGCTAATTATAATTGAAATAAATATTTTAGGATTCCTAGATTGTTAGGCTTTTGGTTTTCTTACATCTGTGTTCAGTTGGTCCATAACAATGGGATGGTTTGCTTTAAAGACTAAAATTTCAGAAAGGATTTTAGCAAGTTTGATGTCTGAAGCCATCAGGCATTCCTGGAATGAATGATTGATTGAATGAATGAATGAATCAATCAACCAGTGAATGAATGAATGACATTGCTCTAGAACTAGGTGATGGCATGTTTGTGTCTTTTGTGGATGTCTGCCTCTTTTTATAGTTTGAGGGGGGAAATTATTGGACTGTGCTTATAAAGTATCCCCTATCTTGTTTCTAAAGATGCTGAACCTCTTGACAATGAGTTCCTTCTTGACTGAGGTAAGCAGTGTTGCTTTTGATGACTGTAGCCGCTCAGTCATTTTTGCCAACAGCATATTCCAACATGGGCCACAAAACCAACACATTCCAAAGCCATGAGTGCATCCCCCCAAAACTGATGTGGCTTCCCTAATTCTGTTCCCGGAGTTAGTGAGAGGGTAGCACTTGACTGGAAATCCTGGGGCAACTTTTCATAGATCTTTTATTATTATTACTTCATTTGTTGGCTTCTTGATCTCTTTGCTGTGGGCCAACTGGCAGCCGCTCTACCCTGGGAATACCAGCAACGCAGCACCCTGCCGCCCCGCCCCGATCTGTCTCCTCCCTATGATTGCTGGGTGCTTTTCAGACATTACCTGTGTTCCTTACACAGATTTGGACTGAGGGAGACAGAGACCCAGAGACAGCAGGTGGTTTCTCAAGATGGTAGAGGCTGATTAACAGAATCAGGATATGAACATGTGTCTGGTGGACTCCCAAACTTCTTTGTATTTCATTGTGCTGAAATGATAGGAGAACTTGAAGAAGGGAAACACAAGTGTATGGAATTGTTCTTTTTCAGATGTGGTTAAGGTAGTCATATTTTTATGAGTGTTGACATTTTTCAGAGTATGTTCACAGGAAGCATGTGATTAAGGCTCCCTCCTTCCACCTCTGATGGGAATTTATCATCCAAACTGGTACATGCTATCTGTAAGCTAGTTTTTTAAAAAGGTATTATATGCAAGGGTTATTTTCTATGCTCTGAAATGGTCAGTAGGTAATATTTAAACTAAAATCAATACAAAGAAATATATATATAATAGTAAGGTACAAATTAACTTGATAGATATTTCTCTGGAATGATTCAACAGATGCTGCCTGAAGTAGGTGGGAGAAACCTGGTTTTGCAAATACTATCGTCTGTCCATTAAAGAATAATCTGTATATCAAAAAGGCAACTGATAACAGGTGTTGGCAAGATTGTAGAGAAAAGGGAAGCCTTGTGCACTGTTGGTGGGAATTTAAAGTGGTACAGTTACTGTTGAAAATAGTATGGAGGTTCCTCAAAAAAATTAAAAGTAGAACTACCAAATGATCTAGCAATCCCACTTCTGGGTGTATATCCAAGGAAATAGAAACAGGATCTTGAGGAGATATCTTCACTGCCATGTTTATTGCAGCATTATTCACAATAGCCAAGGTCTGGACACAACCTAAGTATTCGTCAACAGGTGAATGGATAAAGAAGATGTGGTATACATATGCAGTGGGATATTATTCAGCCATGAGAAAGAAGGAAATCCTGCCGTATACATATACAACCAACCATAACATGGATGAAGCATTAGGCTAAGTGAGATAAGCCAGACAGAGAAAGACAAAGATTGTATGATATCGCTTACATGTAGTCTAAAAAAACTGAACTCAGAGCAGCAGAGCAGAGTGGTATTACCAGGGGCTGAGGGGAAATGCGAGGGAAGTGGAGAGATTTTGATCAAAGGTTAAAAACTTCTGGTTATGAGATTGACAGTTTTGGGGATCTAAGGTACAACATGGCGATTATAGCTAATATATCATATTACATACTTGAAAGTTGTCAAGAGAGTGGATTGTAAATGTTCTCACCACAAAAAAGTAGTGGTAATTATATGTTGGGTTGGAGGTGTTAGCTCATGGTATGGTGGTAATCATTTTGCAATATATAAATGTATCAGATTAACACCTTGTACACTTTAAACTTACACAAGATTATATTGATATACATATACATTACACAGTTATATTGATGTACATATACATAACACATATAATGTAGCTGGGAATGCAAAGACTCATGGGATTTCTTTCCTAGAAGGAAATATATGATTATAATCTGTGGTGATAGAATGTGTGCTTAGATTTCATTGATTTAAAAAATCTCATGTGAACTTGCCGTGACTACCTCTTTTGAATACATTTCCCCCAAGGATTAAGCATTTCTCTAGATTAACACAGTGGGTTACTGAGCTGACTCACAAGGAGAAAGGGAGGTTACGGTTTTGCTATTGTAATAATGTGGGAAATTACACCCAACATCACTCACCATGCTTGAGTATTTATCATTAACCTCAAATTCTGAGATTTATTTAACTGCAAGATCAGAGTTCTAAACTTCTTTTTCCGCATTGAAATTGTTAAGAATACTGGTAAGATAACGTGACAAGTGTACAGGAACTACGTTCACAAGAAAGTGAGAAATGCTGCGGGAGGGAGGGAGGGGTGGTGGAGACAGGTACTTCCTTGAGTCTGGAACTGATGTCCAAATTGTAAATTATTGTTTTAGGGAAACCTGTTGTGTGTCCCTGAGGCTGAACTCTCTCTTCCTTTACCTGGCCACAGTCTGCTGGGGCCCTGTAGAAAATGGGTTTTGCTGTGTTAGTGAACCACAGTTTTGTACAAATAGAATAATCCAGGTCTGCTGGATAGGATCACCCTCTATGGTCTAGGTCAGAGGTCATCAATCCTGGCTGCATGTTGGAATCACCTGGGGAGCTTTAAAAAAATACTGCTGCCCGAGTCCCACCATCAGAGGTTCTGATGTGATTGGTCTGGGTCTCAGCATAGGGATTAAAAAAAACTCACCAGGTGGTTTTACCATGCAGCTGGTATAATGTGGGTTGAGAACCACTGACCTGGGAAGTAGACAGCCATAAATTCAGTAAATTACATGAGTAAACAAGAAGCTGACTAGAACAAGCCTGTCCAGAGCGATTGCCAAATCCTACCTGCTGGGGGAATTGAGTCCATTTCCCAGAAAACCTTGTCCCCAGAAGTTATCAAAGGCTCTCTCTGTCCTGTCCGTGTGGTTTGAATTTTCTAAGGCATGGTGGGCATTCATCGTGTAAATGTCGCTGCTGTCATTTATTTGGCAAAGATGCAAATGTCTACTCAGTTCAAGTTACAGTCAGTCAGAGAAAAGAGCCTACTTCTAAGCATTTGAGTATCAGGGGAGTGAAGGGCTCATGTAAAATGAAATTGGGGGTTGCCAGTGCCATCAGAGGGTGGGAGGTGAAGCCAAGGGTTCAGGGGAGTGGGAGAGAGTAGTCCCCCCTTTCCCCTGGTCGGAGGGGTGGGAAAACCCTCTGGAAGGAGCGCACAGTATTTGGGAAGGACTTGGAAGGGTGGGGAGGAGCACTTGAACTGGAGGAGGAAGGGTGACATTCTCGGGGGAGGGAAAGAGGTAGCCCCTGGGAAAACTGGCAAGGAGGCAAATGTCTGCACAGAGGTAGGGTCAGGGGAGAGCAAGGTGGCTCTAGGACCTGAAACCGAGGGATCTGGCTTCATCCCAGAGCAGTGGGGGACCCTGCACAGCAAGGTTTGACTGCCAACGCTGAAGCAAAGGGCAAGTAGGGGCTTGCCTGGTATTACTTATTCAGCTAACATGGATCATTCGGAAGAAAAGTGTGTTTGGGTCTAACCATCCATTTTGACGAGGTGAGAAAGGAGCCCGCATAGGTTACACAGGCCGGTTTTGCTTTGACAATTGGGTGTGTTGCGTGCAGGTGGTTCAGACTTTAATCTCCTCTCTAGCTTCTCCTGCTTCCTTTGTTCCTCCCCCGTCCTCCTGAGGAGGAAATGTACGAACTCCCCCCTTACCACTCCCCCACCCACGTGATCTTGTCTAGAGGAGTAACGGCGAAACTCTGAATATACAAAGATTAGGTATGTTTCCTTTGAGGTTCTTTGGAGTGTATTGCTTCTTGGAGAAACAAACTCTTTCATGGATGAGAGAAAGAACAGGGGCATATGAATCGTGAAGGTGACTGGGTAGACGATTTTCTGTGATTTGTCCCAACTTTGAACGTGTAAACCACAGATTGTAAAGTCATAAACAAGAATAATCTTTCTATAAAATTTTAAATATTAGAATTCCATCAAATTACACCTTGTTCTTGAGCGGATAAACTTTAAGCTTTTTGTCATTTGTAGAAATATGAATCCGAACTTCTACACTAATCAATAAATATTTAATTCCTCAGCAGTGAAAAAAAAAAAAAAGGTTAGGTATGGCCATTAAGAGGTTTGTTGGTTAGCATGGTATTTACTTAACAAATTGGGATCACATTGGCTGTTAAGTAAATACGGCAACTTCTTTTTTTCTTCTTCTTTTCAAAATACAAAAATAAACTGTAAACGTAAGCTAGATTTTGGAATAAATGGCCAACACACTTCTGCAAATGATGTTTCTGGATTAATTTTATTGCATCCAAATGTTCTTCAGTGTATTTTGGGAATGTTATTTATAAGAAAGTCTCTAAGTGCTGCTAGTGCATCAGCCTAAAAGGGGAGTAGACATCACTCTCCCTATAGTTGAGATCACTTTGTCTAAGTCTGACTTTAAGGTGTCAAAATAATATTTACTGAGTGCTTTGCATTGTGTGAGACACGTTGGAGGATACAAAAAAATTTAAAAATAAAAATAAAATTAAATTAAAAGGGTGGTCATTGTCCTGAAAACCTCTTGAGTTTGCTTTTTTTCTCCCTTTCTCCCATTGGAAGAAACAAGGGAAATCAGGAAATCATGTTAGCAGACTTTCTATACTTGATCCTAGTGTGTTTATGACCAGGCTACATTTTTCTTTTTCTTTTTTTTTGTTTCAAATCTTTATTTAAATTCTAGTTAGTTAACATATGGTGTAATATTGGTTTCAGGAGCAGAATTTAGTGATTCCTCACTTACCTATAACATCCAGTACTCATAATAACAAGTGCCCTCCTTAATGCCCATCACCCATTTAACCCACCCCCCACCCATCTCCCTTTCAGCAACCCTCAGTTTGTTCTCTGTAGTTAAGAGTCTCTTATGTTTGCTTCTCTTTCTCTTTTTTCTTTCCCATGTTTTTTTTTTTTCTTTCCCATATGTTCATCTGTTTTGTTTCTTAAATTCCACATATGAGTGAAATCGTATGATATTTGTCTTTTCCTGCGTGACTTATTTTGCTTAGCATAATACTCTCTGGCTCCGTCCACGTCATTGCAAATGGCAAGATTTCATTCTTTCTTAAAGATTTTTATTTTTTTATTTATTTGAGAGAGAGAGAGATTGAGAGAGAACACAAGAGGGATTAGGGTCAGAGGAGGAAGCATACTCCCTGCCGAGCAAGGAGCCCAGTGCGGGACTCCATCCCGGGACTCCGGGATCATGACCTGAGCTGAAGGCAGTCGTTTAACCAACTGAGCCACCCAGGCTCCCGATTTCATTCTTTCTTATGGCTAAGTAATATTCGACTGTATATATATATATATATATATACATACATACACACCACATCTTCTTTATCCACTCATCAGTTGATAGACATTTGGGCTCTTTCAGTAATTTGGCTATTGTTGATAATGCTGCTATAAACATCAAGGTGCATGTGCCCCTTCGAATCTATATTTTTGTATCCTTTGGATAAATACCTAGTAGTGCAATTGTTGGGTCTTAGGGTATCTCTATTTTCAACTTTTTGAGGAACCTCCATACTGTTTTCCAGAGTGGTTGCACCAGTTTGCATTTCCACCGACAGTGTAAGGGGGTTCCCTTTCTCCGCATCCTCACCAACAGCTTTTGTTTCCTGTGTTGTTAATTTTAGCCATTCTGCCAGGCATGAGGTAGTATCTCATTGTAGTTTTGATTTGTATTTCCCCGATGATAAGTGATGTTGAGCATTTTTTCATGTGTCTGTTGGCCATCTGTATGTCTTCTCTGGGTAAATGTCTATTCACGTCTTCTGCCCATTTATTAACTAGATTATTTGTTTTTTGGGTATTGAGTTTGAGAAGTTCTTTATATATTTTGGATACTAACCTTTTATCAGGTATGTCATTTGCAAATATCTTCTCCCGTTCTGTAGGCTGCAAAGGTCTTCTCAACTGTTTCCTTTGCTCTGCAGAAACTTTATATTTTGATTAAGTCCTAGTAGTTCATTCTTTGTTTCCTTTGCCTCTGGAGATGTGTCTAGCAAAAAGTTGCTATGGCTGAGGTCAAAGAGGTTGTTGCCTATGTTTTCCTCTAGTATTTTAAAGGTTTCCTGGCTCATATTTAGGTCTTTCATCCATTTTGAATTTATTTTTGTGTATGGTGTAAGAAAGTGGTCCAGTTTCATTCTTTTGCATGTGGCTGTCCAGTTTTCCCAACACCATTTCTTGAAAACACTGCCTTTTTTCCATTGGATATTCTTTTCCGCTTTGTGGAAGATTGGTGGACCATAGAGTTATGGGTCTATTTCTGGGTTTTCCATTCTGTTCCATTGATCTATATCCATACTGTCTCGATGACTACACAAACTACATTTTTCTAGGTAAAATTTGCACATCTCTATTTTCTTATTTCTGCTTCTAATTGTTCTCATGTTAATTTGTTATTGCAATAAGTGTTTGACCTAGTTTGAAAGACTCTAGTGATAAATAGGGAAGGGAAAGAAAACATTTTAAAAAGATAATGCTATTTCCATATGAGTCTTAGATACATGACAAAGTAAATATTGTAAGGTCTTAGTTTTAACTTCTTGGTCTTAAATATTGGGAAGTAATGTCCCAAATCTCATCAAACACACATCCAATTTTGGATGGGGAAGGCACCCTGACTCTACACTTGAAATCATAGTACCTTCTCCACTTCTCTTTGGGGGACCAAAAATAATAACGCAAAGCACCTACCATGTGCCAGCTACCACAACAGCCACTTTACCTCTGCTTCCACCATCCTGGCAAGGTGAGGGAGAGGGGAACTGAAGCTGATGTAGCCCATCTGGAAAGAGCAGAGCTGGAGGCATCTTGGTCTCTCTTATCGGTGGGTTAATGCTGTTTGTGATGTCCCCATGCATGGTAGTTTATTGCTTGGCTCTCTCGTTGACATCACAAAATCAAGTGGTTGCATATATTACTGTTAGTTACCTCCGACTTCTCAGACTATGAAACAGCTGCCAAATTTTCTCTTCAGTTACATCTATACTCGAAGAGCTGCCTTTGAGTCTCCATCCTAATTTTCTTCTGGCTTGTTCCCTGCTTATTTGTTTATGTAGGTGAGTCTCACCTTGTGACTTGGGCAATTGAGGCAGCTTATTGTGTGTTTACATGTGTGTCCAAGTCTGTATGCCCCTTGGGGTTGTGTAACGTGGGCTTCTCGGAAATGGCCTTTGTGGGTGGAGGACACTACTGGGCAGAAAACATTTACTCTGTTCCGAACACTTGAGTTTCAAGGGTTATCCTCACTTATTAAGACTTTGGAAAAGTGCCAAAGCTGCTACTTCCTGGGAGTTAGCCATCAAACTCAGTCCTCTGGCATGGTAAAGAATGTTTTGCAATATATCAAGAAAAAATATATAAACATATTGCTCCAAATAAGAGTACAACTTTGGAAGCAAAGAAAAAATTTGCCAGAGGTTAATGGTAAAAACTGTAACGTCATGCTGAAGTTAGGTTGGAACTTCTTTTCAATAACTCAAGCATACCTAATTATAACATAAGCTCCTTACTGAGCTTCAAAAATATGCCTTTGTCCAAGGTGAGTTTCCCTTTGTACTCTCCTGTGAAATTGGAATATTTATCATGGAAACCACATTGAATTCCCTTTGGTCTATCAAAAATTAGAAAACAAATTGTATGCAGTTGGTAGGTTATTGTTTCAAACATAACGCCATCAGATTAACTTCTGGAACTGAAATCCGGACGACACCACCTCACAAGGCAGTTGTAACATTCATTTAAGCCCCAGGTGTTGAGAAAGATGTCAGGTACACCTGGTGCCAGATGTCCTTCTCAGTCTAGCAGGGACAGAGTTTGGAGTATTAGTGGGAATGACATAGTAAGTGCAAACCATTTGCTCTTAGCTGTGCAGGTGGATTTTAGTTGGAAATCATTCTCATGGTCATAAATCCCTTCAGAGAACTCTGTAAAGGCTCCTTTGGCAACACAGGTGGACAAATGGTTTGGTCTGTACTAGCTCAATCAGAGTTTCCTCCTGAAGTCTCAAAGCTTTCAGTTACCACCTCAGTATAACTCACTTTCACATGCTTATTTGACTAGATCAACCTTCACCTCCGTCACGTGGTCCTTCATGTGAAAATACTTTAGCACAGAGACTTGATATGTGTGTGATGTGAGCCTGTGAATGTTGTGTTTGTTGTATGTTTTGGGGGTATGTGTTGTATGAGTGTGTTTGTGTGTTGTGTGTGTATTGTATGTTGTATGGCTGTGTTGTGTGACTGTTTTTTGTGTGTCCTGTGTGTCGGTGAGTGTTGTGTGTGAGTGTATATATTATGTGTGTGTTGTGTTTGTTGTGTGTGTGTTATGAATGTTTTCTGTGTTGTGAATGTTTTATGCATTGTGAATGCTTTATGTATTGTGTGTATGTGGGTTGTGGGAGTCCCCAGTGCCTAGCATGTATTTTATTTTTTATTTTTTTTTTAAAGATTTATTTATTTATTTGAAAGAGAGAGAATGAGAGAGAGAGAAAGCACATGAGAGGGGGGAGAGTCAGAGGGAGAAGCAGACTCCCTGCTCAGCAGGGAGCCCGATGTGGGACTCGATCCCGGGACTCCAGGATCATGACCTGAGCCGAAGGCAGTCGCTTAACCAACTGAGCCACCCAGGCGCCCCGCCTAGCATGTATTTTAGCAGGTGCTTGGTAATATTTGTTCCATGAAGAAAGGACGTAATTCCTTCATAATTCCCATGAAGCTTGCTGACTGTCAGTTCCTTGATGGGAGGGTCTGTCTCCTGTTCATTTTTCTGTCCTTCAGTGTTATTCTGAGGGAGGCAATGCTGACGTAAGGCAAGTAAGTGCAGGGGCTCAGATGAGAAGTATATGTAGTGTAGCTAACCACAGTCTTGCTCTCAAGCTCGGTCTTCCTGAGGCAGACACGTTTTCCACATTCACTTTCTTATATACTATAGAGTTTCCTTCTTTATTATGTTTACTGTCTATTGTCTGTCTGCACCTAAGAGAATGTAAGCTCCATGTGGGTAGGGATTTTGTCTGCTTTATTCCCAGATATATCCCAAGTACCTAGAACACTGCCTGGTATGTAGTATGTGCTAAATAACCATTTATTGAATGAATAAATGTAAGAAGAGAGGAGTTCCAGCATGTTGGGTCCCAGTCAAGGTTTTTAGCCAAATACAGGTGTTGTCTCAGTCACAATTTACTTTCAGTATCAGTAAGTCTTGGTAGATAGCCTTTCAGGGTTTCTGCCTCTTGCTTTTTTTCTGGTCCTCTCCCTAAGGTTGATCTAACACCAATAGGGATTGCTTCCCGTGCTGGCATTGTGAAGGGGGTCCCAACCCAAGCTGGCCCTGGTGAGATGTCTCATTCCACTTGGTCAATGGTGGCAGCCCTGTCCTTGGGTCTCTGCTGCAGTTTGTCTACCGTATGTCTATTGTGGTGTGACAGGTGTCACCTGGGTCTGGGCCATCAAGCTACCCAGTGCTGATAACTCTAAGCCTTGCCACTACGGCAGATGTGCAGCATCTACAGGTCCCTGGACTCCATCCATCTTCCTGGTGTTAGGAATTCACCCTACTGGTGGCAACTCACTCAGCTGTGTGATCCTCCTTGGCTAGCTGGAAGCCAGGTCTCGCTCTGCGCCCACCTTCTCTGAGGGAATTGCCATCTGCCCAGGCTACCTCAAGGGGAGGAGGCCACCCGCCCTCTGACCATAGGTTTCTGCTCCCCCTTCCAGATGTGACTGTAGGAGCTGAGCTTTTACTTTCTCCTTTTTCTGTTTCTGTGGGCTCTTCCCATCAGTTTCAGGATATTCCCCACCCAGCTGTGTGGTAGAAAGTCTCTGCCACCCGAGTCTAGCCCTGCTTAGTCTTTGGTGTATGGATCCAAGGCTGCCTCCCTGACTTTTAAGAGGTGAAGTCCAGTTTGCAGAGCTCCAAATAAATCCCTTTTTTTCTCTCAACAAATCCCAGCACCCTTTTCCAGTACATTTTTAAGATTCACCTTGCAATAGATGATAGGTCATAGTTAATTGGCAGCATTTTTTTCATTTCTCTTACACATATTACAGTGAATGACATTTTAGCTTAGGCTATTGCCTGGTCATGGCCTTAGACTCTAGTCTGGAGTTCAAAGATGAGCAATACCTTCTTTGTTCTAGCCTCCGTCTTCCTCTTCCCAAGGTAATGGATGCCTCTTTTTCAAAGGTATGAAGCCACTGGGCAAGCAGACCCAAAGGGTGACCCGGAAAAAATATATGTTGTTTATATATTCAAGAAATATAAATCCTAGTATATAGGATCATTCTCTGAATTAATATAAATGGGATAGGAACAACTTAATGCAATAGACTGGCTTCCATGCTATACCCTGGAATGCAGCAAAAGAAAATATGGACCCATCTCAGAGAAGCCCAGTCTGCCATACAGCAAAGGCTGTGGGCCAGTCACAGTCCCTGAGAGGTCCTGGTGCAGGGTGAGGATGAAGACCCCCCAAACTGATGCCATTAAATATGAGAATAACCCTCCTGTCTGATTCCTTGATCATTCAGAACACTTCTGATGATATCTTGGTTTCTCCGTGTGTCCTTTCTGAAAGAAGAAAATGTGTTATCAGTAAATAATAATACCTTGTCCCTTTGGCAGTCCTTCTTTCTCTGTCTCTCTGCTGCTCTCTGTCCCCACCCCCCCACCACGATAATGAATGAATGGACATGAAATCTAGAAGAACCAAATCTTGCAAAAAAAAACCCAATCTAAGAATCTACAAAAAAAATCTGATAAGAATGAGGGCTATCAGCTAGATGTTGATTGCAGGCAATAGGAATTGGCAATGGCAAGAGCCACTGGCATGTTTAAATGAATTAAATTTGCTCAAGCAGAAGGGAAGAAATTTAGTCAACATTCACAAGTGCCTCTGGGAACCCAAGGGCAGGGAAGCAGCCTGGCTCCTAGAAGGGCCGAACCAGCCTTGGTGGGGGGTAAGGGGTTGTCTTTCAGCATCTGAAGGAGTCCCTTTTCATTTTTTGTCTCCACTTCTCTCTTTTCTCTTTCTCTGAAATCTGGCTTTCTTTGCTTCTCTGGTTCATACGGAGGAAAGTGTGGGCCCCTCTCCCACCCCGCATCTCCCAAAGGCATCCAAAGGAGAACAAAACCTTTGTTTTGACTCCATCCATGACACATAGAAATAAGCTCTCTATATTTCAGGTTTGATACAAAATTCTTGGGAGAGAGCATGTAAATATTCTAGCTTTGGGTCTAGTGAATACTCCTGGCCCAACCATCCATGGCCAGGAGTATCTCCCTGGGCCTACACCTGTGGACTGGAAGTGGGGGTCAGGGAAGTTGGTTTACTTTCTTGAGAAAGAGGGGTATGCTATGCACTGAGTAGACACCAACCCAAAGGCATCCATATAAGTACAGAAAGATGGAATGCAGCCTTGAGTTAAATACACAAGTACATTTCAGTCTATTTCCTTAAGGTAACATAGTGTCCCGATCCAAGGTGTGGTGATTCAAAGGATGATATGATATAATGTCTAAGTTTCATTAGTCAGAGACATTTAACCACCGATGTACCAATGCTAGGCTACCCCTGTTACATTTGAAGGTGTGTTTTTTATCTTGTTGGGAAGAGCATTGTGAAGTCAACTTTGAGAAGCAAGCTGAGCTTTCTCATAAATACACTTTGTTTCTTTGGAATGAAGTATTCCCAGAATTCCATGCTGAAAGCAAATATGAGTACATCAAAAGCACATTTACCACAGTTCATGGTAAATGAAAGGGCCAGGGGAGATATTTCATATATGTGCTTTATATAGATGCAACAATAAAATGTTATGGTTGAAAATAATGTACCCTCATACAATTCCAAGAAAATATAGAAATATGAGTAGAATGTCTTACATGGATTGTTCTTGGTTGATGGAGAGTGAGGAAGGGGACATGGAAGAAACTGTAGCAGGAGAGGAAAGGAGGGGAGACAGTGGGGAGGTTTCTGAGTGAGCTCATTTCAGTGGAGCACCCAGATGCTATCCTCACTATTGAGCCAGGGAAAGGTCTGACAAGGGTAACGCGGGAGATGGCAGAGTGCCCATCCTCATAGCCCTTGAGGCTGATGGCTGGGAGGATCTTCTGGAGGCTCTTTCTCAGCTACTCCCCAAAGATCTAGAACCCACTGATCACTCAGCATGTGCTGTGTTCTCCCCGCAGAGCAACTTGGTAGGAAAACCACAGTAGAAGATTTACTCTTGCAACTTCGTCTTGGCTTGAGAGAATAATTCTGAGCTGAGATTTAGTTTGGCACAGACAATGTTTTTTCCCCCCTTGGTCAGAAGTCTTGGTAACATTATTCTTTCTTGGACTAAGGGCTTCCTGGGAGAGTGAAGGGAAGAGTTTCTTTTTTTTAAAGATTTTATTTATTTATTTGACAGAGACACAGCGAGAGAGGGAACACAAGCAGGGACAGAGGGAGAGGGAGAAGCCGGCTCCCCACTGGGCAGGGAGCCCAATGCAGGGCTCGATCCAAGGAACTGGGATCATGACCTGAGCCGAAGGCAGACGCTTAATGACTGAGCCACCCAGGTGCCCAAGGCAAGAGTTTCTGACATGGGTTGAGGGCAGTTACAAAGATGAGTTCAGAATTAAGTCACATTTAGCAGCCAGAATCCACCTGGGGGCACACAGGTGAGAAATGAGAGTAAGGAAGATGTTTAAAAAGGTGAAGCACAACATGTTAAGAACTTTCGGCCTCCCTGTGGCACTTATGGCTCCGGCCTGTCAGCCAACCTGGTTGGGTCAAGCCTCTCTCATGGTCTTGGGTGTAATGTTTCAAAACAGGCTCACAAGGAAGGTGGAGAGGGTCTCTCACGGGTAGGGGAGGGGGGTAGGGGGGTTTCCTGTGAATTAAAGGCTTCTTTTGTGATGCTTTGGATGTTGCAAAACTTGGAATTTGAAATGGTTTTCCTAGAAGACTTGTCATTGAATAGGCCACCAAGTGAGATGAAGTCAAGGGTGAAAAAATAGACAATAAGGACAAGTCAAAGACAGTAGTGATGTCATCTCCAACCAGTAGCCTTGTTTTGAGGGATGAATTAGATGGTTTTGATCAGTAGTTCTTAACTTCAACGGACTTAATGCTCTTTTTCTTAAAAAATATCTTATAAATGCCCTCTAGTATTCTATAATGAAATTTACTGTTAACATTTCCTACCTACACATGATATTAAAAACTTAACAATAGGGGCACCTGGGCGGCTCAGTTGGTTAAGCATCTGACTCTTGATTTTGGCTCAGGTCTTGATCTCAGGGTTGTGGGATCGAGCCCCGTATCGGGCTCCACGCTCAGCACGGAGTTTGTTTGAGATTCTCTCTGTCTCTCCCTCTCTCTCTGACCCTCCCTCCCCCATTCTCTCTCTCTAAAATAAATAAAATCTTTAAAAAAAATTTAACTATATATTACCCTAACCATGATGTGAAGGAGAAATGAAAGTTATTTCACATTCAGTTCCATATGTGCAGACATGGGTATGACTGAACCAGAAGACACAAAGAAGCTGTCAGATGCTCGCAGTGACACACAGAGATGTCTATAATGTGGCAGCTGCAAACACAGAGGGCAACAGTCTGTCTCCCTGGAGATTCACCTATCATTAGTGGCATTGCCTTTGATGATGTGATTTTCCCCAGTGGTGAAAAATCTTTTTTAAAGTTCCAGAAAAAATAAAGTTCTACTTCCCCTCAATTTTTGTGGTAGCTGCATCTCCAGTACATCTTAAAATGGCACAAAAATTACTCTGTGCTTCTTTGAAAAACAGAGTTAGGCTCCAGACTCAGGTTTTATCCACATTCTGGTCTGGTGGGATATTTGAAAGTTTTGTAGGATGGAGGACATTTTATTGTACAGTGCTGTCCTGGGTATTGCAGAACCTCTAGTATCCCTGACTTCTGTCCACTAAATGAAGTACCTACCCAAAGAAACAGCCCAAAGTACTTACATCTAGACTTAAAACTCCCCTAGGGCAAGCTCCACTCCTTCGAAGACACATTATCTCATAATCATGGGTTGGAAGAGCCCTTGGGGCGATTGTTGGTTAACAGGTGTTGATCTGTGGAGCGGTTGGTAGACCTTTAGTCATACAGATTTCCAGGCACCATCTGTGGTGAGATTCTGCTCAGAAAGTAGGGCTCTAGAACACGCATGAGATGCTGGTGCACTGCCAAATGTGGGGCCCACTGACTCAGCCATTTCTCTATCTGATTCATGGGGCCCTTTTCCCATATCTAGGGCCAGTGGCTATCCAGTCTGGGTTTTTTTTTATTATTTAAATGATTTTATTTATTTATTTGACAGAGAGAAACACAGCGAGAGAGGGAACACAAGCAAGGGGAGTGAGAGAGGGAGAAGCAGGCTTCCTGCAGCACAGGGAGCCCGATGCGGGGCTCGATCCCAGGATCCTGGGATCATGACCTGAGCCTAAGGCAGATGCTTAACGACTGAGCCACCCAGGTGCCCCTTCAGTCTGTGTTTGAAGGAGGAGGGTTTGAACATCAATTCTCTTTCCAGCCCACTTATTAGTCCAAATATAAGCAATGAATTGGAACAGTTCCTACATAAATCCCTTTTCTGGGTCCTTCCTTGTATATGGCAGCCCGGGAGATGGCTGATGGGTGATTTGGTCTTCAGCCTTCTCTGCTCTGCTCATTCCCATGTTCAGACCCCCTCACTTCATCAAGGGTGAGAAACACTTTGCTCCAGGTCTCCATATTGTGAAGTCTGCTGAGTCTGCTCCCCACCTACCCTTAGAAGGATCCAGGACAGATAAGTTGTCTTCATGCTAACAACCTGCGTATTCATGACTGGTGCCTGGTGAGACAAAACAAAGATGGTTGAGAGAACTATAACTGGTTGTGGAAGAGTTGGGGCAAAGAAGATAAAACATTGTTAAATGGAAGGGATGAAAAATACTGAAATCAAACATACAAGAGCCTTCAATGTGCAGAGTTAAGTGATTCATTCATTCGTTCAGTAAATAATTGAAAATGTACCTACTACATGTCAGGCTTTCTTCTAGACAATGGTAGTACAACAGTGAATGATACAGACCCAAACCCTACCCTCATGGGGCTTACATGCTAGGAGGCATAGACGGTTAAGAACCAAGATCCCAAGGTAATAGAGACAATGAGTTAGATGTTATGTGCTCTGAAGCACCAGGAGGGACTTCAGATAGGATACGGGTGTGTGTGCACACTCGTGTGTGCATGTGTGCTTGGGACATCCAAGGGCTGCGGCTACCTCTTTGGCAATGAGGTGGGGAATTTCTTTGGCAATAGTGATTTGGAGTTTAGTAGTGGAGAAAGAACGGGAAAGAGATATTGCGGTTGTTAAGACAGGAAATGATTCAAGTTTTGGTAGAACTTTTTAACAATGAAAAATGAAGAGAAACAGAACAACTTTGGCATGGCAATAATTGAATTTCTGAGTTTACGTAAGGAATATTGAGAAACTTCTGGTTGCAAACTGACCTTTTGTTTGTTTTAAGTGCTTCATTATCTTTGAGGACTGCTTAAATTTCAGTGCCTGATAGCTCTTCACGTTACCGACAAAATTCGTTGTCCTATCCCGCAGAGAACAAGTTCTTTACATTTCACACTTGGTTACTTTAGACTTGTGTTTGTGCAGAAATACCAGGCTTTTTAAATGTGGTTTTGGTTAGTGTTTTTGGAATGAGGAATTTATCAGCAGTGGGTGGTAAGTCCATACTCTTTCAGCCAGAAATACTGATGTACTCTTTACCAGAAAATTCCCTATTCAAAAGTGACATCACATTAGGAGTTTATGCCAAATAAAGCTTCTGTAATGTTTGCTTATTTGCATATTATTCAGTTAAAAATACTGTCAAGTATATTCATTATCTGGGATTTTCTCAATAACTCTCTGGTGTAACTGGGCAGGTATTTTATACCCATTTCACAGGTTAAAAGATCGTGAGTAAGTCACCCAAATTTAACTAATGTATGGCAAATAATGATCATTTCTATTATTGACTATGTATTAGACCATGTTTAAATGCTCTTTACATATTAACTTATTTAGTCCTCACAATAACCCAATAAAGCAGGTACTATTAGAGAAGTTTAGTGACTTGCTCAGCACCACACAGCTAATACATGATAGAACTGGGATCCAAGCTACGGTAGTCCAGCTCCATTGTTTACACTTGTAAGCACTAGGCTATTCTCCTTCTAGTTGTGGAAAGCAGACTTCCCATATTTTAGGGTGTTTTTTACTTCACAAACAACGACACAACAGTGATAAATGGCAGGGCAATGAAAGGTCGCAATATGAATGGCAAAGACCATCGGCTTTGGAGAATGAGCTGAGTCCCCATTGGGTTATTCCACTCACTGGATAATCTTAGGCAAGTGCCCTAAGCTTTCTGTTTTTGTCTATAAAACAAGGGCATAGTGACACAGTTCATAGTGTGGAAAGCATAAATGTGATGTCCTATTAAAGCATCTAACTCACTGTCAGACACATAATAAGAGCTTGATAGTTAACACATTTCCTTCCTTCATAAATGATCAGTTATGAGGCATGGGTCAGATGAAGAGTGGGAACGTTATGATGAAGGAGATTGGAAACAGTATTGGCAATTTCACAAACCCTTTGAGAAATTCGGGGTGGGACTTGTCCTACCTAAAAGAGCATTTCAGATCTCAGTGATGAGTTAAGACCCAGTTCTTTGTGGGTCTTACTGGTGACACTTATAGGGGTTGCTGTTCTCTGAGTTATCATTTCAATGTCTGGGTAAAAGATGAAGCAGCTGGTGGTGGAGGTGATTCTCCCTTCTGACTTCTTGATCTGCCCTTCGTCCTCGTTCTTGGGGAGATGCTTCCATGAAGTACACAGGGGTCTCCATAAAGCTGCAAAAGCTTTAGGTAGAACAGAGGTTCTCAGACTTATCAGCTAAGACCCCTTTAGGCTCTGAAAAATTATTGAGAACTTTAAAGAGGTTAGTTTATGTGGCGAACTCTATTGATTAGAAATTATTAGAAATTAAAACAAATTAAAAAATAAAACCTTATTGATCATTTAAAAATAAAAATAAATTCATTACCTATGAACACAAATAACATTTCTTTTACAAAAATATATTTTGAAAACAAAAAAATTGGAAAAGTAGCATTGTTTCACATTGTTCTGGAAATCTCTTGAATATTTGGCTTAACAGAAGACAGATGAATTCTCATATCTGTTTCTGCATTCAATCTTTGAGATATACATCATGTAGCTTCTGGAAGACCCACAGTATACTTGAAAGAGAATATATGTGAAGAAGACACATACCGTCTTTGAATCATTATCAAAGTAGTTTTGACCTTGTGGACCTGTAAAAGGATCTCAGAGACCTCTGAGAGCCACTAATATAAATATATTTTCTTTTTAACAATTTTTTGGAACACTCATAAAATTTCCTCTCAACTTCTCCCTCCTGATACCTGTATTCAACCAATCACAATTGCTAATAATTCTTCCTTTGAAAATCTTGGGTTTGGCAACCCTGGAGATAGGTAACTTGGTTCTTTGGACTTTATATATCTTTCTCCCTCCCTCCCTTCCTCTTTCCTTTCTTTTTTCCTTCCTTCCTTCCTTCCTTCCTTCCTCCTCCCTTTACTCTTCTTTCCTTTCCACACCCTGTGGCACAACCTTGGTCTCTCTGCCTCTGGGACCTATCAGTTGCCACAATGTCCTTTACCTGACATCATTCACAATTTACTTCCTTCCTCAAAAGTCTCGGTCTTGGATAACATTTATTAATTCTGGGTTATGTTTTATAAATATTTCAAATATTTTCCAACAAAATTGAAAGGAAAAATTTTTTGAGATGTGTAAAGAATTTTAGACATGTTCATGGCCAACTGTCATGGAAACTCTGAAAACTGTAGCCAAGTTCTGCTGCCAGCAAGATTGACTAATAGGATCTGGATTTACTTCTCACCACAGACAACAAAAAACCTGTGTAAAATGCATGAAACCAGGGTTTTTAAGACACTGGACCTCAACCATTGAAGGCCAGGGACCCCTGAGAGACAGAGAAAAAAAAAATGAGATAAGCCCTGCAATTGCTCCTACTTACCGACTTGAGAGAGCTTCCAGGCTATGGAAGAGTGTCCAGCCACTTTCATAGGGAGGGGAGACCCAGGCAGAACTCAGCAAACTTCCCAGCAAACTGAATTGAGACAGAGCTAAGGGTCAAGGGAGACCAAGGTAGCTATAGTTCACAGGATGGATACCAGAGGGGAGAGCTGTAATGAGGAAGAACTTCAAGTCTGCAGGGGGTCCTCCTTAAGAGTGTAGCAGAGTATGGGTGAGCATATGTGTGAGGGAACTACCTGAGGCCAGAAAATGAACCACCCTACAGGAGTAGATGAAAGAGTAGCACACAAGGCCAAGAATAATTTCTGTTCCCACCAGCCAGACTGGAGAACCTCATAACCTGCAGGCATTTGGTAGAGCATGAGGATCAAGTATTTCAGCAGTGGGGCAAAATGAGCCCCACACTGAATGCTGTCACAGCCCTGCCTAACATGTCATAAAGGCAAGACCCAAAATAATTGAGGCACTTCCAAGAACTAAAATGCATCCTCCAACACAAAAATATGTGGCATCCAACAAGTTAAAATTCACAATGTTTGGCATCTAAAAAGAAATTACTGTGATTGCAAAGAAGTAGAAAAATAAAGAGGAGAAAAAATCAATCAATCAAAATGAACTAAAAACCTACACGGATGTTAGAATTAGAGATCAAAACATTTGAACAGTTTTTATAACTATATTCCATATGTCCGAAGCAGTAAGCAGAGAAGTGGAAGATATTAAAAAAATATATATATCCATCTCTAACTTCTAGAGGTGAAGACTGCAGTGTCTGAGATCAAAATATATTGAATGAGATTAATATCAGATTGGATGTTGTGGAAGAATAGATTAATGAATTTAAAGACACAACAATAGAAACTATCAAAATGAAACAGAGGAGAAAAACGAATGAACAAACAAAAGAACAGAGCATCAGTGAACTGTAGGGCAATTTCAAGCGGTCAATTACACACATAATTGAAGTCCCCCAAATAAAGGAGGGGTGGCAGAAGAAATATTTGAAAACAATGGCCAGAACTTTTCCAAATTAGATGAAAATTACAGACCCATCGATCCAAGAAGTTCAATGAACCCTGAGAAAATACATTACATTCGGTGATAATCAAATTGCTTAAAACTGGTGGTACAGAATAAAATCTTAAAAGCAGTCCGTGAAAGAACACACAGAAGAACAGGGATGAAAGATGGCAGATTTCTCACAGAAACAATGTAAGCCAGAAGACTTTGAAGCATTTCTCTAAAGTACTGAAAAAAAAAATACTGTCGACTTAGAATTCTATACACAATGAAAATATCCAAATACAAAGGCAAAATTAAGCTGTTTTAAATGTACAAAACCTGAATTAATCACCGGCAGACCTGCACTACAAAATATTAAAGGCAATCCTTTAGGCAGAAGGAAAATGATGACAGGTAGAGATCTGGAGCTATCCAGAGGAATAAAGTGCTCTTGAAATGGTAATGAAATTATGACTTAAATTTCTTTAAAAGAAAATTGACTATTTAAACAGAAGTAGTGATAGTGTGGTGTGAGGTTTCTAACATATACAAAAGTGAAATGAATGACACACATAGCAGAAAAGCCAGGCAGGGAAAGATGGAACTATAGTATTGTAAGTTTCTTCTTAAAAATTGAATTATAATTGGCATAAAATATCATATTAGTTTCAGGGGTACAACATGGTGTGATGATTTTCTACATTACAAAATGATCACCTTTACCCTCTGTCACCATACAAAGTTATTACGATATTATTGACTATGTTCCCTATGTTGTACCTTTCATCCCCATGACTTATTTATTCTAAACTGAAAGTTGTACCTCTTAATCCCCTTCACTTGTTTGCCCACCCCAGACCCCTCCCCTGTGACAACCACTAGTCTGTTCTCCATATCTATGAGTCTGTTTCTGTTTCATTTTGTTTTTTAGATTCCACATACAAGTGAAATCATATGGTATTTGTCTTTCTCTGACTGACTTATTCCACTTAGCCTAATATCCTCTAGGTCCACTCATGTTGTTGCAAATGGCAAGGTTACATTCATTTTTATGGCTGAGTAGTATTCCATTATATATATATATATATATATATATATATATATATATATATATATATATACTTAGCATAACTATCCTTTTTTTAAAAAAAGATTTTATTTATTTATTTAACAGCGAGAGAGGGAACACAAGCAGGGGGAGTGGGAGAGGGAGAAGCAGGCTTCCCGCCGAGCAGGGAGCCTGATGCAGGGCTCTTCTTTATCCATTCTTCTGTCGATGGGCACTTGGGCTGCTTCCATATCTTGGCTATTATAAATAATGTTGCAGTGAACATAGGGATGCATAAGCCTTTTCAAATTAGTATTTTCATTTTCTTCAGATAAATACCCAGAAGTGGAATTGTGGGATCATATGATAGTTCTGTTTTTAAGTAAGGCTCTTACATGTAGAACTATATATCATTTGTGGAGAAATTTTCAGCACAAAATGCCTATTTAAAAAGGCAGAAATGTGTTGGGACACCTGGATGGCTCAGTTGATTAAGGGTCTGACCTTGATTTCAGCTCAGGTCATGATCTCAGGGTTGTGGGATCAAGCCCTGCATCAGGCTCCATGCTCGGTGGGGAGCCTGCTTGAGATTATCTCTCCCTCTGCTCCCCATAGGCAGAAAAGTGTAAAATCCATGACGTTGGCCTCCACTGTAACCGGAAAAAGGAAAACAAATTGCACCCAAAGCAAGCAGAAGATAAGAAGTAGTAAAGATCAAAGCAGAGAGCAGTGAAATAGGAAACAGACGTATAATAGAGAAATCAATGACACCAAAAGCTGATGCTTTGAGGAGAGCAGTAAAATTGATAAATCCCTGGCCAGCATGATCAAGAATAAAAGAGAAGACAGAAACGTCAGTATCAGGGCTTAGGTAATATCACTGCACTACATAACAAATAATAAAAGGACAATTATGGGGGTGCTTGGGTGGCTCAGTCGTTAAGCATCTGCCTTCGGCTCAGGTCATGATCTCAGGGTCCTGGGATCAAGCCCTGCATCAGGCTCCCTGCTCGGCGGGAAGCCTGCTTCTCCCTCTCCCACTCCGCCTGCTTGTGTTCCCTCTCTCGCTGTTAAATAAATAAATAAAATCTTTTTTTAAAAAAAGGATAGTTATGCTAAGTGAAATAAGTCAATCAGAGAAAGACAATTACCATATGGTTTCACTCATATGTGGAATATAAGAAATAATGCAGAGGATCATAGGGGAAAGAAGGGAAAACTGAATGGGAAGAAATCAGAGAGGGAGATAAACCGTGAGAGACTCTTGACTTCGGGAAACAAACTGAGGGTTGCTGGAGGGGAGGGGCTGGGGGGTTGGGGTAACTGGATGATGGGCATTAAGGAGGGCACGTGATGTGATGAGCACTGGGTGTTCTATGCAACTGATGAATAACTGAACTCTACATCTGAAACTAATGATGTACTATATGTTGGCTAATTGTATTTAAATTAAAAAAATAAATAAACGGATAATGACAGAATATTAGGAATAAAATTATGTTAAAAGCATTGACACTTACATGAACTGGAAAATTTCTTTGAAAGACACAAACTATCAATCTCACTCAAGGAGAAATAGATGACTTGAATATCCTCCTATCTATTAAAGAAATTGAATTTGTGGGGCGCCTGGGTGGCTCAGTTGGTTAAGCAAGTGCCTTTGGCTCAGGTCATGATCCCGGAGTCCTGGGATCGAGTCCCACATCGGGCTCCCTGCTCAGCAGGGAGTCTCCTTCTCCCTCTGACCCTCTTCCCTCTCGTGCTCTCTGTCTCTCATTCTCTCTCTCTCTCAAATAAATAAATAAAATCTTAAAAAAAAAAAGAAATTGAATTTGTAGTTGAAAATCTTCCCAGAAAGAAAATTCTGGGCCCAAATAACTTCCCTGGCAAATTCTACCAAACACTTAAGGAACAAATAATATCAATTCTGCCAGACTTTTCCAGAAAATTTAAGAGAAATAAGCACTTCCTGACTCATGAGTTCTCCCCAACTTTTTGAGGTTAGCATTACTTGGGTATCAAAACCAGACAAGATATTACAAGAAAAAATAACTATAGACCAATATTCCTCATGAAGAAAGACATAAAAATTCTCAACAAAATACTAGTAAATCCATTCCAGTAGTATATAAAAAAGCTAATACATCATGGCCAAGAAGGCTTTATCCCAGGAATGCCAAGTTGGCTTAGTATTGGAAAGTCGATAAATGTAAGTTACCGTATTAATAAAACCAAAAAAGAAAAACCATATAATGATCTCAACAGATGCAGAAAAAGCATTTGACAAAACCCAACTTCTATTCCTGATAAAAATTCTCAGAAAATTAGGAATAGAAGTGCACTTCTTCAACCAGATAAAGGACATCTATGAAAGACCTACAGATAACATCATAGACTGGAAGCTTTCCCCTAAGATTAGGAACAAGGCAAGAATGTTAACTTTCCTCACTTCTATTCAGCGTGGTACTAAAGCATCTAGCTGGTGTAAAAAATCAAGAAAAGAAATAAAAGTCATCCAGATTGGAAGAGAAGAAGTAAAACTCTCTTTATGTGCAGACAGCATGGTGGTTTACATAGAAAATCTTATGAAATCAATAAAAAGCTACTAGAACTAATAAGCGAGTTTTGTGGATCACAAGATCAATATGCAAAAATTCGTTGTATTTCTATATACTAGTAATATGTAGTCAGGCATCGAAAATTAAAAGCCATACCCTTACAATCAATAATATCATACCAATATTATTGACATCATTTTCTTATCAGTAATATGAAAAACCTTGGGATAAATTAGAAAGATGTACAAGGTCAACATGTGAGGGGGTAGCGATGGAGGCACTATTCTGCCCTTGAGCCCACTGTGTGCCTGCACTGTTCTTGTCTGTGGTCTCTGCTCCCTGCCCTGCCTGGCTTGGGTTTCTCTCTCTGCAGATACTATTTCAGTGTTTCCCAATTGCTGTCTTTTACTGGGGCCTCCAGGTACCTACTTCACTACTTCCACACAGCAGGGAAAGTGGAGAAAGTGTCCAATACTTTCTATGCATTGTGTTTTATTCTCGACTTCCTCTCCTTTTCCTGGGACAGCTTAGGGCTTTTCTTTGCATTCAAAATCTTACGCACTTATGTTTCTCACACTCTTAGGAAAGCCTGGACTCTGGGTGCCACCTACACCTCTTCTCTTTGGGCACCTTCTCTGAGACTCTTTCTCTGTGTCATTATTTTGATGTCCAGATTGGGAAATCGCCAAGTTACTTGACAAGCACACACTTAATATGTCAAAGCAATAGGGCAAAGCACTGTAAATGATTTTTCCCCCCCTTGGAGAATAACAAAAAGGAATGACAAAAATGTAGTGTGGTAAGATTTTATAATGCTAACATAATTGTATTTTAAATCTTTGGTCTCTCTCTCTCTCTTTTTTTTAAATTGAAAAGTAATAAATATCTTGTTGCTGATTTTATGACCTTGTGTTGCCTCTGCTAGAAATCATTGTGGGTGTAGCCAAAGTTTGGGGTGACACTTACCATAAAAAATTTCTCTGCACTCTCCTCCTTACCTGGTCGGTTGACTACTTCTGACATTCAGGGTTGTATATAAGTATTTTGGGACAGGGGATGGAAAGATCCACTCTTTCCTTAATATATGGTTCCTGTCCTTGAGGCTCTTATGTTTATTTTCATTAGAAAAATAAAAATATAGACATGAAACAATTATGGCAGAGCATTATATTGATGAATGTAAAGTAATTACGAAAAATGAGCACATAAAATCTGGAGAAAACATGTGCTCTGGTGTGATTTAGCTGAGCAATGAAAGATAGACTGAGCGATGACATGGTTGATTGGAAGGAAAAGAGGAAGGTGTGAAGAAGATTCTTGCTTAGGTATAGATTTAAAATGAGCAGATTGTTTATTTTGGATGAAAACTAGCATGCCGGAGAAGGACCCTCTAGTCCAGAAGCCTTGAATTGTCTAGGCTCTAGAGTAGCAGTGTCCAATAGAACATTCTGCAGTGATGGAAATGTTCTATGGCTGTGCATCCAATATGGTAGTCACTAGTGATGTGTGGCTATTGAGCTCCCGAAGTAGAGTTAGTACAACTAAGGAACTGAATTCTTAATTTTATTTAATTTTAAATAATTTAAATAGCTTCATGTTTCTAGAGGTCCCATGTATTGGATAACACAGATCTAGAAGAATACAAGAGGGAGTCCTCGGACCCACCTCCTGAGAGCTACGCATAAGTCACACTCAGGGGACCTTCTGCGTCTCCTGTCCAAAGTCTGGTCTAGTCTGGATCCTAAATCTTTTATGCCATTTTTGGCGGAAATGATATTATAGGCTTCTACCGTTGTCACTCTCAGGAGGACTCAGAAGCCCAGCAGCACTGGCCTCCTATGAGAACAATACCAGCTATGTTCTAGACTGTAAGCCAAGCTCATTAGGTCGAACTATCCCAGAGTAGGAACAGCTCAACACCCACCACCCAGGCTCCTAATTCAGTTATTTTCCTATGAGGATGCAAGAGGCAAAGAAGGAATCAGTGGTATTATTGCCTCTTCTCTCAACCTTTGGACGCAAGACAGAGAATTTTCCCAGCTCCCATCCTAAGGGCAGTCATGGGAAATAGTAATTACTATTGGACAATAGTCCACCTGCTGCTGAATTGTGGCCAAATTGTTTGTTGTGAGGAAAAACAAAAGAATGGAACGGGTGTTAACATAATCTTTGGACATTAAAAAAATGATTCAACAAATATGGCACTCTTGAGTCTGGCCAGATTTTTCTTTTGCTTCTATTGTCAGAAGTAGTGGCCTGCTCTTTACTTGTCCAAGTACCTTTGTCTATAGAGGCTTACTTCTCCTGGGTTTCTCTGTTTCTTGGAAAACCATTGAATAACAACACTAGAAACTAAATCATTCTTGCAGTTAGCACTTGCTGAAAAGTACAAGGTTATAGCTATTTCTTTTACTCAAAATAGCATATTTAAAGCTAAGCCTGTTTGATGATCCCATAACTCTCATTTTCCCTTTATTTGCTGGTGAGATAGTCATAATCACAATCTTCAGGAAGTCTGTAACTGGGCAGTGGTCAGAGGTGATCCTGAAGGAAGGAGGCTAGGTGTCATTTTAATTCAAAGAGACCTTGCATGCTCAGCTGACTCTGTATGGTACAGGACGGGCCAACAGAGAGTTGTGACATATTCCCGAGTAGGGTCACTGCTTTGCTTACCTATTATTGTGTTACAAACTCAGTGACTTAAAACAACAATGTACTATTTTGTTTTTCATGGTTCTGGGGTTTATGGGACTCAGCTGGGTGGTTCTCCTTTGGAGACTTCCCTGTGGATACAGTCAAATAGCGGCTGACCAGGGTTGGCTGGCTTAACATCCAAAATGGTGCTCTCCCATGGTGGGAGTTGGTTCTGGCTGTCAGCGGGGGCTGTGGACTAGAGTGCCTCCGTGTGACCTCCATGTGGTTTAGAACTTCTAATAGTGTGGCAATCTTGGGGTAGTAACATCTCTTACCTGACAGCTTTGGGCACCAAGAGTAAGTGTTTCAAGAAACCTAGGAAGAAGCTGAAAGGTTTTTGATGATGTGGCCTCCAAAGTCCCAAAAAGTCAATTCCACCTCATTCTATTGGTTGAAATTGGTTGAATAAGGCAGCAAGACCAGCCCAGATTCAAGGGGAGGGAAATTAGACTTCACTTCTTGATTGGAGAAGCAAAGAAGTTGCAGCCATCTTAAATCTACCACAGTGATCATAATAAAAGGGAACCATTCAGAGAAAACAAATTGACAGGGATATTTGGAGAGGATCGAAGAATTGAAAGGCTGCAACATGAACCTGGATTTTGGAAGGTGCTTGTGGAAAAGAGAAAGTGACAAACATGAGACAAATTACAGGAAGCTTGCAGAGAACCAAAGATGGTGGGACCGTGTAGAAATACCAGGGAAAGCGTTTAAGGCAGGCAGTACTTATGTTATGTTTAATGATGAGTTTAAGGAAGGCAGTGCTTCTGTTATGTGTCTTGTATATGACTGAGGACAAAAGCTTCAATAGGCCCTTCTCAGATGATGTGGGAAGCTGGTCACGGCTGCCTTCTGGTTGGTGATGGGTGGTTTGGTTATTGGTGCTTTGATTTTCATTTGTTGAACCAATGATCGAATCAGGATCTGGCATAAGAAAGAGGCCACCAGTCTGGTTCCGTTAGGTACAGCTGTTCTTAGAAGCCGCTGAGTCTATGGGTCTCTGGCACTTGCTGTGCTGTTTCTGTGTTGTTAGCATGGAAAAAACCAGGTGCAAGAAGCCGCTTGCACTCAGTTGCTTTCACTGAGCAAGATTAAAGCCGCAATTAGGGCGAGAAGTTGGCGGGGCTGCCGGCTGCATCCATCTTTTCATCCTCCTCTTATAAAGGAAGTTAAATAGTTTATTGCCCGTGGCAACTTTATGATATTCTCCACTTTCTCCTCCGCTCCCATCTTGAGGTCACATGCAGCTTTCTGACAGGGAAAGGTCTTGCAAAAGCGGAGGGATTTGAACGGGAAGACGATCAGAGAAACTCACATCTAACTGCTTGGAAAAGGGACAGTGTTGAGCCAATTAAAACTGAGAAGTGGCAATAGTGGGAGGTACTAAGAGACACAGATTGAAAAAGTGGTTATTTGGAGGTCAGGAGGTGGAAAATGTGTGAAAGGAACGCAAAACAAGGCTGTAGAAGGAAGTCCATGTAGGACAGTGGTTTTTAAATCTCTCAGGGAACACTGTGGTTCTGTGAGCAGTTACTGGCAGTTCTATAAATAACAAAAAATAGGCGTAGCAAGAATCACAGAGGCCCTGTGTGCAAAGATATAATTTTATTTTCCACAACAGAAGTCAACTTAGCCCATGGATCCTCATTTCCATCTCTAGCACCAGAAAAAAAAGTCTTGCCAGTTCAGAGTTGTTTAGTCTCCACGGGCTCGAGAGTCCGTCTCCTCTATTCAGAATCCTTTCGTTTCCCAAACCCTTTTGTCCTTCTGGACTGTAACTGAGGTTCTTTGGAGGTGGTGGAGGTAAAGGGCATGGACTGCTCACAGCTTGTCTTGGTGTCTGGGGAGGGTTTCTGTCCATAGGTCACCTTCTGGACTTAACGATCCCAGCTGGGATCACGCTTGCCCCAGTGTCCCCAGCTGCAAGGGCTGCTCTCAGTGTTGGCCTTCTTACCCCTTAGCAGTCCCTTTGGAGGCGCTGGGGACTCGGAACACTCTGGGAGTGTTGCGTCACCGTTTGTGAAACAGCCTGTCCTCAGGGCCCAGGCAGCTCTGAGGTCATAGCTGCCCCTTGGCACAGACCACTCGGGACACAGGGCTTTGCTATGATGGTCCTGATGGCCTGTGACACCACCTCGGAGTCTCAGAGAGGGAAGGGTAGTGAGGGACACACACTCTAGATTGTGTCACGAGACTCTCGATGTTATTTCTGTTTCTCATAAGTTTTTGTCAAACACATCTGACATCACCTTCATGAAGGGGTACGTCTCACACACTCGCATTCAGAGCATTTGCGTGGTGCTGAGACCAGAGTACAGAGGGGTGACAATCTCCACCTCGTGAGTCTCCAACTCCAGGATGAAGCAGGGCAGGTGGACACATGAGCTACCCCGGAAATGAAACAAAGGGAAGAAGAAGTGGGGGAAAGTGGTCGGCACGGCTGAGTGAGGGAGGAGGTGAATTCAAGGTGCCAGACAGGACAGTAGTTATAGGTGAGAAGGGGAGGTCTTCAAAACCCATCCTCATATTAGAGGGGTGTTTGAGTGTCCTATCTGAGTCTAGGGGCCTATGTGTCTAGCAGGATGGTTGGGGTAGGGGTGCGTGGGAAGCATCAGAATATAAAGAAAAAAAAACAAGGAAAAGTATAATTTTAATTTCTACATGATTGCAAAGGCCAATTTTACTTTCGACTTGTAAACTGTTTAAAAACCTTCACTATAGAAATGGTGAGATGTGTTTATATTCACCAACAATGCTAGTTCTGCAGCATTGAGCCTGGCCTGCTTATTGTAGCTTCCGGTGGAGGATTCACAGTAAGGCCATCACGATGGGGCCTTGGGCTTAGAGGAACAGTTGTTCCCAACCCTGGCAGCACGTTGGAATCACCTGGGAGTTTTAATAACACTCACATTTGGGCCTCAGCCCCAGAGATTTTCATGTGACTAATCTGAGCATCAGTGGTCTAGATCTCTCTCCTGGTGATCCCAAGGTTTCAAGAACCACACTCTAAAAAGGAATATTAAAGAGATGGGGACATCTGATGAATTCTCCCAATATCATATTACTGGCCCCAGAGTTGAGCCCGTTCCTTGGAGAAAGAGGAACCAGATGCAAGCGCTGGAACCAGATAAAATTTAAAAAAGAAAGAAAGAAAGAAAGAAAAATTGTCATCATACCAGGCCACAAGGCAGCATTAGGATTGATGAGTTATTGCTGCTGGTTTCTTTATCTGGGCCAGTGGAGGCCAGGGTTATCTCAATTCTTGGGTTTCTGACAGAGCTATCAAGGGACGGGTTAGGGAAACCAGCACCTGCCGAGCCTGGAAGGGATATAGGAAGGGAGTGTGTGAGTTCTATTAGGAAGGAAGGCATTATCATCTACTCAATGTTTCCTCAGAGGAAGATGGCTCATTAAGTCCTCAAAACAAGTCAGGGGCTGGTCACTTGCTGGAGGTGCAGAGTGGAAAGGGAAAACCTGCTTCCAAGCCCCTGGCTGTTGGGCTTAGAGCCCAAGGCAGCCACTACTGGTACCCCAGCGTCCTTCCCTCCGCCACCAAGGTCCACGCAGGATCCTGGCCATTCATTGCATTCCTCTGAGTACTGGTTCTCATGTGCAAAACCAGTGGATGGGAGTAAGTGGGTTTTAAGCTGAAAAGAATACCCAGTCTGGCCAAGAAGTCTGGTATCAAGACTGTACGACCTGTAAGCTGCTTTTTCATCTGGGCACATAATAACAAATAGGTGACTCCTGTGTTGTATCAACCCCGTACTTGGCCCTGGTTTACAGTATTAATTTGCGTCATCTCCCCATGAGATGGGTGCTGCGACGATCCTTTTTCACAGAAGAAACGGAGGTCCCAAGAAGTTAGTGAGTCCTGCAAGGTCACAAAGCCAGTGCGAGAGAGCCAGGGCCAGGCCTCAAGGCTCCAGTGGCTGACCCACACTGTCTTGTCTCTTTGGCTGGAAAGTGTGGGGCCTGAAAGCCCAGTGGTGGCTCGCGAGCTCGATTCGCCCAACTCATGCCCAGGGACCCCGCTGTTGGGTGGTAGCCAGGTTGCGATGTCCCGGTGAGTCGTCCCAACTCACTTCGGGTGGGACCACCGTCGCTGCCCCTCCGTGGTGCGGGGACTCCTGGCCCGCGGGGTTACGCGGGGCAGGGCGGCGTCGCCGGCTCCTCGGCTCCTCCGGGTAGGCGCGGGGCACCCGGCCAGCTCGCTCCCTCCCGGGCCCAGCCCGCCCTGGCGTCTCCGCCCGCCCCCGTCCGTCCCCGCCCGCGGCGCCCGAGCCGAAGCCCGAGCCCGAGCCCCGGCGCAGCAAGAGCCGCGCCCCGCAGTTCCCGCGCGCGAGGGCGGCGCGGTTCCTGCTCGTGCCCGCGCCCGCGCCCGCGCCCGGACCCCGGAGCCGTCCCGGAGCGCGCGGCGGCGGCGGCCGGGAGGGGCGGGAGCGCGCTCGGCCGGCGCCCCCAGGAGCCCGGGCATGTGACCGCCGCGCGCCCGCGCCCCGGAGCCCCGGAGCCCCGGAGCCCCTCGCCCGGCTCCCGGGGCGCTCGCCCCTGTCGCGCTGGGCCCGGGGCCGTCGGGGGCTCGCTCAGGTAGGAGGAAAGTGCAGTGTGCGGGGTTGGCGGGGCAGGCGGTCGGGGCGGGGGGTACCCGCCGTGGCTTTGACACCTTTCCCCTCCGCACCGACCGCGCACCCTTGCTTGTCAGTTTGTTGTGGAAGAAGGTGATGGCGGTGAAATCTGTGGGGTTTTGTTTGTTTCTATTCCTGTGTGAAGCCGGAATAAGAGTTGTTCAAATCCCTTTGGGGGCGAATTTGCGATGGTCCTGGAGGTTGTTCCAGGGTGTGTGTGTTTGTGTGTGTTTGTGTGTGTGTGTGTGTGTGTGTGTGTGTGTGTGTGTAAGTAAATTGCTTCCAGGCATTTGACTCCAGCCAAGTTCAGCTGCTTCGGGAGTGTCCCTCTCCGGGGTTTGGGCTCAGAGGGGTCATTCTGGTCAATAAGATTAGGGACTAACGGCCTACACAGTGGGGGAGGGTAACTTGTGCCGCCCCCCACCCCGGAAGGGCTGATGCTGAGTGTAGCTACAAACAGACATGCGGAAGACATTCACAGCAGGCAGGGCCAGTACCTCACAGTTTATAAGGCCCTTTACATTTCTCTTTCATCCCCCCCAGCAGTCCTGGAGAGACAGGCTATTATCCCTTTCCTTCCAGAGCAGAGTGAAGCAGAGGCTTAGACTGGCACCCAGAAGGAGATCGAACCCTCTGGACTCCAAACCTATGCCTTCTGCTTTACCGCACGATGGCTCCCAGGGTCAGTGCCTACCAGGGCTTTATCCTCTGTGCTGCTGAGGGTGCCCAGATTCCTGCCAGGAACTTTGCCTCTTTGAATAGGGTGTGGGCACCCTGGCTGCCCACAGGCTGTCCCCAGTGATTCCCACTGGCAGGAGATGCTCCTCAGATGGGCATGTCCTAGGGGTTTTAGCTCCACAGCCTAGGAACCGAGTAAGGGAAGTCTCGGCCACCGATGCCGTGGAGAAAAGGGGAGCTGAGATCCATTCAGCATTGGAAGGTGCTGTCTGGGTTACCCTGACTTGGTACCAAGCTTCTGGAAGGTGAATGTATCAAATGGAACTCCATGAATATTGGTGAACTGAGGGGAGCCAGGGGATGCAGTGGGGCGAGGGGTGGGGGGTCGGTGGGGGGTGCGGGTAGTGCTGGGAAAGTTTGCTGCCCCTTTCCCCACCCAGTTTATGTGCAGTTGTGGGCATCTTTTTCTCTCTTGACTGCTTTTAATTTCTCATTTAATATCCTATTTACTATTTCATTTAATATTCTGTATTCATATCCTGTATTATGTTTTGTACTAGACAAAAACGGGGGGCCTTTGGGATGGGATTTGATGAGTGAAGGGATGTGGAACCCCTTATTTTCTGTCTTATTTGGCTAGCTGCCACTGTACTGCGTGTGGAGCATCACTTGCACCTGTCCACCCTTGGGTAGCCTCCATGTGGTTCCAGAAAGAACGTTTGACCTGAATTCTCATATGACCTATGCATGGCCGAACTACAGCCTCCTTTTTTTAATAGGCTCTACTCAGCCCTGTGTGGCGTAATGTGGCAAGGACTTTCTTTATGGCCTTTTTTTTTTTTTTTAATAGGATCTTTTGAGTAAATCTTTCACTGTTGGCGAAACACTGTTTAAAATTAGATCCACTTATTTATTTAACAAATGTTTATTGAATATCTACTATTCCAAGAACTGAGGATAGAGCAGCAAACAGGACAGATGCAAATCCCTGCCCTCTAATGGACATGAATCCTCTTGGTGAAGCCCCAGCACAACTGCAGTCTCTCTGCATAAGGAGTTTCTTTGAACTTTGCCTCTTTGAATAAGGTGTGGACACCTTGGCTGCCCACAGGCAGGAAACCATTCAGTGTCTCCAGTGGAGAGGGCAGAAAGGTAATGGACACAGATATGGCTCCCGGGTTCCTAAGGATTGGCAGGGGTGCTGAGATATACTCTAGGGCTCGGCTGTGCCCTCGGATCAGGGAAGATGGAAAACTCGTGGTTGGGATGCATTGGTGGGAAATGGGCGTCCACCTGGAAGCAGGTAGAGATGTTGTCAACAAGAGCTTCTCATTAGTCCGTGTGGCAAAGCTGGACAATTGCAGTGAAACTACCATAACACAGGGGTAGGCAGGTACAGAGATTCTGCTACATGATGGACCCACTGTGAACTTGCCTGTTGAAGGAAGCAGGCCTCAGGAGGCACTGGGACTCACTGGCCGTGGTCCAGCCCCATGATGTTCCCTATCTACTGCTGTGCATAGGAACTGGGTTTGTGTTTTCCTTTATTTGAGGTTTCCAGGAGGTCAGGCGGTCTTGCAGCCTCTGTTCCGTCAGCAGCTTTGTGCCTCGCTCTCTGCACCCTTGCCCATCCCAGGAAATGTGCTGCAGCCTCCAGGCCATGCTCAGCACTTGGGAGCGTGTGGAGGAGCCCTGGCCCCAGAGTGATCCCACCAAGTGTTGAAAGGGCCTGGGGTTTCCGAAGGTCCCTGTTCACCTGCATACCTATTTGTTTTTTTTTTTAATTTAATTTAATTTTATTATGTTATGTTAGTCACCATACAATACATCAACCTGCATACTTTTGAACTCTGTGCTGTCTCTTCTCATACACGTGGCCGAATAGCGGAGGCTTTTTTTTTTTTTTTCCATTCCTACCTGTTCCGGAAAGGATTTATAAGGTGCCATAGATTAAAAATCGGATGAAAGAAAACCAAGAGTGGAGATGAAGTGTCCCCTGAAATGAGTCTAGAAATGCATCAAACGTAAACCTTCATGAACTATATATTTGCAGAGTTGCCAAGTTGGGCCTGCAAATAGGGAAGTAAGCCGGTGCCCCAGCCTTGGCTATACCTTAGCATTGCCTGAGGAGCTCTGATGAGAAATGGCAGGACTTGACCACAGAGCAAACAAACTAGCATCTCTGGGGGTGCGCCCAGACACTGGTATTTTTAAAGCCCTCAGGTGGTTCTAGCATGGAGCCAATGTTGACAACACCGATATACTTTCCTGCCAGAAGTGGGAGAGGGGGAACCTGGTGGGGCACAGCCGTCTGTGTCTTCAAGATGTAAAGGAGGTGCTCAGGAGAAGTGAGAGAATTCCTGGGACGGAGAAGAGTGGGAACTTTCCCCTGCAGGTCCCGGTTTAGGAGGTGCCAAGAGCAATTTTAGTCTGTCTCTTGAAATGATTCCCCATTGCCAGTGCAGTTGGGTAACCGAGTTTCAGGTGGACTTAGGGTGCTAGTAGGAAATGGGGGAGGTGGCTTGTGCACCCCGAGTTCTTCCATGTGTGGCCTCCCAAACCAGAGAATGTAGGGACCCCAGCAGATACAGCCCATGACTCCTGACCCTGAGTTCAATCAAGAGTTACATGCCGTTGCTTCAATCAGGGCTTCTCAGCTCATTCAGAATCCGCTACCCATTATTTTAATGCAAATATTTGCAATTCTGAAACAATATAAGAAAACTTACCCGCAACGGAATTTCCAGCTAATCAGTATAATAGCTAGATGTAAAGAATCACTATGTGGATGGATGCTTGGGCAGAGCCAAACTAGAACCCAGTGAAGCCACTAAATGCGTTGTGGAGACTGGACTATAACATCGCAGGGGACGGCTCCACGTGTGGTCCAGAACAGAGACATTCTGGTAGGGATGCAAGTACCCCTGAATGATGAGTGACTTTTGCTCAGGGTCTAAGGTCTAAATGGTAGTCAACGCCGGTCCTCTCTGTTTTCACAGTAATCATATTTCTGGAAAATTCAGTATGTCTGAAAAGTGTGCCAACAGTAAATATTCTGTATAAGTGTAGATGGAGTTAGGAACTAGGCTCCCCAAATGATAAATGACGTGCACGGCTTGGAGGTCATGCAGGACAAGAGACAGTCTTTACCTTGCGGAACTGCCCTGTGTTGTTCTGGAAGTGACTACTACTCAACGCTTTGTTGTGATCACCCAAAGTGTCCCCTTCTCCATACTTTCAAAAGTGCTCCCTTAGCAGCCATTCCAGCCCCTTTGAGAACCAGGGGTTTCCCCTCATCACTTGGTAGTAAGTGATTAAAGCCCTAATGCCACTGTGCACCCTGACAGCAGGGCGCGGATGGGGTGTAAGCCAGCCATCCGGAGTGCACTCCTGTTGACTGTTACACGGGGTCATATTGGTGGTGATAGAAATCAGAACAGTGGGGCCGTGCGCCGTGAAGGGTGGCTAGTAAGGGACACAAAGACTCTTTAGGGGAGGATAGAAATGGTCTGTATCTTGATGGGGTATTCCTGGGGTATACAGTTGTCACGGTTAATGGAATTCTACACTTAAGACTTACTGTGTGTTTCACCGTGTGCATATTATATCTCAGTAAAAAAAATCCAGAGGAGTGAAGACAAAGAAAAATTCGTACAGAGAATGTCTAGTCCGCCTTGAGTACCCATAACTCTCACTTTGAAACGGAGCTGTTGTCACTGGACCAGCGGGCAGTGCTTGGGGACAAGCCCTGGGAGGCAGGACTCAGTATGGAGGCTGTGGCAAGCGGAACTGGAGCCGTGCCAGAGGGCCGACGGGGTCAGGCAGATCATTTGAGAGGGGACAAGGGACGGGAGAGCAGGGCCTTTCCCATCACCGGGTCTGGTTGCTGTGATCCAGGAGCCCTAGCAGGTTCGTTGTGGAGAAACAGACCCTGTGTTAAAATTCAGTCCAACCATCAAGAGGCTTGGGTCTGGCCCATTCCTGTCTGTGGCCCTCTGGTAATGGTAATCCTGCCCCTCTGTGCCTTATTTTTCCCTTTGCTGTTAAAACCCACGTGAAACCACCAATCTGGTGGCTTTGTGCCTTGTCATAGCTGAACAACTTAGACTGCCTAGCAACACCTAAAACCTCTGTGGCTGTTTTTACTTTATCTCCATATCCCTGTGCACGATAGCCTTTGATGATTAGAAAACCTTCCTTGCCTTGTTTGCGTGAGTAAATAAGCCAGATGAATCTGCTGTGAGCCAGGCTTTTGGATCGTCTGATAAGAAGATCGCCAAAATTTCAGTGTTTCTCAGACCTTCCGAGATGATGAGTGTTTCTGTTGCCTCCGTCATGGGAGTGGTTTTGTTTGTTCATAGTTCTGTATAACTTTTTCTCTGGGGGAAGATCAGGGATAGCCATGCTGAACGAACACACGGTGGGGTTTTAGGATGTCTGTGTGTGGTGGGGTATGTGTCACTCTTCTCTGCAGAAGGGAAATAGTCGTATCATACCGTGGTGACCCCCAGACTCCTCTGTGTCCGCACCCTGGTTCTCCTTCCATGTCTCGAGTGTGGAGCCATCCTGGGGGGCCTCCTCAGTGTTAGGGCGAGGTTGCTCTGTCTGGCCCCATGGGTGTGACGTTGTGTGGCCCCCATGGTTTCATTTCCCGTGACTGGGACCGGGTAGAGATGATTGTTGTCTGTGTAGGGCAGTGCCTCCCAGATTTTACCACCAAAGGACTCCTCTTGGGAAATGAAAAGTGAATGCTCAGGCTAGCACTCCAAAGTGGCTCACCCTAAGGGCTAGTTCTTTGATGACTCATGTTTTACCTCTGGGAGATTTTTCTTTCCATTTCATAATATAGCAGTGTTTTCTCTAATATAAAAAATGACTCTGCCCAGAAAATCCTTGAGTCGAATCAGTACCCCAGGAAGTTCGACTCTGAGTTCCCTGGCTGAACACAGCTTCCCCTTGGGGATTTGCAGATTCTAGATTAAGAAACAGGGACTTGTGTAAGCCCAGAATTCTAAAGAATCTTCCACAATCACGTGGTTCTATGGCTTTATGAGTAAGTTCCTTTACACCTTGTCTTGAAAACTGACATTTTTGGTCTTAACGATACTGGAGACTGTTTAATTGCCATTTGAGTCCTTATAACAGGTGAAGATCATAATTACAGGCTTGATTTTAATACCATGCCCCGCTCCCCATAGGTGTTCACGATGGTTCACGTGGAGGTGTGACAATACGGAAAAGGCTGAAGAACCTGCTTTCATCTTTGCTTCTTTCAGGGAACAGTCCCTCCTCAGTTTTACTCAATGTTGAATAGTGCGTGGGATGAGAAGTCATATTAAACGAGGCTGTGTATGTATTTGTGAGGCACTCAGTGTGAAGAGTGAGCGGGTAGGCGGTGGAAATGTGAAAACTGCCAGTAGGATTTCCGTTTAAATTTCAGACGTGGGGCCCTTCAGGTCCCTGGAAGGAGGAGGAGGCTTCTGCTGTTGTCTTCCCTTTCTTCTTGGGTTTCTACCGAGGTGTGGCTCCTGCAGAATTTCCCTTAGAGCCAGGTGAGAGGGGTCTCATCCAGGCCCTGTACTTCAGAGGGTCCTGTGCTGCTTCTCAGCCAGCCGCGGGCCTCAGCATGGCCAGGAGTCTGTGGGGCTAAAAGGATGTGCCTCCTCGGAGCCTGTGCCCACCAGCCTGGCCGTAATCCAGGTACCCGGGACCCTGGAAATTCCTTGTCCAAAGAGCCTGGGCAGAGCTTATCTATAGGTCTCTTTCTTAGGTCATTCCCCTGTGGACTCCCGCCGCTATGCCTCCCTGATCTGCTGAGTGGCCCGGGCTGTATGGGCGGGGGGAGGGTAGACTTGGATGTGTGGAGCGGGATGTCTACCCGTATGCACGCTCAGGGCGCCTCATGATACGTGACCGAGCGGGGGGGCCATCCAGGGAGTCCAGCTGGGAGGTTGACGTGGACAGGAAGAGCACAAGCCCCACGAGGGGCTGCTCCATGCAGATGCTGTGTGGGACAGTCCATGCTCCCAGAGCCACGTGCCTGCTGACCCCCTCCCCAGAAGTGGACCCACACAGTGCATGTGTCTTCATGAGGTCTGGGGTGTGTCTGATGCGTGCCACCTCTGTCCTGTGCCTGGCTTCTGGCCTGGCAGGCGAGACACACAATGTGGGGGAATTCCTCAGGAATAAGAAGGAAATTCCTCAAGGTTGTGGGAAATTCTTCAAGAATAAGAAGGCGTTAATAGATGCACCATGGCCACAACGTGGGAATGACCTCTCCTTCCCTCTGCACCGGGGCCCTGGGCCTTGGGGAAGCCTCTTGGGTTCTGGTGACTGTCCCTCCATCCCTCAGCTGTCAACTTTTCCTGTATCTGCACGGGGTATGGAGTTCCTTGGAGCCGGACAGGACAGCTCTCGGAGATGAAGCAGGGCTTCTGCTGAGGAGCCTGCACGTCCATCGTTAATTCTTACACTCCCGTCTGTGCTTCTGTAGTTGAGCTCCTGCTGAAGTCGGTCGTGCTAGGTCTAGTAGGACATTGCTGTATGCCTCACAGTCACGTTGCCACTTTCTCTGTAATAAACAAGAGGCTTCGCATGTATCCATCGTGTGCCACAGAGCCATGGTGTGTACCGGTTTCCAGATAACGTTGTAATCACCAAAAAGCAAGGGGAACTGTACTTGGGAAGTTCACGATGGCTCGCTTTTTCATGTGATTGTCATAGAAAGCTCTGCTTCCTGTTTTCCCACCCCGGTGCACTGCAGCGAATGGGCTAGGCTGCTAGGGGCAGGGGGGTGACCAGCCGAGCCGCCTGTCATTCTGGGTCCCGGTCGGGCGTCGGTAGCTCGGTGTCCCTGGGCCGCTGCTCCCCAGCTGGAATCCACTCTGGAAGGGATGGTAGGCAGGGTGGGAAATTTCATATGTAATACAGATATCACTGCATGTAAGGGTAGGAAAGGAGCGGTGTGTTAATTTTTGGGAGCATTAATCCTTTCCGCTTCCTTCATCCTTTCATTTTAGGTGGAGGAAAATTCATCTGAACAATGACACAGTGGAGTAAATCTGTAATGTTTCTTATTGTCAATACTTTCTGAAAAATATTTTGAAGTTTACTTGTAAACTGATTTCAAAAGTCGCAGCAGGTTTTCGCTCCGTGGCCTCTGGACAAGGGAGGTTGGCTTAGCCGGTATCCCTCCCGGCGGGAGTCACGTCCCGTGTCTGGTGCTGCTCCTTCTGCTCCTCCTCAGCGTCCTCCCTGGCTTCCTGGCTGTGCAGCCTTTGTGTAGCCCCTGAAGTAGTAGTCTTCCTCTTCCAGTGCCATTGCCGGCCCCATAATGGTTCCCCTCGCATTTCTGTTCTCTGACTCACACTCAGTACCCATACTCCATCCTTTCTCCCCTTGATTTGAGGCCATGTGAAGATGCTGGGTAGACGGGTCCCTCCCTCTCTCCCTCCTTCCCTGCCTTCCTGAGCTCTGACCACAATGCAGGCTGAATAGGATGGGGGCCCTCTTCACAAGAGTATGGGGGAGGGAGATGATCTTCTCTGTACCTTTCTCTCCTGGCCCAGTTAGGGAAGGCCAGCCCCCAGGGGAGCCGTGGGTGCCAGAGCCAGAGGTCTGAGGCACCAGGTGCCCTGGGCCAGGGAGAACCTATGTGACTTGCTGCTCCTGGCTGTGGAGGAAGGGGGTGTCTACAGGGCCCCCCGGGAAAGGCCTCAGATCAGAATCAGCTCAGAGCTGGTGGGAAGTCACAGAAGAAGCGGGCTGACTGGAAAGGGTAGAACCAAGTGACAGGCCTGGGGAGCCCTGTGGAGGTGCCATGGAGGGAGACTGGCAGAATGCTTGCAGATGGGCAAGGAGAAGAAGCCGTGAACCCAGTAGCAGAGGATGGGAAAAAGAGACAGTGAAGATAAAAGTTCTTTTAAAAAACTTTCTGGGGCAAAGAGGAAGAGGGAAAGTGAAGTGGTTTTTGGGGGACTTGGGAAGTCAACTCTGCAAAAGGTTTCCTGGACTTTCCAAATAAATTCATTCCTCTTGCCCATCCTTCTTCCCCCTCCCCACCCTATTCATTTCTCTGACATTCTCCCTACAAGTCCCCCCACCCCAAACTGCGCTCATTTCTGGGCCACACTGATGGAGGTGGGGGGGGGGCACTGTGCTTCGGACAGGGGACAGGAAGACCAGGGAGTCTTTGGTTTTGTGTTACGATTCATGTGGATAAGCCTCTGTGCCTCTGATCCCTTAATGATGGGCTGTGTACCCTCCCATAAATCTGACATGAATGATCGGGTGCTAGTTAGTCCGTTTAATCTAAGCAGAGTGTTTGGTGTTGCATTAGTCAGGCTATTTTATGGATCGGGCATTAAAAGGCCTTATGCTTCAGCCTTACCAGCAATTGCAAAGGCCTCAGGAAATGAATCAGACCTGAAACAAATACCAGACTCCGAAAAATCAAAAGTAAACTGTAAAAACCAGGGAATGGATGGTGCGATGTCTACAGGACACAACAAGGACACATCTCAGCTCAGCTTTTTGGAAGTTCTTTCAGATTCTGTAATTTGGAATGCAGGTGTATCAGTGTGCTTGACAGAAGGAAGCCCGAGCACTCACAGCGTGCCTGTTCTTATAAAGGGCCTGTTCATTTTTTTTCCCTGGCATCTGGTTCTCTCTCTGAGCTCTGTTCCCTAAGGGCATAAAGTGGCGAGATGCCCGTAGGTGGTTCCACCTTTCTGCCTGGGCCCCGCGAAGTGCCAGGCTATGTGTGCTTATTCCAAAAGAGATGGTGGTCGTCAACCTCTTGGTATTCCTGACCCCCTGTGATTCGATTTTCTGAAACAGTTGTCTCAGAGGACTGTGGAACATAGGGCTCTTTAAACATGTGACTCATTTTTGTTAGCTTGTGTTGGTTGTTTCTGGACACCTCTTGAGGTCTGGGCAGTAGTCGGTAGCTGGAAGCTTCCTCACTGAAGCTCACGCTGGCATGTGTGCCTCCTTCCCCAGGTAGACTTGCCCCTCAAGGATGCTGACTCGGTCCTGAGAAGCAGGAGCACTTCACACAAGAAAGGGCCATCTCCAAGGTAACAGGGCTGCTTCCATCAGCGCTTTCTCACAGACGGCTGGAGCCTCCAACCTCAGCTTCAGGTGATTCTGGCGTCTCTCTCACTGTGCACAGAACGTTCTGTTTGTCCGTACACTTTCCTTTGGGACAGCTCCATGGTTTTATCTGATTTCTGAAGGGGTCGGTGACCCCACTGAGGGCCACTGCTCACCCACTTTCCGAGGGCCACTTACCGATCACTACAGCTATGACAAGTGTGCTGATGGCTCCCAGTGCACTGTGTGCTGTCCAGTTCCAGCACATTCCAGGCCCTGTGTCCATGTCACTCAGCTTTCAGCTGACACTCGGATTCTCCATTTCTGTCGGAGGCAACACTGCTAGCTAGCCCCAGCAGACCCAAGCCCAGTGGGGCTGTGAGTGACACCCTTGGGTCATCTCCCCGGGCTCTGGAGTGTGGGTTCTGGAACATGTCCCTCTTACCTGGCTTGGCCCTCGCTGGTCTTGGTCTGAGTGAATCGGGGCAGCTGCATCCCAGCCCTCCCTCAGCCCTCCTCTTGCTGGCCTCTGAGCGAGTCTCAGATATGCCCCCTTTCTGTCTATCCCTCACTGCTGGCTGGCTCACGGCCACATCCTCTCTCATCTGGACACCCTTTCACTGCAGCCTGCTCTCCCTGCCTACCCTCTTGTCTCCGGTTTACATTCCACACGGGTGCCGAGATTTCTACGAAATCTGATTGTACACCACCCTGTGGCTTAACACCTTTAAGTGATTCTCTTTTTTGCCATCTACAAATTGCTGTCCCAACTCCACAGCCAGGCTCTGTGTTCTGGGCACTGTCAGCTTCCCCAGCTTTGCTTCTTGGCTTCCCACCTTTGGTTGATGCTCCAGAACTGGTTGGGACTGGTCTCCTCCAGATGCTCCCCACCACCTCATGAGGTTCAGGTAACCCCTCCTCCAGGCTGAGTTAGGGCCCTGGGCATTCCTCTCCCCATAGACACCCCCGCATCATCGGATAACTCTGTGGACCTGCCCGCTTTCCCCACTGGCTGATGAGCTGCTTGAGCCAGACCCTGGGTCATTATTCCTGTTTGTTCCCAGGGCCATGTATAGATATTTACTATGGCACGTAGTAAATATCCAGTATACAATTGTTGAATTCAGCAGTGAATGAATAAAGAAATGAATGGATATCTGGAAACATTTCACCAAAGCTTGTACTTGTCATCAGCATGGGGGTGATTATAACAGCTAACATTTGAGGGTGACCATTTGCCAGATGGTTCTACACCCCTCACACCTGACAATTCATTTCACCCTCAACAGTTGTCAGTGACAAATACCGCTCAAGTCATCCCCATCTGACAAGATGGGGAACTGAAGCATGGAAGCTGGGCTTTGATCCAGTGCCATTGATGGGAGGGTGTGGGACTCATCCGTGATCACATGGGGCTTATGCCTAAATTGTGGCCATCTTGAAGGGTGGCTTCTTGTTTTTATTATTTTATTTCATTAATTATTATTATTATTATTTTTTGTCTGTGGGACTAGCACTCTGCCTGGCATATAGCAGAACACAGATGCTGTTGAGAGACTTCCTCAGTTGGCCACCCTTTCAACTATTGGCAGTGCAAGTCTAGTCAGGTTTGGCATCATCCTTGGAATTTCTGTGTTGTTTCGGGGGGGTGGCTAGTGGGGTTTGTGTTAATTTTTGTCTGGAGCACGGTTAGTTTAGTCTCGGGTGCATCTTAACCTCCCTTCCACTGGCCTTCCTTGGACATATGACCCTTAACCACATCTCCTGGCCAGGAGATGACCCCCCCTTGCCCTGAGGTTCTGGGGACTTATCTGGATTCAGAAGGTCCCCTGTTGAGAGGAAGGGGCCATTATCTCCCCTGCTTTTTCTCAGAGCAGTTCTGGGGCAGGCAAAGCAAAACCTGGACCCAGGGGGCTTGGCTTCCATGTTTATAGACTATCGGAGTGGCAATGGCTCAGTGACCGTCTGACTCCATGCCCACGGGTATGTATGAGGGAACTGAAGCCTTAGGAGGCGTTGTGTCCGACATCACACTGCCCTGTGGTGGCAGGCCATTTGCCTTGGACCTGTAATGAATCAGCATTTCCCCACAATTAATTTAGAATTACATCTTGAGATAGAATCTGTATAAAACTCACTCTGGCACCTTCCTTTTCTTCTCCCATGCTTAGTAATCAGACAAGTCAGACCTTGTAATTGCATGAACTAACAGCTAGCCCGGTTCACTTAGTTTCCTGGTGTCTTTATATTGTTTTAGATAAACTAACAGGAGCAGTTGATTGGCCTGGAACCAGCCATTGGGAAATAATTTAATCCTTTATTTTCTGCCTCTCTATCATGGAGCCTTAAAACACACACCCACACAGTTACAGAAAGAGCTAATAAGCCAGGCTGCTAGACTTCTTATTTTAATAATCGAAATATAGTTTAAAAGTAAATATGATAATAATGCAATTAATCTGGGTGCACTTGGGAGAAGGCCAATTTATGTGAATAAAATGTCAGAATTATAGGATATGTAAGGAATGCAGTTTTAACTGTTGTGAGGTAGGTCCCCAATTCTGACCAGAAGCATGATCACATTGATGTGGGGAGACTAACCCATCATTGTGACTTGGGGCTGAGGGTGGAGGCAGGTGGGAGTTAATGTATATGGTTTTAGAGATTTTTCTGGAATAGTAACATTTTTATTTTTGTTTCACGTCCATACCTCTCTTTTCCAGGAGAATATGAAAGTGTTACTCAGGCTTGTTTGTTTCATAGCTGTATTGATTTCTTCTCTGGAAGCCGGTAAGTTAAGCATTTCTTCGTGTTCTTGTCTGCTGAGAAATCCTGTTGTTTAGAATACATGAAGAACCTTCCCTGACAGAGTCATTTTTTTCCCTCACCTATTTCTGTTGAATCCCAGAACAGAGAGCCTCCTGATCCCAGAACTGTACTGTGCATTCTCTCATTTACGGATTGGGAAACTGAGGCACAGTGAGGCTAAGAGTCCAAGCTCACATAGCTAATGTCAGAGCAGGAGCTAAAATCCAGGCCTCCAATGTCAAGGCCAGGCCTCCTCCGACTTTGTTGCTGATTGAAGAGTGTGATGGGAGATCCTGGCTTTCATTCAGAAGAGGTGTTAAATGTAGTTGTTACGAACCCATAGCTGAGAGCCATCAAGAGATGGCTTTGTTTGTTTGTTTTAGTCTGGCTTCTTTCAGTCAGCATAATTTTTTTGAGATCCATTCAGATGGTATAAATTGATAGTTATTATTTTATTACATGGTAGTTGTCTATTGTATGGGTATATCACCATTTATTTATCCATTCACATTTGATGGACATTTCAGCTATTTCTAGTTCTTGACTATTCAGAGTAAAGGTGCTAAGAAAGTTAGCGTTCAGGTCTTTGAATGGGCATATGTTTTCATTCCTCTTGGGTGAATACCTCAGAGGGGAATGGCTGGGTCATATGTTAGGCTTATATCAAACTTTTTAAGAACCTACTGATGTGTCTTCCAAGCAGTTGTACCATTTTATACCCTCACCAGCAGTGAACGTGAATGTGAAAGTTCCACATCTCACCAACACCTGATATTGTCAAGCTTTTCAATTTTAATACTGAAAGGAGTAATACCTGTTTGTAGTTTTAATTTCCATTTCTTGCTAATGACAATGAACTTCTTTTCATGTGCTTTTTTGCCATCCATATATCACAATTCACTTTCTCTCCTTTGTTTCACATATACTAATAGCTTGTCTTTTTAAAAATAACTGCTCTCAGGCTTATGGTATCTGTCTTTAACTTATTGCTGTGTGATACTATACTATTTCACATATACTATAAAAAACATAAAACAATATACATCCACTTCTCTCTTCTCGAACTTTGTCTAATTGTTCCCTAAACATTTTACTTCTTTATATGTTACAAATCTCACAATCCTTTTTTTATTTTTGCTTTAAACATTCAGTTATCTTTAAAGAGATTTAATAATGCTATGGCTTGAGATCCACTAATCTTTTTTTCTGTAGTGTCAAATCTGCCATTAATCATATCCGATATATTTTTTAAGTTAGCATTGTAGTTTTCATCATTAAAAATTTAAATTAAAAAAAGATCTCTATTATGTCTCTACTCAACATGTTTGATCTAGTATCTTGAACAAATGGAACACAGTAGTAATAACTATTTGAATTTTCAATCTATTAAGTCTGTCATCTGTATCATTTCTGGGTCAGTTTTGATTGATTATTTTCTTCTTTTTTAAAAAGATTTTGTTTATTTATTTATTTTTATTTTTTTATTTTTAAGATTTATTTATTTATTTGAGAGAGAGAGTGAGAGAGAGAGAGAGAGAGCACATGAGAGGGGGGAGGGTCAGAGGGAGAAGCAGACTCCCTGCTGAGCAGGGAGCCCGATGTGGGACTCGATCCCGAGACTCCAGGATCATGACCTGAGCCGAAGGCAGTCGCTTAACCAACTGAGCCACCCAGGCGCCCTGTTTATTTATTTTAGAGAGAGAGAGCATGAACACAAGTGGGGGGATGGACAGAGAGAGAGGGAGGAGCAGACTCCCTGCTGAGTGGGGAGCCTGAGGCCAGGCTCAGTCCCAGGACCCGAAGATCATGACCTGAGCCAAAGGCAGGCACTCAACTGACTGAGCCACCCAGGCGCCCTGATTATTTTCTTCTTATCATTGATTGTATTGTCCCACTTCTTTGCACACCTAGTAATTTTTTATTGAATGCTAGACATTGTAGGTTTTACCATTTTGAGTGCTGGGTATTTTTGTATTACTAAAAATGTCCTTGAACTGTTCTGCCACAAGGTTGTCACTTGGAAATAGTTGATCCTTTCAGGTTTTGCTTATAAGCTTTATTAGTCAGAATCAGAAAAAGGCTAATTTTAGGCCTAATTTGCCCCATCTACAGGGTCAAAACCCTCTGGGTACCCTACTGATGTTCCATGATTAATGAGGTTTTCCATTCTAGCTGTTGAGAACAGAAGTATGTGCTCCAGTGGATATTCACTCTAATCCTTTTGGCAATTCTCACTCTGGTCTTGGGTAAATTGTAGGGCTCACCTATTCTGTTTTCCATCTTTCTGGTATTTCTGTCCTTTGTTCCGTGATGTTCAATGTCTTGAATATTGTTTCATATACTTGGTCCATTTTTTTAATTGTTCAGGTGGGAGGGCAAATCCAGTCCATTTTGTACTGAAGCAGATCTCTCTCCTGCTACATTAGCACCAATTTTCAGATGAATAAAGAGGGGATAAGAGAGGTTAAATAACTTTCCCAAGGGCACACAAATAGTAAGTGGCACGACTGGATTTGAATATAAATCTTTCAGACTTCCAGGATGATGCTTTTAATCATAAAGCTGTTAAAACATATATAATATGAACTGATGTATTTTATAGTTAATGTGTTTAAATGTTGATATTACATTAAGAAACATGGATGAATTTCTCACAGAAATTGCTTTCTCTTTTTCCCTTTTAAAGACATATGTGAGGAACGTGCAGAACAAGTAATTTTAGTTTCATCTGCATATGAAATTGATGTTCGTTCATGTCTTCTTAACCCAAATGAAAAGAAAGGCCCTATAATTTGGTATAAAAATGACAGCAAGACACCTATATCTATGGAAGTAGCCTCCAGGATTCATCAGCATGAAGATAAACTTTGGTTTGTTCCTGCTAAGGTGGAGGATTCAGGATATTACTATTGCACCATAAGGTATGAAAGGAATCCGTATGTTGCAAACATGTGTTCTGTGTGCCTGCAATAGATAAGGACAGAAACATTGTTAATTGTGCTGAATTCACCTATTTTGATTGATTTTAGGAATTCAACTTACTGCCTCAAAATTAAAATAACTACTAAGTTTGTACAGCATGAACCTAACTTGTGTTACAACAGAGAAGCTATATTTACACAGAGACTACCTGTTGCAGCAGATGGACAACTTGTGTGTCCTTACATGGAGTTTTTTAAAGATGAAAAAAATGAGTTACCCAAAATAGAGTGGCATAAGGTAATTTTACGTGAAATACGGTATTTTACTTTTTCAGCAAATAAAATTTTCTGTCCTAGACAATAGGGTGAATCTGCAGGGTACTTTTTCATTTGACGTATTGCTTGCTTTCGCCTGGTGAAACTTAATAGGAATTTTTTTTTTAAAGTTGTAAGACTGCATACATTTAATGAAAGTCTTACTTTCTGTTAATTTTATTTAACAAGATAAAGTTGAGAAAAGGATAGTAGAAATAAAAGATGTAAAGATAAGGCTGATTATAAATTCAAGGTGTTTGAGAGATCTCTATTTATTATAAAATATATTGTGTTTTTGTTTTATTAAAAATACTAAGTGGTTCTTAAATAACTGAGTGGTTTCTGTAACTGTCTTTTTTTTTTTTTAAAGATTTTATTTATTTGACAGAGAGAGAGAATGAGAGAGAGAGAGAGAGAGAGAGCACAAGAGGGGGTAGGGTCAGAGGGAGAAGCACTCCCTGCTGAGCAGGGAGCCTGATGTGGGACTCGATCCCGGACTCCAGGATCATGGCTTGAGCCAAAGGCAGTCGCTTAACCAACTGAGCCACCCAGGCACCCTAAGTTTCTGTAACTGTCTTAAGAGTGGATTGGCTAGCATTCCCTGGAACACGTCATGTTTTGGCACCTTTGATCTACCTAGTTTGTTGGAGCTTACAGGGGGAATCATCTTGTAGAGGTTAAGAAGTACAAAATAAATAATATCAATGCAGAAAGGAAGTTCAGCATTACTGAGAAATTATGACGTTAGCATTCTGTCCTCAAACATGGTTTTCTTGCAAAGTAAATTTGTCTTCACTTGTCTTCAAAGTGCAAGGCTCATAAGCATAAAGATTTAATACCCTGGGAATGTAATTGGTACTATTGCCAAAAAAATACTATATTTTAAAACTTGCACGCAAGGAACATAGTCATATATATTCACATATATGCTCAGCTTGTGATCATGTGTCTGGTTGACAACAGAGGAGAAATAAACAAGTGTATGATGATTATTCTTGTAAATTTTCCTGAGGTATTCAATTCATATATGTAGGAATATCTATGAATATGAATATATATGTATATATACATGACATGCATAAGACATTTGCCAATGCGAAAAAATGGAGTTTCTTTTGCTGGTAGGCTGGGGAAAATCATTAATTGGTTTTAATACTTCTTACTTCTCCCTCTATCTAGGATTGCAAACCTCTACTTCTTGACAATATAAACTTTACGGGAGTGACAGATAGACTCATCATAGCAAATGTGACTGCAGCACATAATGGGAAATATACTTGTGGAACATTCTACACGTACTTGGGAAAGCAATACCGTATTACCCGGGTTATAGAACTGATGACTATAGGTGAGTCACAGCTCCAATCCTAGGGGTTTGAACCTGGGAAGGCCCAGAAACCATGATTCTAATATTACCTTCATTGTTCAGGGAGGAACTAAACCCAAGAGAAGCTTGATGACTTGCCAGAGGTCGCATGGCTTTAGCTTTGTTGTTGCCAATATTATGTACATGTTTTGCATTCCTGTTTCAGATGCAGTGCTAATTAGACGGTAGGAGTTACGTTTTCCAACTGAAGTAAGAGGCTTGTTCTTTGCATGACTAAAGATGGTTCTTCTAGAGAGCTCTGGGGTTCCCTGTGACTGGTGTATGAGGAAGGACAGTTCTGAGCACTTTCACCTGGGGAGTCCAAGTGTCTAGCAGTAAGGAAAATTGACTTGATCTTGATGGGGTGGACGCTAATGGGCTTTGGAATATGTTGCGTTCCCAGACTGCACTGTCCCTCTTAGTTTCTTGTTAGCTCAGTTACTTTTCCTCTTTTAAGCCTGCTTCCTCCTCTGTAAGATGATAGAATTTTCCAAGGTTGTTGGGGAGATTAGAGATCAAGTATGCTCAGCTTGTGACCGTGTGCCTGGTGAAAAACAGAGGAGAAGTAAATAGGCATAGATAATTATTCTTGTAAATCTTCCCGAGGCTTTCAGTTCTCTATTAATTATGTTTCACCTTAAAAGCGATTTTACAAAAAAATGCACTCCTACAAATTACCTGGGGATGGGCAGAATGCTCAGCCTTTCTGTAAATAGTAGATTTTGTAAGCTTTCAGTAATAAAAGAAGAGTTCCTTTAACCAGGACTTTAAAAGTTAAAGGGGCCTTATTAGTAATTATGCTGGGACAACCGGAATAAATGGGGACTGTCTCAGATAAACCCTAAATATGATCACCATACATATAGCTAGGTTTTCTCAATTCTCTAATAATTTATATTTTTCAAATGTTAATTTTATTTACTTATTTTTTAAACTTTTTTTTAAGATTTTATTTATTTTTTGACAGACAGAGAGAGAGACAGCGAGAGAGGGAACATAAGCAGGGGAAGTGGGAGAGGGAGAGGGAGAAGCAGGCTTCCCGTGGAGCAGGGAGCCAGGAACAAGGAGCCAGGAGCAGGGAGCCATATGCGGGGCTGGATCCCAGGACCCTGGGATCATGACCTGGGGCTGGATCCCAGGACCCGGGGATCATGACCTGAGCTGAAGGCAAGACATTTAAGGACTGAGCCACCCAGGCGCCCTTTCAAATGTTAATTTTATTGAATCAAAATGAATTCCTTGCCCAAGTCCTACAAGCATCAGCGAATTATAATTTTCAACAGTCCTTATATCACACCCATCCTGGGTTTTTAGCAGCCTCTCTCTGGCCACGGGATAACTCTGGTTTGTCTTTCTTTACATACAGCAACCAGACCAGCAGGTAGAATTTTAGAGAGAACTAGGGAATTTTTTTTTTTAATAGGTCAAATATGTTTTAAATACTCTCTTCTTTTCTGATCCCCTTTATAGAAATAATATACTTCATCAGAGAAGGGGTCATATTTTGTTTTCGTAAAACAGATTCAAAAATATTAATTGAGCATCTACTATACGCCAGGCACTGTTCTAGGTGTACATTAGGGAACAAGAGAGACAAGATCCTGCCCTGATGGAGCCTACTTTTTTTTTTTTTTTTTGACCGTGGTAGAATATGGGCATTTCAATTCATAGTTTCTCAGGCTTGGCCACAGATGGACCTTCGAAGTCCATCTTCTTGTAAATAAAACTCAGATGAATTTCTGGAGCTCCCTAATACTCTTCTGCCCTTTTAAATAAATTCTGCCGAATCGCTTGGCATTCCCCTCTTGGGTCATTACTACAATTACTAAAGACAAGCAGGTGCTAGCACTGGATGGTCTGTCCGGTTAATGCTTCATCCACGGAAGTCCGTCCCCAGAGCTCCTTGTTGTTCCTGATTTGCTTCAAGAGAGGCACTTGTCTGGAGTCCCGGTGATGTGTGTGTTTGTAGCATCAAACTCGATGGGTTGAGCAGGGCTCAGGCGTGGTAGCAGGTATTCGTGGTTTAGCTGTGACCTCCTCATTGGCCTCCTTCCTTCACCTCTTGCCTTCTGTCCCCTGCCGCATACGCTCTGGCACTCAGGGGAATATCTGGCCAGCTAACCACGTGGTATTTCTTAGTACATTTTGCTAACCGTTGTCATCAGTTGAGATTCTGATCTGTAAGAGACTAAGAAGCCCTGCGGATGTTTGTCTTTCAGAAGAATACAAGCCCCTGAGGCCTGTAATTGTGAGTCCAGCTAATGAGACCATGGAAGCAGGTCTGGGTAAGTGGGTTCCAATCACGCTATGCTGAGATCTTTATTCTGAACTCAAGATTAAGATAAACTGTACCTTTACTACACATAACCGAAACCATTTACTGAATGGATCTATAATTAGTGGGAAAATAGCACAAATTATGTCTTTAAATGTTTCTTTGGATTTCCTGCCTTTCATAGCAGAAATCTAGCTATGTCTGATTTGTCCACCCTCACTTTCCTGTGGATGCTTATTACCCATGAAAACATCAGCCAAAGGCTAAGTTCAACAGGACTAGAAATGAGAAATGTAATTTATCTGACTGGCACAGGATGGATTTCTTAAGACCAGAGCTAAGCTTTTAGACTGAAGGGTAAGATAACAGACCAAAAAGGAAAAGTATTTTTCTAGAATGACCATCAAGCCAGTGAAAATTTTTTGTTTCAAGAACAAAGACATAATCCTCTAAGCATCCAGGCCTATACTATACACTCCAATAGCCACTAGCTATATGTTTTGGCTATGTACATGTAAATTTAAATTAAGTAAATTAATTAATTTAGTTCAATTAAAAATTAGTTCGTCAGTCACATTAGCCCTATTTCAAGGGCTTAATGGCCAGATGTGACCAGTGATTACCGTGGTAGCACAAATATAGAACATTTCTGCCGTCCCTGAAAATTCTCTTGAAAACCACTGGTCCAGACATAAAAACAGATTTTTGTATCAGAGGATCAAAAACCAGGCTGGCATGCAAAGTGCTCTTCTGTAAAAGTCACTGCATGAAGACAGTGAATAGTTGTACGGAGATTAGAAGGTGAAAGTTTGTGACCAATGGATTCTGTACTTGGCCAAGTTGTTATTCATGGTGGAAGGTAATATAAAGAAATTCATAGATATAAACAAACAGAGGTGTGAAAACTCAAATTAAATATAGGCCAATAGAATCTAGAGCAGTTTTCCTCAACCCCCTTTTTTTTTCCTCATTAATGCTCCCCTGTAGAGCCTAAAAGGGCATTTCCCTTCCCCGATCTTCCTCCCTTCCTTAGTTTTAATGCCACAGATCTATTATATATCTGTTGATGTACCATGGCACTTGTCAGGGCCCCAAACCATTGCAATATCTAAGATTTTCTTGCCCTCTCCCCAAGAACCACTTTTTGCCCTGTTGGCCCTAGCTTCTGTTAAGAATTCATATTCTAGTGGCATACATTTTAGAGTTCTGAAGTTCAGGTGGCATTGATCTCCAAATCTAAAAAATAGCTTCATATTAGGAAACAGTTATTTTAACATATCCCATTGACCAGATGCACACATCACCCTGTCATATGATTATCCTGAAGGGTGTCAAACAGGCATTTGCTAAGATTCAATACCAATTACCAATAAAGTGACTTAGAAAAATAGAAACTGGGGGATACTTCCTTAACTTAATAAATAATATTGATTCAAACCAATAGTCACTAACATTCTTAATGGTGAACCACTGTAGTGTTAGATGTTCTACAGGCATAGATGCCCAAATTAGGCAGCATTACTTAACATATTCTAGAAGTGCCCACTTGAGGCAATCATACATAAAAGAACCAAGGCATGCTTACTGTAAGGGAGAAAAGGACTTTATTATTATTTTCAGATCATATAATGTATGTATAACTCTCAAGAGAATTACTGGGGAGAAGTTAGGATTAATATATTATTAATTGGCCAGATATAAAATTAATATTCTAGGTGTAGCGGAAGTCCCTTCAACTGCGGTGGTGTGCTGTGGGGAAGAGATGGATTTGTAAGTCCCCGAGTGAGGTCCTGCCTCCTTGAGGCCACTACTTGGCAGAGGAGACTCTGGGTGAAGCCGTTGTCATTACATTTGACCAGGAGGCAAAACCTTCTACTGGGGACTTGAGGGATAAGGAAGGAGCATACATTAAACTCAGAGTCATTGGACATGGTGCAGTGAGATTCACTTTGGAAGTGAGGATGGTGGATGACACATCTCCGGAAACTCAGAGAATCATATTGTCAAAGACTGAATGTTCCAGTGAATTCACTCAGGTTTCTCTTCGAAGGTCAGAGGATTGCTGATAATCACAGTCCTAGGGAGCTGGGAATGGAGGAAGATGTGAATGAAGTTTATCAGGAACAAACCCCCTTTATCAGGGGGTCATTCAACAGTTTAGATATTATTTTTATCTTTTCTTCTTTCCCCCTCAATCCTCTTTTAGTTTTAAAAATAGTTCTTTTGTCATGTGGCGTTCAAGATGGAATTGAAGACTGGCACCTCACCTCCTTAAGACATCTGGTGATGTGAATTCTGGTGTCCATTAGTCATTATCATTTGTTTTCCTGGTGCTGAGTTTTGGTGATGAAACCTCAGTGCCCTTCCCGTTGCCCTCTCCTTTTTATGAATTATGTGTGTGCACAGAGGGGTCACCTTTTCCAGGACTGTGGGTCTTCAGGCTTATGGTAAATAAGACTCACCAATGCTAGTGTTCATAATGGCTTTCCGATTGGCCCTGAAGTTCTGGCAACTTCAGGAAGTTACTTCCCTCCTGGACTTGTGGCTTTCAGTGGGAGATGGAATTTTCTCAGAGAACCGAGCTGTGGAAAAATGGCCTTTCCTTCACTTAAAGCTGCTTTGAAAATGTGGGGATCTGGCCCCAAAGAAGAGGAATATCGGGCTGGAGTCAAGGTGGCATAGAGACGGTGAGAATAGGGACTAACTCCAAAGATGGCTTCACTGAAGATAAACCATTTTAAGATCAAGGAAAAATCTTGTCAGAAGATTCCCGAAAACTTGTGATTTTCATAAGTAGTTAATGAAGTTATTCATGCAGAAGTGTCTACAACAGAACACTGCTCTTTTTTATTTTATTTGTACTTTTTGGCCTGGGCATATGGGTTTTAAATGGATTGTCTGTAGCAACTTTGTTAAAATAAACAAAGTATTTGTAAAAGCAAGCAAATGAATAAAATTGATATTCCAAAATGGTAAACTTGTTTGGCAATAACCAACTAGAAAACATAATGGGGAAAGAGACCCCATTTGCAACATGTCATAGAGATGTCTATAAAATTTCTTAGCAAAATCTTTTAAAAACTATATAGGATTTATAGGGGAGAAAAAAATGCAAATTCTGACCTATATCTCAGGAAAATTGAGATTTAAAGCTTACATATCGACAAAGAGTAGGAGTGATGTTGTTTCCAATGGGGAGAAAATTGGTTCTTATTGGAATTAAAAATCTAAAGCAATATCCTGTATGTGGTATTAAAAATTCACTGGGAAGGAGGCAATTAGGATAAAAATGTATTAGAAGGCTCCAAGGGGAACAATAATGAAAGAAATTTTGAAAAACACTGATTTAAGGAAAACTGTAATAGAAATGTATGTTTTTTCTTATATGGAAAACTGGAAATTGTAAAAATAGCAACTCTTAAAATTATAGTTTTAATGGAATTCCAATAAAAATATGAATGGGCTCAAAAGTTGGCAAGTGGTTCTTAAAATTCACCCAGAAGATTAAAATGATGAGATTATTAAAATAACATTGGGAAGAAGAGCTCTAAATGATACTAACATTTACCCTAAAACTGCAGTAATTAAGATTGTGGCACTGTTGGCATCAGTATACACATTCAAATCAATTAAGAAAGTCTCAGATAAATAATTTATTTTCTAATAAAAGTGGCATTACAAATTATTATTCAGTAAGTGGTTCTGAAATGATCAATCAGCTATTTAGATAAAAGCTTAGGTTAAATCTCTCCCTCCTACCATACTCAATTATATTCTAGACAGAGTAAAGAACTCAAACAGTCAAAACAATAAAACAATGAGAACATTTTATATACCTTGATGAAAATGTATATAGATATTTTCCTGATTTGGTAGTAGAGCTTTTAGAAAAAAATTGTGAGAACAGATAAAACAGAAATTTGACGAAATAAAAAATAAAAATATCTACACCAAAGAATTTCCATAAACAAAAATAGAAGGAAAGTAGTGAACTCTGAACAGTATTTGGAATAGTTTTCATGTATGATAAAGAGTTAATATCATGGATGAATAAAAAGCTCCTACATAGCAGTGAGATTTATATGAGAATCAATTAAGTAATAGACAGTAAGCATAACAAGCAGTTCTTAAAGGCAAATTAATACTAAACTTATAAAAGACATGTTCATTCACCATGATTTCAAGAAATGCAGATGAATATTTAAATGGAATTTTTTCTTCTCTTACTGGGCAATGACCAAAAATATTTGGAATCTGGGGGTTTGGGGGATAAAAGTCACTCACCTACACTGCTGGACAAAGTGTAGATACGTACACTTGGGGGAGGGGGTCTGGCTTTTTAAATCTGTACTTCCAGATTCAAAGTAGTGCTTCAGAATATGTACAATATTAATGTACAAGAATGGTCATTAGAATATTAATCCTAATTGTGAAAAAATTAGAAACAAATTGTGTTTAGCAATTGGAAAAGCATCAGTCATAGTGTGTTATGGAATACTAAACAGACTATTTTGGAAGGCTGATCATGTCAGCTGGAATTCCCAGTGTACAATATTTACAAATGATAGATAATAACACTCCATTTTTAAAATTGCATGTGAAAAAAATTGCATGTGTACACAGAGAAGATGAGGAATAAGATGCACGAAGTTACTAATCATGGTTATCTCCAAGTAGTGGGCTTAAGGGCAACTTTTCTTTTTCTTTGTACTTTTCTATAATTTAAAATTTTTATTCAATGGTCATTTATTAATCTAGAAAAATCAGATAAAAGTCAATTGCTATGATTAAAACTACATTGCTTTGCAGGATCCAAGCTACAACTGATCTGCAATGTCAGTGGCCACATTAGTGACTATGTCTACTGGAAGTGGAACGGCTCATTAATTCAGGAGGAGGACTCCGTGCTGGCAGAGGAATATGTACCGTAAGTATGCTAAAAGCCACTCGTGCAACAGAGAGGTTTTGGTATTAAATTTCATGTCATGAAATGTATACAACCTTGATGGTTTAGTTGGATAGCAAAAGTTAGTTGATTGGCCCTTGACCCTTTGCTGCCCATATTGAGTTTTGCTGAGCTAAACAGGATTTATAAGATATCATACACTTCAGGTAAAAATACGTGTCATTGTGGTACAAATTCCAGACCACTTGGAAGGCTTTCTCTTGAATTTGGATAAATATGTTACAACATTCCAATGAAGCAACTTTCCTGAATTACCCTTCATGTTATTCCATTTTTTAAACAGCTTAGGAAAGACTCATTAATTGGGACTGAGAATCGGGCACTCCACCTCTCAGGTCTCTAGTGGCTTTCTGTTTCCTCTCTAGGGATCAACTCCTGACTCCTTAGCATTCTCCTTGGTCATCTGGTCCAGTCTCCTCTTGTTTCATGTATTCTTCTCTCTGCCCCCATGGCGACTAGAATGCACATCCATCTTTTTCTTCTCGGAAGCTGGTAATTTTACTTTGATCTCAACTACTGAGTCTTTTACGCATAGTGGTCTTTGGGCTATAAAATCTCAGATCAGTGTTGCTAAAAGCCTGATTATTATCCCTGTGCATAGGGCTGGTGATAATTTCTGCTGTAATTCATGTAGCGAAAAAAGAGATGAACCATGTACATGTGTCTCAGTTATAGTTTTACTTAAACAACTTCATTTATTCTCTCTCTTTTGAACAGAGTGGAAAATCCTTCAAAAAGGAGAAAGAATACAATCATCACCATTCTTAATATTTCAGAAGTGGAAAGTAGATTTTATCTATATCCATTTACCTGTGTAGCCAAGAATACAGAGGGTGTAAATTCAGCATATATCCAATTAATACATCCAGGTAAACAACAGAATATTTGAAATGCAGTTTTGGTTTACTGTGGCAAGAGTCTATGACCTTGAGGTTTGCAATGCTGTTTCCCTCTGCCTGGAATGCTCTTGGATTCCTCTTAACCTAGCAAACTTCTTTTCTTTCACTTGTCAGCCGAACTATTTCTTCTAGGAAGCTTTCTGTCCTCTTGCCTGCCCTTGACAAGCTCTCTGACCAAACAGACAATGCCTCTGTTATATACTTTCAGAGAACCCTATGTCTCTGTCACAATATCTGTCATACTTAGTTTTCTTTGTTGACTTAAATTCTTTGACGGTGCTGACCACTTATCTTGCCAATGATTCTATTTCTAGAGCTAGTAGGGACTTAAATCTGGCATATCATAGATATCTAATGAATATTTTTAGGTAAATGACAGCACAGGACAGCCTAAATATCCACTTTCCAGAGAGGATGTCAGAAGTTACTGGGTTTTTTTCAATTATATAATCAAACAATATTAAAAATATTTGTGAAATATTTTGATTATTTGTAGTTGAATTAAATATAGGGTATTTATGAATGTGTACATGGGAGAAAATTTAAAAACCTATAAACAAACTATTAGAATTAGTAAATGAATTTAGCAGTAGTCTCTCTCTACATGTAAACACATATGTACATATAGTATTTCTATGTATGTCAGTAAATACCGACAGCAAATAGAAATTAAATTTAAAATATTACATTTACAATAGTATCAAAAATTATCAAATACTTAGAAATAAATCTGGCAAAGGTTTTTAAGACTTCTGTGATACAAACTAAAAGAATGTCATTGAGATAAATTATAGAAGACCTAAATAGGTAGAAGGATATACAATGTTCATAGATTGAAAGACTCCGTATTATAAAGATATCAGTTCTCCTCAAATGAATCTATAGATTCAAAAAAATTCCAATCAAAACTTCAACAGTATTTGTGCAAGTGTGGGGTATGTTGTGGGTAAATTTATTCTAAAAGTCATATGGAAATGTTAAGGGGCAAGAATAATCAAGGTGGTCTTGAATAAAAACAGCAGATCTAGAAGATTTACACTACAGGTATCATGATCTTGTGTGAAGCTACCATAATTAAGGCTATCAATGTGAAGTATCCATTGGGCCAGTTGGATATTGGTCTGGAAAATGGTATATCTCTTGATTCCTATTTTATACTCATATCAGCTGCAGATGGATCAAAGACCCAAACTGGGAAATTAAATATAATAGAGCTTTTAGATTCTCTTTTCTGGATGCCTACATGACTCCTGACATTTAGAAGGCACTTTATTCTTCTTTCTTCTCTACACCGCACCCCCTTACCTCTCCTTCACCTTGCTTCTCTGCCCTTCTGTAATCATTGGATGAATAATTAGGGAGTGAAGCTAGGAAAATGTGGAAGAGTGACACAGTCTGTATGGCATCCCTAAGCCCCTTTTTTCCTTTCCCCTGAACTTCAGCTTTCCTCACCTGACTCTTCTACACTCCAGAAACTTCTGTAGGCTTTTGAGTGACTTTGACTTGTTTTACTCTGAAGTGCTCTATCCTATGGGCTTTGGCATCTTTTCTGTGTTATTGTATATAGTGGACCCTTAAACAAAATGGGAATTAGTAGCAGCAACACTCCCACTCCCAGTCAAAAATTCGAGTATAACTTTGAGTCCCCCCAAACTTTACTACTGATAGCCTCCTGTTGACCAGAAGCATTACTGATTACATGAACAGTTAACACATATTTTGTATGTTATGTGTATTACATAATGTGTTCTTACAATAAAGTAAGCTAGAAAAAAGAAAATGTTATTAAAAAATCATGAGGAAGAGAAAATACATTTACAGTAACTGTATTGTAAAAAAAACTGCGTATAAGTGGACCCACACAGTTCAAACCTGTATTGTTCAAGGGTCAATTGTATTATAATATTTAGGTGGAAATTTAATACAGTGCACCTCAGTTTTATAAAGTATCAATTCTAGATGGCTTTGTATGTTAGTATGTTTTATTAAGTGATGATAATAAAATGGTTAATATTATCTGGGATTTAGGATTGCAGAGCCATCCCAAAAATGGTTTCTCTGGGATGATAATATTTAATTTGGTATGCCCAAGTTTTTAATTCTTTTGGTTTTAATATATTTTTTTTCCTCTTCTCCACTACAGTGCCTGATTTCAAGAAGCACACAATTGGTGTATTTGTCATGCTAACAGTAATCATTACATGCTCTGTTTTCATCTACAAAATCTTCAAGGTTGACATTGTGCTTTGGTACAGGGATTCTTGCTATGATTTTCTCCCCAGAAAAGGTACGATTTTGTATTCTATGCAATGTTTTCTTGTTGGAGAGAGGGGATAGTTAAGAGATGTAGAAGGTAACTGAGAGGGTTTTTACTTAAATTTTAAAATGAAAAGTGGCATATACAAGCATAGTAGTTATTCTTATACATAATTATAGTTTGGGGACTGAACAGACTGAATAGCATTGTTTTCCAAGTTACTGCTTTAGTGTTCATAATGGTGGGATAAACAGGCATTTAGAGCATTTGTTTGCAAATCCAGTTTGTATTGTTTAGTGCTGGTTAGGACATAGATGACCCCATAATCTGCCTTCAGAGGAAAGAGATGTCGATTTTCATGCATCAGGGAAGCTCTCACTTTCTCTTTTGTTTAAACCTTGCAAAAAAATTTAACACTACGATAATACATAAAAGGAAGAATGGATAGAATTCAGGGCTGAGACACCAGGGAAGAAGATAAGACCAGCGAGCTAAGGATAGTTCCCAGACCAAGAGGTAAAGAATCTCTGCACTTGAGGTGGCCATTGAGTAATAAAAGAATACCTTCATAGTAAAACACAATAAATAGAAACTTGTAGGAGAGGACCACTTTAAAAAGTTATTGTATTTCTGGTATTGCCGCTTCATTCATACCCTCACACACAAAAATTAATTCATTCTGAAATGCATGTTTGGGATACTGGCTTTACCAAATCTCTTGGGTTTTTTTGTTTTTGTTTTTTGGATTTAAATATTTTGCATTTTTCCCTCTAGCTTCAGATGGAAAGACCTATGATGCATACATACTATATCCAAAGACCCTTGGGGAAGGGTCCACCTCTAACTCAGATATTTTCGTGTTTAAAGTCTTGCCTGAGGTCTTGGAAGAACAGTGTGGATATAAACTGTTCATTTATGGAAGGGATGCCTATGTTGGGGAAGGTAAGTGTGTCGTGGAAAAAAGTAAAAGCCTTTGTTGTAAAAATAATTGCTAAAGTTATGTTTCATCTTTCTAGAAGAACTGTGGCATAGGTATACAGATTTGGCAGTTTTAAGAACCTCCTCGGTGGTGTGTGATGATGATTTTCACATCTATTAAATGCAAAGTACTTATTTTTCTCATATTTTGCTAGCACAAGAATTAACTAAGTTTTATTTAGTTTAGAAAAACTTCACAACTAGTTAGATCCAATAGTTACTTTACAACTGAGATAGCAAAATAGGGGTGGAAGAGATCAAATGGTTTAAGGTTTTAAAATTTCTACTGGAAGTATTCTGAGTCCTAAATGAACTATTCAGCTTCTGTGGATCAGGTTTTGAGCTGGTCTATAAAATCGGAAACTTCTTTCATCTTAATTAAGATGAGAAAAAAAGAGGGGGCATCTGGGTGGCCCAGTTGGTTAAGCGTCTGCCTTCTGCTCAGGTCATGATCTCACGGTCTTGGGGTCGAGTCCCACATCGGGCTCCCTGCTCAGCGGGAAGTCTTGTTCTCTCTCTGCCCTTCCCCCTGCTCATGCTCTCTCTCTCTCTCTGTCTCTCTTTCTCTCATGTAAATAAATAAATAAAATATTTTTGAAAAGGATGGGGAAAAAGAGCATTAGAAGACACAAGGGATGGGGTGGGAAGAACCTTGTCGGGTTTTGGTTTGGGAGAGAATGATTATTAATTGAAATTTTACTTACTCTTGCTGTGCTTCATGTTTTTCAGACATTGTTGAGGTCGCTAATGAAAACATAAGGAAAAGCAGAAGACTGATTATCATTTTGGTCCCAGAAGCATCAGGATTGGTCTGCCTGGGGAATTCATCTGAAGAGCAGATAGCAATGTACAATGCTTTCGTTCAGGATGGAATTAAAGTTGTCCTGCTCGAACTGGAGAAAATCCAAGACTATGAGAAAATGCCAGAAACCATTAAATTCATTAAGCGGAAACATGGGACCATACGCTGGTCAGGGGACTTTAGAGAGGGATCGAGGTCTGCAAAGACAAGGTTCTGGAAGAACATCAGATACCACATGCCAGTCCAGCGACAGCCCCCTTCATCCAAACCCCAGTTTCTGTCCTTGGCCTCAGGGCCAGACTCTAAGAAAACGCTGCAGAGGGAGGTGCAGGTGCCTCTCGGGTAGCAGGGAGAAGCTTGGCCCCGAGTTCCTTGGGTGACTCCTGTCTTCGGGCATTGCGGGCTGGGCTGTGCCCCCACTGACTATACAGTCATAAAATGCACCTGTAGCATCCCTTATCCCTGAGGTCATCTGGAATTGGATTGTTAAGGGTGCAAAATGTGGTGACGATAGCAGGTCAGAGCAATTCACAACCGAGGGCTTGGAAATCCTTTTAGAAGGCAACAGACGCCCCGTCTGAATGTTTGAACTGCTGGAAACAGGCACCAGGACCGTGAATGAGAGGGAAGAACAAGCAGGAAATATTTAGCACCTATATACGGTTTTATGAAGTTGTCTACAGTCCAAGGGCGGGGCTGTGGCCCAGTCTGGGGACTGCCCGGTCCCTGGCCCCCCACTGGCTTTCCTTGGCAGTGCTGCCGGCAAAGTGAGACTGGTATTTCACAGAGGAGGGTAGAAGTATTCTTGGAGAATTTTCCATTTGCTTCGCACTTTCCATACGCATTGAGCAGCCAGCTGTCCGTTTCCAAAGACCGAGTTTCATGTTACAGACCTTTGAAATTCTCATTTCGGTGAAAAAAGGGATTCTTCAGGATTGCACGTTTTTGAAATAACCTTAACTTTTTGCTGGAGAGAGGGAATTTCAAAAGCAGGGGTAGCAGAGACCTGATCCAGCTCTGCATGCTTACCCCCCCCTGGAATGACCATTCTGTTCTACCTTCCTCTTCTGCATTCCACTTGACTCATGGCTTCTTTGGAAGGACAACTTCAAGTCACTTCCTCCTTCCTCTGTGTCACACACCTGGCCCACGGATTAGCTGTCCATCATAAAGTGCTGCTCTAAGCTCCTCCTGCTCTTACTAAAACACCTCTGCAGGGGTCTTCCTGGTTGAGGAGCTAAAGCCCCCAGATTCCCCCAGTCGTCGGCACAGCTGTTCCCCTCACTGTCCTGCTCTGTGAGTTCTCAGGTCAGCCTCATGCACCTTCACACCCACCCCTAGGGCTCCCTCATCTCTGCTTCTCCTTCCTGTCTCCTCTGACCAGAATACCTTCTTGAATTTTCTCCAGCTGACCAGAGTTTTATGAAATTCAAAGTTTACTCCAACTCTGTTTCTCTAAGAGATTTCCCCAAGAAACTGCCCTAAGACACCTGCTGTCTCCTCTGAGTCTGATAGCACTTAGTCTGTTGACTGTCACCTTATGAGAAGGCTGTTCTGCCTCGAACCAGAAACCCTGCTTTCTGCCGGGGAGGCTGTGGGTGTGTCTCTCCTTGTCTGGGTGACTTCACAAGTAATTTGCCCACTTGACATAGATTTGGGTAGGGCTTTCTTGTTGAAAAATGTCCACAGATTATCATATTTAAGTTTTGCAATCATCCTAATTTTATAGAGAAAGCAAGTGACCTATTTTTTTTTTTTAAATTATGCTCTTAGTCCTCTCAGACCTAGGGCTCACAACAGTGTTGCTGCCTTCGAATGTAATGTCTTGAACACTTGACTTCAGGTCAATAAATGTCCCCCTTCAGCCCTACCCCTGGCACTTTTGTGAGAAGAAATGATTGTTTTCTAGGTTGGTGGCTGAGTCTAGGAAGGCTTTCATTTAAGAAACCAAATTCTAAACTTTTGAGTGTTGGAATTTACAAAAATTATGGTTAGGTTTTCTGAAAAACATTTCTGCTTTCATATATTCTTTCCCCAAAGGTAATTATTTCTTAGTGAATTAAAAATGAAAGCAAGTTGGTTTTTTGGTATAGGAAAGTATTTTTTAAAACTTGATGATAGTCAACCCCGGAAACCCTGAAAAACTGCAAAGCCAAGTTCATGTGCTAGTTGCCCCATTTTTTTTTATATTTTTAATGTTTAATGATATGGGTGAACCCAGACTTATACAGTATATATTGCACGCCTCCCCCCCAAAGTGATCAGAGCTGAACAAAAACAAAGTTGAATGCTCTGCCTCTTCTCCTTCCACCTGCTTTCTCTTGGATCCGATCTGGCAGCGTTGAGTATTTGCACTGTTTTGGAACTGCTGGTTTTTAGTTTTTTTTTTTTTTAAGTGCCTTATTTTTATTTTGCAGCACACACAGGTCTGGGGTGCGGGGCTGTCATGATCAAAAGGCCTATCAGATGCTTGCTGATGATTTTTAGTCTGTCATCTATAAAATATACTTGTGTGTGTAGTGCCAAGAAAGCCAATTCTGAAACTTAGACTTACAGCAAAGTTGGCCAGAAAGTCAAGAGCGGGGAGCAAAAACAGGAATTACCAGTGGCATTGCATCTGGAATTTAGGGAGGGACAAGAGTCAAGAGATGTGCCCGGGACCAGGAGGAGCAATGACAGGAAAGTGCATGTCACTGTGTCACTCCCATTTCCCAGGGGAGGATTCTGGAGGAAGGAGCTACACTCCTAGGTCTCTGGGAACTTCCTTTGTTTTATTGTTTTCCCTGAAAACCTCTTTTAAGCTCTTCCTTTCAGGCCTTCCCCATTGATTAGATTTCACTGCATTATCTGATGGTGATATTTTTTTGGTCAGCCTAAGTGTTTGGAGGAAAGTTTGCCAACAAAGCCTTTCGCTTCCAGTTGTGAAAACTGGCTTAGCAGAATTTATATTTTCCTTCTCCTACCCCTCTTTGTGTATTTGTGATAAAAGAAAAGGTATTGAGCCATTTTTTTTCCAGTGGTATGTTTGATAAATTATATTTTTACTGGTTAATGATGAAGGGTTTTTAGAAACTTGTTTGTACAATTGTGAGCAGATACCAAGTATTTTTATATAGTAAAACTCCAGATCCATGTACAGCATATATCACTGGTCGATGGACTGAACTTATTTTCCAATAAAATTGGCAAAACCTGGTATTGAGTACTCTCATGAAAATCTTGTTTCTGCACCGGCCCTATCCTGGGCTCACTGGGCCGCACTCCCGCATCTGATACAGGGTGAGGACCCCCGTGCTGCCTGGGGAATTCAGAGGCCATTAGCCAACCGAGGAGCCCTGAATCCCATCTGTAGCCTCAACTGCAGTCCACTTGTTTGCTTGCTTTTGAAATGGATTAAAATGTGAGGTGTTTTTTTTTTTAAATTATTCACCCTTTACCAGTCCAAAAAAAGATAAGGGCAACATTTGTATGGACTTTTTCACATTTTACAAAAGGTTTCCGTTGATTTTCTCCTTTGACCCAGGAAGTGAACGAAATCTGCAAACATGGTGTCTACGTTGCAAGCTTGCAATGCTCACGAACTCCAGGGATCAGAGAGCCCCGCACGGTCCACGCTGCTCTGTTCTGACCTCACAGCCGTTCTCACAAGCAGGTGGCTCTGGCAGCACCTGGGGAGCAGACCCGGGGAGGCAATCAGCTCGGAGTCTGAGGGCCCACCCTAGATCCTGCCTCCTCCTTGGTGTGCAAACTTGGACAAACTATTTGAGCCCCAGTTTCCTCACCTATAAAATGGGTATAATATCTCCTTCGTAGAGCTGTGTAAGGATTAGAAAGATGAGGTATATTCTGACAGGCACCGTGCCTAGCATACAGCAGATCCTCAGGAAATGGGAGCTTGGTTAGAGGCAATTCCATGAATAAACTTGGCCCTATTAGAATCTGCAAATAGAATGGAGTTGCATAAGAGCATCTGCAAACCAGAAGTTGCAGCTGACACCGAGGGAGGCGGGGAGACAAGCAATTAGAAGAATAAAGTACAAATGCTCAGATGAATCTGTGTGACTAGGAGGCCAGGAGCCCTGCTCCCGTCAGTCCCTGCGTTACTGTGTCACCGAGGACCGGTGACTGATGTTCATTCACACTGACCCTCTGCTTCCCTGGGGATTTCAAGGGATGTCTGGTTTCTAAAGAAAGGGATTTCACACGTTCCGGAAGGATTTTTCAATAAAAATGAAAAAAATGCAAGAACTCCTGAAAATTTCAGGATAAGCTATCCAGAAAACAATTTCTCACTGGAAAAATTCAGAAAAATTTTCACCAGATTTTGGTTATTTTACCAGTTAATATATATTTTAGCAAACAAAAATGTCAATGCTAACAACCATTTAAAAAAACCATTTTAAAAGTGGGTTTGTTTTTTTGTCATGAGAATTTTTATTCTCTTTACCAAATAACTTGCTCAAAATAGGGTTTTGTTTTGCTTTGTTTTTTGTTTGCTTTTTGGTCTTTGGAAATGTTTCTCAGTTGGGGTGCTATCTGGTGGAAAAAATTCTTGGGTATAAATTCCTGCACTGTCACGGTTTTGAAGCTAGAACAAAGCGCTTGGTTGTTTTGTACCTCTGTTTTCTCATCTGTGAAATAGGACTTCCTGTGTTTCGAGGCTTTTATATGTGGAAAGCCTCTGTCCAGAATCTGAGAGAGAATCTCAAAATATATTTTTTAAAAATTTTGCCTTTTGATCAGATAAAACAAAAAAAAATCATTTATCCAAAATGTATCTTTTTCAGATTCTGAGGTTTTGGGTGTGGAAGGAGAGGAAGGCATATCATCTTTTTTTTTTTTTTAGGATTTTATTATTTATTTATTTGAGAGAGAGAGAGAACAAGCAGGGGGAGGGGCAGAGGGAGAGGGAAAAGCAGACTTCCCACTGAACAGGGAAGAAGGCATATGTCTTGGAGTTAACTTCTAAAAATGATAGTAGTTTTTATTTAATCCAGTTTTAGCAAGTCAGGATCTGGTTTGTTATTTTTAATGTACACTTGACCCCGGAACAATGCAGGTTTGAACTGCGGCATCATTCCAGGATCAACTGTAGCAGGTTTCCCAGATGTTAATTGAGGGACTTTTAAATATAAGTATCATAGAGTTATAAAATCAGATTTCCTCAAGTTAATTTGTCAGAAGCAAATCTTTTCACCTTTGAGGTTAGAATCTGTGAGTGTGGTAAGTTGGGCTTGACGTGAAAGCCAGAGAGGGTAGTAGGTGGCAAGACAATGTTCTGGAGTTGGAATGGGGCCAGTGGTTCCTTTTTCACAAAGATAAGATGCACAAATGGATCACGACAGTAGCCAAAATTCATAAAATAGGAAAAATAGATTACACATGAAAATGTACATAAGGAGACAGGTAAGAAGGACCTTCTTTTGGTGTACCAACATTTATTTTACAACCTATATGAGTGTGTGTGTGTGTGTGCGCACGCGCGTGCGCATACTAATTTTGGGAGGAAGAGTTACAGGAAACAGAGAACACTATCCAAAGTGAGTATTAACATTTCAAAACAAAAAACATGTTCATCTTAACACATGTTGCTCAGGTTTTGGCTGATTAAAGCACCTAGGCCCTGTGTGTTCACCTCAATCTTGCAGCCCCAACATTAACACAGCAGTCGGAGATTTGTAGCTGTGAGACCAGTTGAGCCTGTAGCACTTGAACCTAGACGCACAGGATGCTGTTGACTTCTCTAGGCCTGTGCTGGGAATTGGGAGATTAATTTTCTCAGAGTGAAAGTGAAGCTTTTTTTTTCTCAGAACCTTTGACCTGGAAGTGATCCCAAGTGTCACTTGGTTCACCCTTCTGGGTCTGGGATGAGCTGCACTTATACCACTCCACAGGGTTCCCCGGTTTTCCTTTCACTAAATATATCCTGAGAGTGAGACTCCCGGGACTTCCCGGGTCGGGGTGGTGGGCATTGCACGTGGAACAGCTCCCGAGGGAACCCACTTCCGCTTTCGCCCTGCGGTCGTTCGTGCCTGGCGCTGTCTCCTTTTTTTACTCCTCAGCCTTCTAATATCACTCGTCCTGCTTAGCCTGAGACAGAGTCCCAATTCTCGTCGCCTTCAGGGCTGTGCACAGTGGCCATCTGCTTGAACACTATTGTTAGAGGACATCCCGTAATCCTGTCTTCTTCGGATTTCTTGTTTCCTAAAAATGGACTCCATGTCCTCCCTCAAATTCCCAAACGTAGGGTAATTATTTTTGCTCTCAAGTTTATTTTTGGATTGTTTTAAAGGTGCTAATTATGTGCCTCACATTATACTAGACGCCAAGAACACGTCTCAGAATCAGAAAACACTTAAATCTAGCCAAAGAGAGTAGTGTGAAGAGAAAGTACTTCAGGAAATGAACTCGTACTGTAGAAGGTCTTAAATCCCTGACTAAAATATCTGCTCTTCATCATTCAGAGATGGTATTAGGGAGTTATCGGAGATTTTGGTTGGGAAGACATTTGAGAAATGTTGGCTGGGAGACATGATGATGCAGGGGAATTAGGGAGTAAAAGTTTAGGGAGGCCGTTAGCAAGTGAGGATAGTAATCCCTCTGCAAGTTGATGGTATTAGAACCATTTTTCTTAAATGAATTAAAAAAAACATTTTGTATTATGGAAACAATATTGGTTTGAGAGAATGCAAAAATTTCTGAAAAGTACAACTAAGAAAAAAGTCACTCATAACCTTACAACTTAAAAATAATTACTAATGGGACTAATAATTACAACCTGGGTGGCTCAGTAGGTTAAGTGTCTGCCTTTGGCTCAGGTCATGATCCCAGGGTTGTGGGATCGAGCTCCACAATGGGCTCTTTGCTCAGCGGGAGCCTGCTTCTCCCTCTGCCTGCCACTCCCCCTGCTTGTGCTCTCTCTCTGTCAAATAAATAATTACAATCTTTAAAAAAATAATTACTAACATTTTAAACAAAGATTTTATTTATTTATTTGAGAGAGAGGGAGAGTATGAGAGAGGGAGAGAGTTAGCATGAGCAGGGGGATGGATCCCAGGACTTGATCCCAGGACTCCGGGATCATGACCTGAGCTGAAGGCAGATGCTTAACCAACTGAGCCAACCAGGCACCCTTAATTACTAACATTTTATCGTTTTCCTACTGAAGTAACTGAGATCATTTAATATGTACAGTTTAATCCCCAACTTTTTTTTAACTTAGTAAAAATATTTGCCCACATTACTATTATTTGAGATGTGATCTATGAGTGATGATTAAGCCTATCAAATGGACAGTCCATAATTTAGCTTTACTGCTTTGTTTGGACATCTAGACAATTTCCAGTTTTTAGCCATTGGTTGTGAAAATGAAATAGTCAACCTTGCCTAAATATCTTTGTCCACTTCCTTCATTATTTGTTTAGCATAGATTCCTAGAATTGGTGGGCCAGAGGGCACTGGACCTTTTCAGGTTCTTCACTAATTGAATTTCATAGAGACATTTGTTCTGCCTTCCCACAGGAAGTATGTGGCACTGAAAATACTCATTTTTAAATCCTCATCAACTTGATAGACAAAAAGGGTGTCCTTTGTGATAAATATTTCTTTGTAAGTTAAACAATGAAGTCAAAAGTTTCACTCAGCATTGACAGTTCCTGCGGGGCAATCCTTACCCCCAAATTCATTAAGACTCCCAGCTAATCAGCAAGAGGGCTAAGAATATAGCCCAGATGTTCCGGCTCCCAGATAAATGACTTTTTTTTACCCAACCACTGTTAACAGATGACAGTGACTAGGGATAAGTGGAAGACCCTTCACTTTCAATAAAGGAAGTGGGTAAACACAGGTGCAAGTAAGATGGCTTAGCAGCAACAAAAGTGACAAAAATATTTAGGATGTCAGTGTACAATTCTAGAATGAATGAGTGAGCAATGTGGGGGCAAAATAGCATACAAGTCCAGCTAGAGCAGAGGTTATATTGAAACAAGTCTAACATTTAGAATTGCAGCGATGAAGGTCCCATGGCCTCCATATTTCAGAGGCCAGGAGACAAGCCAGCATCAGAGTGGCCTTGTGGTCTGGTGGCATCTCTGATGTCAGGTACTTGGTCCGGAGTGAAGGATCGCTGCAGGGACATCAGCAACATTAGATGTGTGGCAACGTGGGAGACTGGGTTCTTCTTTCTATAGGCCCAAAGGGTATAACCCTAAGTGGATGAGATTTCCTCCTCCTGTTCAGAAGGATTGATTTGCTAGTAGGCCTACAATTTGGAATGGGCTGCCTTGGAGAGAATGAATGAATTCCTCCCAGTCTAAGCTAAGCAGGGATATGAAGAAATCCAAACACCAGATGTGAGATTAAACCAGGTGACATATAGCAGGTGTCTCTAGTGGGGGGCTATGCCTGAGCCAAATCAACTGGTGCTGGGTGGGTGTGGGGGATGCTGCTCTGACTGTGTGCATGTGTGGGTGTATAACATAAAAGTCCTTAAATTGTGAGAGATTAAAAGTGTTGATGATTGCATCATGCAGTGCCCCATGTATAGGAGGGTGCTTATTACTCTACCCAAGAGAGAGCCAAACTGTAGGTTCTATTCCAACCCTGTGATTTTGTGATTCTCTGAATCAGACTAAAGATAGATTGAAATTGAGAAAGAACAGAGAGACATTCAAATGTACCCCCAAATGGTTCCCCATGTGTTCATTTCTACCAACATAGACAATAGACTTAGCCACATCACCTCTTCTTTGGTGTACTCCAGTAGCCTCCTACCTGGGGCCATGTTTCTCCTCTTGCTACCCCGCTCCCCATAACCAATTCTTCATACAGCATCCAGAGTAAATTTTCTTTGATTTTTCACTGAAGTATAACCTACATTTGGAAAAGAGAACATACGGGAACAGCTCCATGAAGTTTCACAGACACATATATCCATGCTGCCAGCATCTAAATCAAGAAAGGAAGATGCCCAGCACTGGGACATCTCCATCATGTGCCCCCTCAAGACACTTACAGCCCCTGCCTCAAGGGGAACCACCATCCTGACTTTCAACAGCATAGATTAATTTTTCCTGGTTTTGAAATTTATGTTAAGTGGAGTCAAGTAGCATGATGTCTTATTTTAAATCTATTTTCTTTTGCTTGATATATATATATATATATATATATATATATATATATATATATATAAGAGTCATATGTGTGATTTATTTATGTTGTCGCCTGTATTTGTGTGTAGTTCCCCCTCATGGCTCTCCAGTATTTCATTGTGTGAATCTACCACACCTGTTTTACCTGTTTTATTGTTGATGGGCATTTAGGTAATTTCTAGTTTTTGACTGTTATAAATACCACTGCTGTGGATATTCGGGCAAACGTCTCTTTTGGGAACATATGCATGCATTTCTATTTGGAGTATCCCTCAAAGTGGATTTGCTGACTTAGCTTCAGAAGATAGTACCAAATAGTTTTCCTAAGTAGTCATGCCAGTTTGTGCTCCCACCAAGAGTAGGCAACAGCTCCCGTTGTCCCACATCCTTGTCAACACTTAGTAGTGTCAGTTTTTATAATTTCAGTCATTTTGATGGGCTTTTAAGGATCAACATGACATTTAAGAAATGTAAATAAGATTATATCTCTTTTGTGCTTTAGACCTTCTAATAGCTTTTAATTTTACCTAGAATAAAATCTAACCTTCTTTTTAATTGCCTATGGGCCCGTGTATGGTCTAGCTCCAGCCTACTTTGTGACTTCTTTTACCCAGGGTTCCTGCTGATTCACTCTATTCAGGTCACACTGGCTTCATCTGTGTTATCTTGAAATGTGCAAACACTCTCCTCCTTCAGAGATTTTATATTAGCTGTCCCTACTAGAAGGAGAAGTCTCTCCCCAGATAGCTACCTGGGTGGGCTACTTGTCATCACTCGGGTCTCAGCTATTGGGTCCCTTCCTTAGTGAAGCCTTTCCCAACATTCTATCATTTCATTGTATTTCGTATCCTCTGTGGTTCTCATCAGCTTGAAACCATCTCTTACTCAGTGATTCTCCCATATCTATTGTCCCCCCCCCCGCCCACCAGCCACTGGACTGTAAGCTCTGAGAGGATCTGTCATCTTCTCTACAGCTGTTTCCAGCACTCAGAATGTCTTCTGGTGCACAGTGGGGGCGGTGTGAATACTCCGCAAGTGAGCGAACGAGCTGATCATGGGGCTTGGGGGAGAGGGCAGGCACGGGACCTCAGGAAACCAAAGGCTATCTCCCTACTGCCTCTTCTGTCTCTGGAAGTTCATGCTGTCCCAGCAACAAAAGCCTGCCACAGCATTGCTAGTGTAGATTTCAAGTCTCCCAGAGAGGACAAATGTGAGAATGTAAGAATCTTAAAGATACAAAGATCTGGGCAGAACCTCCACCCCCTCAACCCCAGCCTAACCTGGGTTTCAGAGCATTTGTCCATTACACACGAACATATTTCTGCTTCATTCTCACTGAGAAACGTTACATGTAGGTTGCGTTCAGTGGGAAACCATCAGATATTTAACGAGAACACAGAAAAGCCACAGCACATTATATAAAATGTGCATTCATGTATGAGACCTTTAATAAAAATCATTGCCCTGCTACTCTTCGGTAGCTGCATCACATCCTTGTCTGAGATCTGAAGGTAAAATTCAACCGATCTGAACTCAGCAATGCCTCCATCACCCATAGATTGTTGCTTTACCCCTGCTCTCAGGATGAGGCAATGAGTCTGTGGAGGGATTCTTTCACTTCATAAAACAAAGAAACAAAACAAAACAGCAAAACGAAACAATTGGAAACAGTCCATTACCCAAGGCTTGTGCCTAATGGCATAAACTTCCCAGAATGTTCCCATTGCAAAAATGTCTACAGTTGGGAGACTGTGAAGAGGGAGTCAGCGGGAGGGTGAGGATAAACTGCATGCTCATCAAACATCTGTTGCTGTCAGGAACTCAGCAAGGAGCTTTTTACAAAGGTCATCTCTGCAGAGTGGGTCTAATCATCCCTATTCCATAGATCAGGAGCGCTGCTGGTGTTTGAATTCCTGGCCAGGGAAAGGGCAGCGAGATACATCTGCGCCTCCCTTTGAAGGCAACTACAGGAGACATCAGAGGTAGGACTTAATGAGTTCTCTGCAAATTGACAAGATGAAGACAAACAACCAGGTGGGTAAAAGGGCAATACACAAAAGGAAATATCACAGAAACACACACCCATGGCTAATGAACATAGGCAAAGATGTCCCATCTTACTAGTAATTAGAGAAATGTAAAGTAAAATCACAAGATCACAAGATAGCTTTCTGCATCATTGGGCTGGCAAAACTGGCAACATTACCAAATATTGACAAGAACATGAAAGGATGAAACTCTTATCCTCTAAAAGATGCTAATGTGGAGAAAATGAGGGATTTTTCTAATATAGTCAAAGATACACCTACCCAAAGATGCTGCGATTTTACTCCCTAGATAACCTCTCAAAAATCCACACAAGAGAACATTACAAAAATCTTTACCACAGCACTATTTTTTTTTTTTTCAGAGGAAGGGGGTGCAGGGAAAGGAAGAGAGAAGGAATCTTAAACAGACTCCATGCCCAGTGTGGCGCCTGTCTCCCAACCTTGAGATATGACCTGAGCCAAAATCAAGAGTCTGACGCTTAACTGACTGAGCCACCCAGGCGTCCAACCACAACATTCTTTTTAAGAGAAAATATAAATTTGAAACAATGTCCAAAGGAGATGAATACATAAATTGCAGTACATTCATACACTGGAATATCCATACAGTAGTGGCCTTGCATGAACTAGAACTACACTTCTCAAAATATTCGCATATCATACTTTATATTGCTTAAGGGACACACACACACACTCATCAGAAAGGTAAGCACTAAAGAGGATAATGAGTTTGGGCGGTGGGAGAGACACATATACAGGAAACTTGGTCATTGTGATTTCTGAGGCTGGGTCTTGCTCACATGACTTATGACTTGTTTTGAATTACTTAGCTGTTAACTATTGCATGATGCACATTTAAAAGGAAAATTTTAAATGTGAAAATCAGAGAAGAAGAATAAAGTGATTGAATTCAGGAAGTTCCCGCATAAAACAGCAATTTTCTCATGACTGTAACAAAGCAAGCCTCGAAGCTCCATAAATAGTTTGAATTTCTTCCTCCCCTTTTCTCATTAGCAAACAATGTTATCAGGTTTCTCCAAATTTTTAAGGTAATTGAGAGCCTGCAATAATGTTTTGGTTTTCTGTTGTTTTTAATTATGAAGTTTATAATCATGCCCCACCTCTGCCCCCCATCAGTTCTGCCTTCAAAGCCATGTGGCTTGCTCTCCCTGTATCAGGAAACACACTTGGCATAGAAAACATCCCGCAAAGTCTTAAGTTTCCAGTCCAGAGCCTCACCAGTAAAAGGAAATACCAGAAATGTCCCATAGGAGGTGCTGCAGGGAGGCTGGGGTGGCTCGTTGAAACTTCATAAGCTTTGGGGCAAGTATACTGATTGGACTTGGCACTCACGCCTGTATTCAAACTATAAAAAAATAAGATACGATCCAAATTTGTTCATAAGGTAGAAACCTGAAACAGACAACGGAAATTAAGGAAAATTTGGAAATAACTTTTAACACTGCTTATAGTAGTTCTGTATGTGAGTCATCTGATGGTTTTCATAGTAACACCTTTGTTTTGTTTTGGGTGGGGGCTGAAGCCTTGCAAAATGTGTATGTACAGAGGAATCTCATTTAATGCTGATGTTAGGGAAAAGCAATAAAGATCTCCATTTATAGCTTAGCAAAGGGGTCCTCAAAGTGTGAGAGCCCTAAGGGTCCCCAAGATCTGTGAAATCGTTTTGATTTTACAGTAATATTCAGACCTTATTTATCTTTTAAATTCTCATTCTCTCTGCTGAGTATAGTGGACTTTTTCAGAGGCTGCTCAGCATGTTACATCCTAAGAGATTTGATAGAGAAGAAGGTATGGGAATCCAGCTGTCTTCTATTAGGTCACACACCAAAGACGTTTGCAAACACTAAGTAGGGGTATGTGGTAGTAGGTAGAACAATATCACTTTTCTCAATAATTTTGTTTGTTTTGGCAAGTCTAGTTATTTTTCATAAGATGTACGCTATTTATGCTAACATTTATGTTAAGTTTGTTGTTATTTAAAATAAATAAGAACATAAATGTTTTACATGCTCTCCATTTTAATTTCTAATATAGTAACTATTGACAGATATAACCCACATAAACAAGCACTTTGGAATCCTCAATAATGTTTAAGACTGAAGAAATGTGCCAACAATCCACTGGCCTCGGGCCCATCACAGAAAGCGCTGCTGGTAATGCAGGTGCTGAATTCCTGGCCTGTTCCTCTGGCTGCCCCCTGCCTCACTGTGTCTAAAACCACAAAGACCACCAGATAGAGCTTGGCCGGGAATCTGCTGAATGGAGATGACATTTTATATGTATTTTCTAAGTCCCATTGCCCCTCAGGGGGATCTCTCTGGGCGTGTTTCCTGAGGGCTAGGGCAACAGTCCCGGCTGATATCATCTTATTTGGAAATTTCAGACAGGACCAGACTTCGTGCTCCAGGTAGTTCAGGATCACACTGGGATGTCTGCTCTACAGAAGTTGACAGCACGACTCAGGCAGATAAAGGCTATTCCTTGGAAGCCACCTGGGACAGCTTCCACTCTGGGGGCATTCTATATAGGCCAAGAAGGGCATGTAATCACTGCTCAGATGAGGTTTGGAAAGGAAAGAATTCGTTTACGGGGATAATTCGGAATAGATTTAAGCAGACATGACTGCCCATGAAAGACTTGTTGGCTGCCAGAGAATCAGGTAACACGCCTTTAAACCCACTTCTTAGTGTGATGCCACCGGTTCCTTCCTACGCAACCCCTGGGGGAAGGTAGGCCCGCCCTGCCCACCGTGGCAAGGAAGTAGCGTGGTATGGAAACGCCTCGCCTGGGTTGGGTGCCTGTCCGCCGGATTCTCCACTTTCCAAGATCCTGCGCGTTCCAGTCCCGTCGGGCAGGTAGGCACCGGTTGGCAGTGTGCGGCTGAGCGAAGCGGGTGGGGCGCCGACCGTCGGAAAGGTGTGGAGGGAAAGAGGTGGCTGGCAAACATGTGCGCGACCGACCCGGAGGCCAGAGATCGGGACGCCGGGGCCGCCCCGGACCAGCTGGGCGACCTTGTGGGAGCGGGTTCCGTCTCTGGGCGAAGGTGTGCAGCTCCCGTCTATACCTGCCGGTCCGGCGGCGCTCCGGGTTCCTCTCTTTTCCTGCCGGCCTTTGTCAGGTTGGTCAAGCTGGCTTCTCCCAGGTGAGCCGGTGGTGGGGGCTCCGTTTGGACCGCCGGGCCCAGGGGGAGCCCGAGGCTAAGGACGCGCAGGGAGGCTACGCGCGACGCCGCGCAGGTGGGGATCCGGGGTGGGTGGCGTGTCTCCCACCGGGCGCAGGACGCAGACCCTGCCTCGCTGCCAGACAGAGGCGATGGCGCACCCCGGAGGCTGGGGGCCTCCCTCCTGCGGCCATCCTACCATGACTTTCTGGTCCCGGGGCCCCGGGCCTCCCAACCCCTCCCGCTGATCAGTCTTCCAGCCGGGATTCAGGAGGTTCGGGCGGGGAGGAGGGAGTCTTTGGGGGCACGTCGGGCTAATGTGGGGCCAGAGTTGGAAGGCTCCCCACGAAGGAAGGGAAGGCCAGCGGCCTGGGTTAGGATCTGTGAGATTCATTGTCGCCGCCGTGCCCCATGCCCTCCCACCTTCTCTCTTCTGGTAGCCCAGCAGGGGGATGCTGGCCTTGGTGCTCTGCGGAGTGTCCCTCGCGCTTCCACCCTTTGTCCGAGCAGGTACGTTCGGCCGTCCTTGGGCCTCAGAGGCCACCCTCACCTACCTGCCTCCCTGTGGCTCTGCGAGAGCCCCTGTGCAGACCCCTGGGGGATCGCATGACACCCGAACCTTGTGGTTACACTTACCCTAGGGGACCAGGCAGAATTCCGGCTGAATGCGGAAACAGCAAGTTTCAGTTCCCAGCATCTGATGCTCAGCCCCAGTGTCACGTTTGAGTTTTGAGATGACTTTGATGGGGATGGGGGTGGGGGAATAGGCAAATTTGGAAGTCTTGGGTCAAAATGCTCAAATGGATATAATACTATTTTACATGACAGAGGGTCATTTTATGACCCAGGGTAAAAACACGGAAACCATCAACACAGCAGATTTCTTCCAAGAAGAAACACAGTTTCTTCAAAGCAATTCAGTAGAAACGAACTTTAAAATGAGCAGATTTTTTTCAACTGTTCTTTTGGGGATGGTATACTTACACCTTTTAGTGAAGACCGAGTGAAATAGTTGGGTGGCAGAGCAGAAAGAAATGGGACAAGGGGGGCTCAGAATAGGAACGTTTACTTTGAAGAAGGAGGATGAAGGGATTCAGGGTCTTACAAAAGAATGGACAGAGAGAAACCATTCCAAATGGGGAGGATGAGTCAGTGTGTTTTATGAACACATTTGAAGGACTTCCAATTATGCTTTCAAATCAGCAGGCTATTTTAGGGAACTCTCACAGTGAGAAAACTCTCCAGTAAAATTTTAAGTTGGCTAGAAGATTAAAGAGGCATTTGTTAAAACTAATAACCAATAACGCTAGAGTTCTCTTTCATGATTTTCTCCCTTTCTTTCCCTAGATGCATGCAAGGATGTTAGTGTGCAAAACGAGGCACCTTCAGCAGGCCAGCCTTTTGCTTTTAACTGTACGCACCCACCACTAACATCTGGGAAAGTACGTGTAACATGGTATAAATATCCTAACAAAGTCCCAGTATCCAAAAACACACAGTCTAGAATTCACCAGGAGCAAAACTGGATTTTGTTTCTGCCCCTGACACAGGAGGACTCTGGGATCTACCAATGTGTTATAAAGTAAGTTTCTCATTTCAAATAGACCCCCCTCTCTCTCTGTCTGTCATATGTGTGTGTGTGTATATGTAAAAATATATAATGTTACAGTTATATACATACACAATTCTTTTAGGAAAATTCTTAATAAACTCTTAATAAACATAGAAAATTCAGTGAGAAGAATAAAAGTTTTATAATTGTTACCAGATGGTTTCCAGTGAACATATTTTAAAACAGAACAGATTTATAAAGCAGTTGTTGGAACATGAGATGCATCTTTTCCCATTGAAATGAGGCCACAAGCCAGACCAGCTTAAAAACTTGTTTCTCCCAATATTATTGCTACCTTCTTTCTTGGAATTTGGGAAGTGTGTGTGACAGGCGGCACAACCAGATAGGAATAAACCTCCTTTGAGCACCTTTTTGTAAGGGCTCTGTGATAGGAACTTCACAGTGACTCAGCATCAGCTATGTTCCAGGCCCCATGATGAGCCCTGTGCTAGGAAGTAGTGTAGCTGAGTGGCACAGATCTGGTGGGAGACAGTTGAGCCTGGTGGGGGCTGTGGTGAGCCAGAAAGCATTTGTCGCACCAAAGGCAGTGGTCTATTCAGCTCAAGTCCATTTTCCAATTTTTCAAGGGAACCTGGAAATTGTGTGTGTGTGTGTGTGTGTGTGTGTGTGTGTAACTTTTCAGTAAGCTTTGTGTGTGTGGCTTAAATAAAACACATTCATGGATAAATTTTGCCTAAGGCCCTCAATTTTGTTACCCTCCCTTACTGATGTGCTCGTCAGTATTTGAATAACAAATTATTCAATAAATCAGAACCTTGGTATTCCTATCTGTAAAATGTCAGCCTGATAGAGTTGAAGGGACAATTAGTTGAGATGATGTGTGAGGTCAGTACTCCAGAAGGGTGATTGTGTTCTCCCTCTGCTGCTTTGTCTCTGTGGTCTTTGCCTCTGCCTGTCAGTGTTACAGGAATGGGAGAGGTCATGAGCCCCTATTTCCTGGCTCCTTCCCAGGTGCTGACGTCTTGTGGTGGTCTGCTGTCTTGTGTGACTCTAGGTTATGAAGTAAGAGAGGGGGAGATTGTACGGCACACAAATTCCGTGCGGATGTCTAGGCTGGATTTGAAATACTTAAATCTGGGAGCTGTAAACGGGGAAAGGTAACCTTTCATAGAAGGTAGACATAGATGCTATCTGTCATGAAATAAATGTGAATTCTCACAAATCTTTAACATACAGAGATGATACATACTTAGTAAATTGTGTATTTTTACTTCGAAGTAATTTCAAATTCACACAAAATTTGCAAGAATAGTATAAAAAAATCCCATCTACCCTTTATCTAGATTCCTCTTATTTAACGTTTTGCCACATTTACCTTATAATTCTCTCTCTCTCTCTCTCTCCATATGCAACTGACCCTTGAACAACATGGGTTTGAGGTTCACAGGGCCATTTATACAGATATTTTTTGATAAATACGGTACATTACTATAAATGTATTTTCTCTTCCTTATGGTTTTCTTAACATTTTCTTCCTCTAGCTTACTTTATTTAAGAATACAGTATATAATACACATAACATACAGAATATGTTTTAATCCACTGTTTATGTAATCAGTAAGGCTTCTGGTCAATGGTGGGCTATTAGGAGTTCAGTTACAGGGGAGTCAAAAGTTCTATGCGGATCTTCAACAGCGCAAGGGATCCGGGGATGCCCCTAACGCCTGAGTTGGTCAAGGGTCAACTCTATTTGTATATTTACATGCAATATTTTTTTCTAAACCATTTTTTCCAAAATAGTTTTTGGAGATTTCTCTAAATTTTGAGTTGTATGCATCCTTAGCCTGGAGTAATTCAGTGTGCTATTTGCTATCAACAAGAGTGTTCTCGTACATAATCACAGGATAGTTATCCTACCCATCATGCAATATTTTTATCTAATTCCCCATTCATACGCTAATTTTGTCAATTGTCTCGATTTTTCTTTATAATTTTTTACTTTCCTTTCTGGGAGAGGGTCCAATCCGGCCTCATAAATCGCACTTGGCTGTCATGTCTTTTCAGTCTGTTTTCATCTGGAATAGTTCCTCGGTCTGTTCTTCACAACATTGACATTTTTAAGGAGTACAGGCCATTATTTTATATACTAGCCCTTAATTTGGGTTTGCCAGATACTTCTTCATGCGTAGGTTGAGGTTGAACCGTCTCGGCGGAGTACCATGTTAAGTCATTTGTGCCCTCTTCAGACAGCACACTCTGAGGCTCACAGTGTCCCTTTGCCCCTCGCTGGTGCTGTTCAGCCTGATGCCTTGGCCATGGTGTGGTCCCGTGTTTCCACAATAGAAATCTTTTCTTTTCTTTTGTAATTAATGATTTCTGAGACGCATCCTGCCTTGGCTGAGGTAGGGCGTTTGCACGGTATCTTAATGATGATTTGGCAAGATTGGAAGATGAACGGCTTCATTTGATTTGTGGTTGTTTGAGTTTTTGAGGTTTCAATTTGTCATTTTCTTACAGCAGCACAAACACCTGTCACAGAATCCACGTAAACCTCACTGTGTTAAGAAAATACTGGTGTGGTGTTTCTGGAAATGGCCAGCTGATTTTATCAGACGAATACAGACAAATATTACGTGCTGGAAGGGATGACAGCCTTACCTGTCATCTGAACTTCCCACAGAGTTGTGTTTTGGATTCACTAAAGTGGTATAAGGTAAAACACAAAATGATTTTCCTATTGCTATTTTTCTTCTTCTTTAAAACTTACTTGCTTTTTGGTTCAAGTTGGATCTTTTAAGGCAGAATTGGTAAAGAGATTTGTGTACCTGAGACAGATTTGTTAGCCTATTGCTACTAATAATTTTACCCTGCTAATTATTGTTTTTAAAATTAATGGTTATTACAGCTTTGTAATATTTTGTTACTTGTATTCACCATCTCCCCACAGTTACAGTTTTCAGACTCTCCTTGGTTATTCTTTTTTTTTCTGAAGAGATTAATTAATTTGTTTGAATGTGTACTACTTATGCCCATGATTCAATAATCCCAAAGTATAAAAAGTCATCCCTGGCAAGTGCCCTCCCCACTCCTGAGCTCTGTTTGCCCTGGGCCCATCACACCTTTCCTAACCGGTGGCTGCTATGATTAGGTGCTTGCTTTCTCCACATTATTTTTGTATAATGCTATACAAGCAAATGAAACTATACCCTTGTCCTTCCATTTTTTTTTTTAAGGATTTTCACGTGTTTTTTTTTTTAAGATTTATTTATTTATTTTGAGAGACTGAGAATGAGAGAGAGAGAGAGAGAGAGAGAGAGCACATGAGAGGGGGGAGGGTCAGAGGGAGAAGCAGACTCCCCGCCAAGCAGGGAGCCCGATGTGGGACTCGATCCCGGGACTCCAGGTGATCATGACCTGAGCCGAAGGCAGTCACTTGACCGACTGAGCCACCCAGGCGGCCTGTCCTTCCATTTTTATGCAAACGGGGAATCCTAAACTCATCTTTCTGCAGCTTGTGTTTTCACCCTCCAACACTCCCTTTTCTTGGCTGTCCTGGCAGTTGATAATGTTTAAGACATAATCCGAGGCACAGGGGAGCACAGGATTCTTATTTAAAATTGGATTAGTTTTCCTGTAACTCTCTGCTTGTCAGCACTTGCCAATACAACCATCTGGGTGGTGAATTTTCTCTGGAGAAAGCTTTTTATCTGCCGATTCAGTTTCTTTAATGGAGATAGCCTTATGCCAGTTTCTTATTTCTTCCTGAAGGAGTTTTGGTAAGATTCCTTTTTTTTGTAGGAATTCGCTCATTTCATTAAATATTCCAGATACTCTGGCACCCAACTGTTTGTCATCTTTGCTCTTTTCATGTCTGTTTCTGAAGTAAGGTTCTTCTTTTAATCCCTGTTACAATGTATTTCTCTCTCACTCCTCACTTGCTTAGTCCCATAAGAGAGTTGTCCGTTCTATTATTTTTTTTTCAAAGAATCAAATTTTGGCCTTGTTCATCCTTTTTATTATGTGATTCGTGTTCATTTACTTTGTTTCCACTTTCCTGTCTCAAAAGGACCGTGGCAATGAATATCCTTATCCATGTCTTTTTTTTTTTTAAGATTTATTTGAGAGAGTGTGTGCCTGTGCATGCATAGAAGGAGGGGCAGAGGGAGAGAGAAAGAATCCTCAAACAGACTCCATGCTGAGCACAGAGCCCAAGAAGGGCTCGATCCCAGGACCCTGAGATCATGACCTAAGCTGAAAAAGAGTCGGCCACTTAACCGACTGAGCCACCCACGTGCCCCTTATCCCTGTCTTTTAACGCACATTTGCCAGTGTGTGAGTTTTTTTAGGGTACATGCTGATTAGCCTTATAACTGTTAAGATTGTGGAGTATGTATATGAATAAAGTATTCAGTTTTATTGATGCTGCCAAGTTACTCTACAAAATTTTAAATTAGTTTATACTCTCCTGTGCAATATTCCGGGGTCCCTAAAACCTTAAGTGGGACTTTGTATTATAAGACTTACATTTTTAAAATTAGTTTGATGGGTACAATTGCTACCTTATTTTTGTTTTAGTTTGCTTTTCCTTAATTATTAGTGAGGTTGACCAACTTTTTCATACGTTTATTGACTGTTTTTGAATCCTCTTCTGAACTTGTGATTCATGTCTTTTGCCCTATATTTTTTTTTTCATTTTTTTTTTACCATTTCATTACTGACTTACAGGAGATCTTATATATTTATATATCCTGGGTACCAATGTTTGGAACAGTTTTCATTGAAGAATAGTATATGTATAGAAAATGCAGGAAGCATAATTGGACAAGCTTGATGGATTATCAGAAAGTGAATACACCTTTTGGCTACCCCTTCCATCTATCAAGGTCAAGAACAAAAATACTACTAGCACCTCAGAAGGTTCACTTCTGCCATCTTCCAAAAACTATGCCTCCCGAATCCCCTGACTTATAACAGCATATAAGCATATAATAGTTCATTTGCCAGCTTATGAACTTTATTGAAATTGAGTCCTATTGTATGTCGCATTTTGTGTCTGGCCTGCTTGGCTCAGTTGTAAACTTGTGAGAATCATCCTCTGAAGAGAGGATTGGTTCAGTCATTCTTTAGGGCCCTGCTTTTAGTGGTTCAACCAAACCACATGGCTTGGTCACATCCCGATGACAACTAGAGAATTTGGTGGGGATGTTCCTCATTGTCAAGTCTTGACTCTAGCTTTTGTCCCCTACATGCATAGATCTGTCAGAAGCACTGTCTTATCAGTTTGTCAGCCATCACCTTCAGAATAATTGGCGATAGTTCTAAACATCTATTGTTCCATTAATGAAAAGTTCATCTTGATCGAATTTAAAGCTACCACCTGTGCTGTCTCCACTTGCAACGCTAATACCTGGCCCTTAGGTATTAGCCTTAGTTCAGGAAGTTTCTACTGAATAGGTGGATGGCTTCCAAGTTCTTCCTACCTCCAGTATTTTCCCTTTTTTGTATCAACTATTGGGCTAATGGAAAAATTACACAGGTATTCATTTAATGTGTGTCAGGATGTATAATAAATGCTCTGCATACTCTCTCTCATTATCCTCTTACTAACATTGGCTCTGGCTACAATTTAATTATTTACAATAATCCTGTTCCAGGGGGCGCCTGGCAGGCTCAGTCGGTAGAGCATGTGACTCTTGATCTCAGGGTTGTGAGTTCAAGCCCCACACTGGGCGTGGAGCCTACTTGAAAAAAAAAAAAATCCCCTTACAGTATTCCTGTTCCGTTCAGAGGGTATTGGTTGCCAGGCCACAGTCCCCTCAGCCTCAGTTGGCTCTGACTGTGGCATTACCCATTTTTCAAGTCCTGCTTTGGCCTTCTCAGGATATGGTGAGTCTCAGTTCCTCTCCGTGGCTTCTGTAGACTCTTCCTCAAGCATCCTGTCTCCCAGCTTGTGGCCTTGCAACCATTATCTCATGGAACCAGCGTTAGGACCCTCTTGACCATAGGACTCTTCCGGAAATCTTTTCCTCTTGGCCCGGACCTGTTGTGGTCATAGATTTAAAAGTACTTGACATCTGTAGAAAGGTAGATGTTTAGAATCAACTTTGTTACTACCTCAGTGTTAAGAGCGATGGATTTTTTTTTTTTTTTAAAGCACTTGCTTGGGCTCTGCCTCTACTCACTGAATCAGATTATCCATGGGTGGGGTTCAGGCATTTTTATTTTTAAAATAATGCTCAGGGACGCCTGGGTGGCTCAGTCGATTGAATGTCCGACTCTTGATTTCAGCTCAGGTCATGAGCTCAGGGTCATGGGATCGAGCCCCATGTCGGGGTCTGCATTCAGCCGGGAGTCTGTTTGAGATTCTCTCTCTCCCTCTTCCTCTGCCCCTCCCCCCTCAAATAAATAAATAATTCTTTTTTTTTTTTTAAAAGATTTTATCTATTTATTTATCAGAGAGAGAGAGAGAGAGAAAGAGCACAAGCAGGGGGAGCGGCAGGCAGAAGGAGAAGCAGGCTCTTTGCTGAGCAGGGAGGCCGACGTGGAGTTTGATCCCAGGACCCTGGGATCATGACTTGAGCTGAAGGCAGACGCTTAACCGACTGAGCCACCCAGGCGTCCCAATAAATAATTCTTTTAAAAAAATAAATTAACTGCTCAGCTTGAGAAGACAGGAGGCTAGGAGCCAAGCCATATAAGGAGGAGAGATCCTTCTGAAACTGTCCCACCTGCTCAGATTCAGTGACCTCAGTTATGGCTCTATTTTTGCTACTTCCTGGTTCTCAGACCTTGAGTTACTATTTGGGCTTCAGTGTTTTCTTCTGTCAAATGAGAGAGTTGGAATCAATTCTTCCAGGCTGTAGAGCTTCGTGTTTATCTGCCTGCAGCTGTGCTAGGAAATGCTTCCTGGAAGAGATGACTATTGCACGGCTTCAGGAATGAATCGCAATGAAGCCGTGGCAGGCAGAAGGGAGGATGGTAATTAGGAAAAAAACAAAACAAAAACCCAGCAGTTTCAAAGGTATCAGGTGAGAAAGAGAATGGTGTTTGGGGGCATTGGTTAGAGTTTGGGGTCCATGTTAGAGTGGAGTAAGGTGATGCTAGGAAGTAGATCGTGTATGCTCACCTACACGTAGCCTTTTCCCCACTTAAAAAGCATGTCAGTTACACCATTAGCATAATGACATGCTCAGCTTCTTTATGTGTTAGTCAAGTCCTCTCGGCACTGCAGTGAGTACATTGGAAGGGCTTGAGAGTGGTGGCATGTGGATCATTGAGGCTATTTCAGAAATTTAGTGAATGAGTGGGGACCGGGTAGGACAGCATATGAAGTGGAACTGGTCGAATGAGGGGGAAGGAGAGGAGAGTCAGTGGAGGGAACTCGTTCCTGGTGGCCCCGCCCTTCCCTGGGATGTTAGGCGGACATTTAGAAAGAGCGGCGGAGGTGAATAGGTGAATGAGAGAGTCGAAGGCGAAGAATATCTAAGGTGAGGACCGTGAATTGGTGGTGGTGCCAAGAGGAGTGTCGATGTGATTTTCTCCGGTAGTGCTCATCGGGTTGCAGGCTTGTAGGAGAAGGATGATGGCACTGACATGGATGGGATTTTGCAGGCCGAACGTGCTGGAAGGATCAAGGGCAACAGTATTGAGGAACTGAAAGGGTGTGAGTAAAGTAATGGCCACAGGTTGGGAAAGGAAGTGATGCCTGAAGGAAAGTGGTCATTAAAACAAAACAGAGGGGCCAAGGGGACTCTATGTTCAAGATAACATAGAAAAATGAGTTTGAGAGAAAGTTCGGGTAGAAAAGTATAATGAATGTGGTGGATAGACGCTCACTATCCATGGTGAGCCTCTTTAAACTAGAGCGGCTATAAAGCTACAAAGTTAGAACCAAGCAACCCCAAACACACCCTGTGCTTTCCCCGAGTTGCCTGCAGCTGAGGTTCTGGATGTGATTCACTTTCTTCAGCTGGCTTCCCCGAAAGGCTTAAGTGAGAACAGTAGCTCTTCCTGCTTTTCTGCTAGGCAGCATGGCCATGGGGATTTTCTGCAGCGGTGTCTCCGGGCCCAGGCCCTAGCTCTGTGGGAGCTGAGAGGCCGTGCATCTGCCTCCTGATGTTGTTGTTGGTGTGGCTTTCATTAGAGGTGACATGGCCACACACACACTGGCTGCACCGTGGCAACCCCTGGTCTCTGACTAGCAGGTGTTGTGGTTCAAGGTCTTGAGTCCCACCTCACCACTGTGGTGGAGGGTAGCAGGTATCCTGCGAGCTAGGTCCGCCATTCGGTTCTGGCTTAGATCTCACTCCCTGCGTACTTCTTAAAATTTTGTGAGCACCTAATACCTTGTGTTAAATCCTTTTCCACCTGGAACAGCCAGAATGCTTTGTGTTTTCTGCAACTAAATCCAGTCGGAGGGACATAGCCCCCTAGATTTGTTTTGAAGAGTAAATGAAATAATCCATCCATTAGCCCTTAGTTCAGCGTGGATGCGTAGTAATTACTTGATAAATAAATATCAGGTATTATTATTTGGTGAAAATAAAGGAATGGAAGAGAAGGAATCATAAGAAATGACGATCAGAATGGTATAGATGTTTTTGGGAATTTGGAGACATAGCAGTTCTGGATCGTGACAAAGTCCAGCTTGTAGGTGGGAGAACTGGAGATCGAGAGGAGTATAGAGGTGGTCCTTGAAATTGAGGTGTTATGGAGGACAAGGTTCAGGTATTAAAATATCCATTCTCATAGATAGTGAAGTATTCACATTTGGAAATGCAGTGATGTCCCCAGGTTTTTTTTTTTTTTCCAATTCCAAATTACTTCCCAATATATTGATTTCTGCTTTGCCACTGTGCTAAATCTATATTTGCTGAGATCATTCTCAAAGGCAAATGGAATCATGTTATTCCCTTGCTGGAAAAGCTTCAATGTTCATCCCCTTTTCATCGTCTTCTGGGATTGGGCCCCTGGCTGCCTGACCTGTTCTATCTCCATCATCTCCTGTAAGCCCTGCACCTTAACCAGAATGCCCTGGGCTATTTTATGTCTCCAGCCCATGTCCATGCTGAGTCAAAAGTGTTCTTCTCGGTGCTTGAAAGACAAAATATATTAAAATGTTGGCTGCTATTGGTATTAATATTTTAACTTTAAATCTTAATGAGACGTCGCCCACAAATTTTTAAATAAAAATCAAGGCCTTCTGAGAATTTAAACTCTAAAATGATGCTGTGGTGGATCACAGTAGAAGCAGCTTTAGTTACCATAAAGGGACAGAATGGCTCTTCAGCTATCAAGGCTGGGTTTTCATATGATTAAATATTTGTACATCTTGAGAGAAAGAATGAGTTGATCAGAAGGGACTGGTCAATGATGGAAACATAGATAGAAGGGGAGGCCCAGGGATTGCCCCTCTCCAAGCTCTCTCCAGAGAAGTTTTCATAGTCAAGGACTCAATGCTTTTTGTTTGTCCCTACTCTAAAGAAGGTGGCACCACATTATTGGAATCTGATGCCTTCGCCCATCTGACTCTTACTAGTAATTCCCATTCTACTTGGTAAGCAATTGTCCAATTATAATCGGGTTTCCCAAATAGGGAATAATGTAAGACTTCTAGAAATTCGCATCATGAATAAACAAATGCTCATTTGGGCATGATTGCGTTTCCTCTTCCAAGGTGGATCCATTCACACTGTTCCAGTGGTGATGAATGGGCTCTGACGCTGAACTAGCTACAGCTGACTCAGTGATGAGAGAGCTGGACACTTGGGCAATTAAATTTTTTATTAGGGGTTATGAGTTTGTCTTCTATATTAGGATTGTGAGCTTTCTAAGGACAGGGACTCTATCTTATTCCTGCATGACAGAGCCTCTCACAGCCTAGCAAAGAGCAGAAACCTGAATGCTTGAATGAATAAGCAGCCTCAATAATCCAATAACTCACTCTGTAGAGGGGCACTTTCCAAAGAAACTTTTTTTTTAAGATTGTATTTATTTATTTAAGAGAGAGATAATGAGAGAGAGAGAGCACGAGAGGGGGGGAGGGTCAGAGGGAGAAGCAGACTCCCCGCTGAGCAGGGAGCCCGATGTGGGACTCGATCCCGGGACTCCAGGATCATGACCTGAGCTGAAGGCAGTCACTTAACCAACTGAGCCACCCAGGCTCCCCACCAAAGAAATGTTTTGAGAGAGGGGGGAAAAGTTTTGAGAGAGTTCAGAAGTGGGTCTATGAGATGGAAGGAGCACGGGAATGCGAGCTGCTGACTGTGTCCTGCCCAGTGGATGGTGAGGTCTGCCCTGGGAGTGGTTGCTGAGGATGACAAGTGAGAAAGGCATTCTTGAGACTAACCAGGCCTCAAGTTGGTTTGGCATGAGGTTGTTCTTGTTGATGCAGTGGAAGCAAGGGTGATGTAACAAGTTACGTGACGTCTGCCCACAAGCCTAGCCAGCATACTTTGACTGTTGTTCAGGCCTCCAAGCAGAATGTTCTTGAAGAATTATTTTGGACCTCTGTAAAGTCTGACCCAATAGGTGGAGAAGGTGTATTTGGCCCTGGAACACAGCGGAAGCAGTCATTAACCACCTGGGCTTGCAGTCTTGGCATAGGGCCTTGGTGCCGTGAGATGGTGGTCCACTGGGAGATATAGGCCCCTGTAGGTGGAGGGCTTTCCTGCCTGTTCACACCCTCCTACCACACTCCTTTGTGGGCCCATGCAGTCTTCCTCTGTGTGGTCTGCCTTCTAGCTCACGTAGGCCTCTTTCCTTTCAACTTCCATTAGACTTAATATTTATAGTACTCACTGTAACCTGTAACATATTCTTTGTCAAATCTATAGATATCTGTCTATCTATTTTTCTATCTACCTATTGATATCTATAGATAAAGATATCATCTTCAGTTAGATTATAAGTTACCCTGGGGATCACTTACGTTTCTTGCATCTCCCCGCGGTTCATAGGATGGTGCTAACTAGAAATGTAACTGATACACCAAAATACTCTTTGAATTAATTTATGTATGTACATATATTTTTGTATTTAGGGCTGTGAAGAGATTAAAGGAGAACGGTTTATTTCCTGGGAAACAAAGCTATCAGTGAGCAATGTTTCAGCAGAGGACGGAGGGAGCTACGCGTGTCAAGCCCGACTGACACACACAGGGAAACAGTACACCGTTTTAAACAGCATCACTGTGAATATTGGTAAGTATGCTCATATCCCTCGCCTTGGCTTCCTCTTGGCTTTGCGCGAGATGGCTGGCTTTTTGGGCAGCAGTGATTCCTGATCTTGATTTCTTTGAGGGTCTGCAGGCTCTCAGACTTGCCATTGTTAGAATCAGAGGGTAGAAAGAAGAGGGCAAGAAGCATGAGCAGTTTCATTTCCTCATCTGGAAAAGCAGAATCCCTAACACTCTTGGTATGAAAATTAAATGAGAGCATGTATGTAAAGTGGGTACTGGGGTGCCTGGCAAAGTATAGGTGTTCATCTAGTGGTAGATATTATTGTTACTCTTATTTCCTTCAGCCATCATTGGTGTGACTACTTTGGTGGGCCATTCCAGGTTTGCCCCCCCCCCGCCCCCCGCCCAGGGCATGCAGAGTTCAAGGTCTCTGAACTGGGCTCCAGGATACTTGATGTTCGTGGGGCATCAGCTCTCAACCCAGAGCAGCCAGTTTGCTTGAACATATGACCTGGAGTTGAAAACAGAATCTTCAGGGTAGAAGGAACCCTAAAGATAGTTTAGCTTAAGCCATTAATTTTATAGAGACCCAGGAGGGGGTGACTTAGGAAGCTTACAAAGCTGGTTAGTGACAGAAACAAGGCCAGGACAAAGGCTTGCGGTGCCCAGATGAACATCATTTCTTCTCAACACATTCAGCAAGGAGTTCTTGCTACGTTGCCTTTTGCTCCTTTGTCAGTAGACAGTTGTCTTCTATGTTGACTCATCTAAATGGAAAGAACTGAAAACTGAATATTTCTTTGACTTGGACCATCATGTCTGTCAGATTTCATTGTACTGGGTGGTACCTAACAATTTCTCGATGGTGTGGCTCTCTTGGGGCATGAGTCCAGCATGGGTGGCTTCTTGCTTCCCACCCAGAACTCTTTAATTAAGAAAATTAATTGTATCACATTTCATGATTTTTATGCTCTTGGGTTTTATGTTACCTGTTATCTCTCCAGATGTAGGCAAAGAAGATCTTTGTCTTGTTCACAGTTGAATCTCCCACACCTAGCCCCTGGACTAGACTAGGCACAGACCCATTTAATAACTGAATGGTTGATGACTTATCATGCTTAGTTTTCCACTGGTAGCTGGAGGAATTCTTTGAAAGGCAAAATGAAGACTACCTCAAGTAAATCCCATAAGGGATTCAAGAGGTCATTGAGTTCAGTAGTCTATATTTCATGTCGTTGCAATAAGCACTTATTTATGATCTAGTATATGCCCCAATTGTTGGAACCTGATAACTAAAAACTTAAAAAAAAAAAAAAAACCCATCATTTCTTCTATTGAGAAGCTCTCAGCCTGGTGGTAGTGGAGTTAGAGATATAAATGAATCATTTTCACATTATGTAGTAAGGATAGAGTTATAAATAGAGTTATAGATAGTGTCTGGGGGACCAGGGAAAGAATCAGAATTAGCCACAGGGGTGGCAAGTAAATTGTCTTGGAAGGCTTCCAAGAGGAAATGGCTTTTCAGCTGCATTTTGAAGGATGAATCAAATTTATAAAAGTGAAGAGTGATGTAGAGCAGAGAGAATACTATAAGACAAAGCATAGCAGTGTCTACCAGCATAGTTTGTATTGGACCTAAAACTAATTTTGTTAGAGCAAACGTAAGCATGAGGTAAGGAGTGGTGGGAGCTGGGGCCATGGAGTTAAATAGGGTCAAGGTTTAGGGGGCCAATTACATGTAGGCTTTACCATGCAGCCCCTGAAGAGCCCTTGGATGCAGAGCAATGAGGCTGTGTTTGTGATGGACAAGACCAGTCTTGAGATGGTTGAGCAAGAGTTGAGGAGGATCTTGAAGCCTGTAGGCCACTTTGGCAGCTGCTGCAATACCCAGTATTGATAAGAGTGCTGATAATCTGAACTTGAGTGGAAGTGGCAGGGGATTCTTCTTCGGGCAGTAATTTAGTGGCTCTCTACTGAGTGCCTAATAAGGCCAGGTTCTGCACTTTGTAGAGAGAAGGAGGAAAGCCGCCATGATCACCACTCTGATGGAGCTTTGAAGTCTGAGCAGGGAAGGGAGGCAGAGATAAATCAGATAATCTGCTAGTGAGTCGTGTAATAATCAAGGAGATGAATGCCATGAAGGAATGGAAAGTATAAGACCGAACAGACAAGGACCTGTTGAGAAGGCAGAGGGTCAGGGAAAGCTTCTTGATAATAGTGACGCTGCCGGTCAGGACGCATTAACTGCGTGATGGAGTGGGCAAGATTTTTCCAGATTGAAGGAGCCCTTTGACAAAATAGACCGTGGTATGTGTGAATGATGGGAAGTAGGCAGGGGGGCCGGAGCAATGCTGAGTGGGGAGGTCATGTGAGGCAATGAGGCTGGAGAAGTAATCAGGGCCAAGAATTGGTAGGAGCATGCAATCCAAAGCAGAGAGTATGGAGTTTATTCTATGAACAGTGGTACGCAGCCAGAGGGATTGAGAGCAGGAGAGTGGCATGATGTAACTTACATTCCAGAAAGCTCAGTGTGGCTGCCATGCACAGAACGATCCCTATAGAGTTAGGAGTGGCAGGGAGGAGGCAGGTACAGAAATGCAGGTGAGATATCAGGTAGGCACAGGCAACATGGTGGCACTGAAGATGGATACATGTGGATGGATTCAAGGCTTCTGAGGAGGTAAATCCCACAGGGGTTGGTGTTGGATTGAATATGGGATAAGGGATGAGGCAAAGTTAAGGGAGCTAGGCCTTTTGGCATATGCAACAGACTAGATGATGATACTATTCAACGAAATAGTGTAACTCTGGAGGAAAACTGGATTTAGGAGTGAGATCATGAGTTTGGTCATGGGTAAGCTGAGTACTTGGAGGTGCCCCTGTGGAGATATCAAGTTGGCCTGGTCCTGGTCTGGAGAAAGGTCTGGAGATGCAACTTTCAAAGTCCTTGTCCTTTAGATGGTAATGGAAGAAGTGGATATGAATAAGAGCACAAATGAAAGACCAGAGAGTGGAAAATAGAGGGTTTAGCCATGAAGAAGGATGCGCACACGGAGAAATGTTAAGAGCTGAAATTAGTTTGGTCTCATGATTGATAATTTGAAGAGGTGAGAAGAGCTGTTGCCTAGAGTGACTTCCAGAGTTGAGCTGTGTGTGATCTAGTGCAGAGTGGTACATCACTGGCCCGTGATGACCTCTGTTTGGGACGCACTGAACTCGAATCGTTTGTAGAATGTGCACATAGTATTGTCATTATACAGGACACATGTTTTTGCATTTTCCTAGCTTCCCTCTTGTAATGTCTCTGCATCCCACCCCAAATATAGAGGACGAATGTGGAGCTAGGTAGGTGATTGCTAGATGTTGGTGGGCAAATGAAGGAAGGGAAGAAGTGGAGTAAAACAGAGGGCTGGGAAGTCAACACGAGGAAAGGCAGTCTTACAGCAGGGTGAAGGAATGGAAGAGCCGAGGAAGGACAGAAGAGGACATGATGTAAAGAATATGGAAAAGCAGGGATGGAGGATGGAGCAGCGGGACCGAAGATAAAACGTTGGCTCATGCTCTCTCTCTATCTGGGACCTAGAACGGAGCTTGGCTTAGAGCCACTGTTTACAAACTGTATTTGGATTATTAGGTAATAAGATTTTATTACACGATCTCGTCAGTTTATATTTATACCGAGTATAGAACGGCGAAGCGAACTCTCCTGGTAGCCCAGCTTTTAGGGTTTTCCCTTAGCATTCAATTATTTCTGGCTTAAAAATATGCATTTATGAAGTGGTAGTTTATCACGCCATGAGTTTTTTGTCTTTCCTTGACTCATGCTTATTAAAGGCCTGCTCAGTGCCATGTTTTCTTTGCACTGTCATTGGATAAATAGGTGGGAATGTATCATATATGATTCTAATGCAATTTCATGTGGGTATGATTTCTTAGCAGAAACAAATGGATATGCAGGAAGAATTCCTAAAATCATTTATCCAAAAAACAATTCAATTGAAGTACAACTTGGTGAGTAAAATTATCAAAGCCATTGAAATCACTAAGGGCAGATTAATACACATATTTAATATAAAACCAGTTAAATTTCATTGAATGTCCTAAAACTTGACAAAGCATTTTAAAAATTCATGTTGAAAAATGTTGGAAAAATTAGCAAGAAAATAACTGAATAGAAGAAATAGAGATCTTTTCTAGTGAATAGTAAAGTATGTTTAATTATAAAGCAACAGTACGTAAATACTGGTATTTATATACAAATAGAAAGATTAAAGCAACATAATGGAAAATAATAAGCATATCCTACAATATACAACAGTTTGGTAAAGATTTGTGGCATTTAAAAATGCATAGAGAGAGATATAGTATATGTGTGATATTAGTGTAACTTTTTAAATGTGAAGAATATGTATTTCATTCTTTACCTCATATCAGACATAAAAATACATTTTTGATGAATCAAAGAACTCCATATAAAAATAAACCCACAGAAGTACCATTAAAAACTGAGATAAATTTATATCTAACCTCAGGATGATGTACTTTCTACACATAAAATCAGTGGAAGAAATTACAGAAGATTAAAAATTAGACTCACATAAAAACTGTAACTATCTGTATACAGGAAAAATGGTACAGTGAAAATGTGAATCACAAACTAGGAGAGAATGTTTGGAACAGAGACATCAAAAAACAGGTAATATCATTAAATACCAACAAATCAAGGACAAGGAATAATCCAAAAGAGGCAAATGAATAATTCACAGAAGAGAAAAAAAGACTAACAAAATATGAAAATATATTCATCCACAATGAAAGAAATATACACAAAAAATGATATGCATCTATGAAATTGGTAAGGATTAAAAATGTAAATACCAAATATTAGCAAGGATAATATAGAGGGTGTTCTAATACATTACTGGCTATGAATATGAGCGCTCCCTTTAAAACATTTGTGTTTAAAGCTCTCCAATGGTTTCGCATCTCACTCAGTGAATTAAATTCCCACTCACTTGAATAAAATTCAAAGTCCTTGCATTCCCAACATGGCCTTCCATGGTTGACTTCCCCTTGCCAGTGCTCACACTGGTAAGCTCACACTTGATACCCCTGGTATACTTGCTGTTCCTTGAACATCCCAAGCACACCTCCACCTCAGGGACTTTGCACTTGCTGTTCCTTCTATTTGAAATGCTCTTCCCCACACAGCTCCATGGTCCCTTCTCTCACTTCCATCAGGTCGCCAATGAATGTCATCTCACTTGACCACCACATTAAAACAGCACACTTCTGGGGTGCATAGGTGGCTCAGATGGTTAAGCATCTGATTTCTGCTCAGGTCATGATCTTAGGGTCCTTGGATTGAGCTCCACATCGAGCTGAGCGGGAGCTTACTTCTCCCTCTGCCCCTCACTCTGCTCATGCTCTCTTTCTTGCTCTCTCTGAAATACATAGATAACATCTTAAAAAACAAAAAGTAGCACACCTCACTCACCATCATGTTCTATCCCCTGAGCTCTCTCTATTTTTGGTAAAGTACTTATCACTACCTCACATATTTTGTCCTGGTGTCTCTAATTCTATTTGAATCAATGCTCCTTAGGAGCAGGCTTTTTGTCTGGTTTGTTCCTTCCTATATCACCAGTGCTCAGAACAGTTTCTAGGACAAAGCAGATGCTCAAGAAATAGTTGCTAAATAGCTAAATAAATGAATGGACTGGTATAAACTTTGTAGAAGGAAATGCCAATATGCATTCAGAACCTTCACAAATAACTTTTGACTCAGTAAATTCTAGATGGTAAACCACATATAACAGAAACAGACCCCCAGGGCCCCAGAGATAGATAGATAGATAGATATTAATTTTGCTTATTATATGCAAGAAAGGAAAAGACATGATTGCCGTTTTCAAAAGACAACTGCAAACTTTTTAAAAAGGACCACATCAGCCCGGTGATGGGTATTAAGGAGGGCACGTACTGCATGGAGCACTGGGTGTTATACGAAAACAATGGATCATGGAACACTACATCAAAAACTAATGATGTATTGTATGGTGACTAACATAACATAATAAAATTTTAAAAAATAATAAAAAAATAAAAATAAAAAGGACCATATCAGATTCGAAAAAGAACAAATAAAATATCAGAATTGACAAGTACAGTAACCCAAACCAAAAACTCAATAAAGGGTTTAATGGCATATGAGACATCTGAAAAAAGGGTTACTGAACAAAAACACATAGGTCAGGAGGAAATGCCTATGATTAAGCACAAAGAGACAGAAGAATAGGAAGTACAGAGGCTAGAGAGAGAGGATACCCAGAGCTAACATGTATGTAATTGCAATCCCAGAAGAAAGAGAAAAGAGAAAATGGGAGCAGAGGCAGTATTATTTAGGTGATAATCTGAGAATATTCCAAACTGATAGACACATTAATCCAAAGACGCCAGAAGCTAAGGAGACCTCGGCAGGACAAATAAAGGCAAACCTATACCTTGAAATACCAAAGTGAAACTGCAGAAAAACAAAGGAAAATATCTTAAAAGTTAGGGAAAAAAGGAAAAAAAAATCCTCTGTGTGCAACAGTAAGCTCACTGTTTGAATTTTTGATGGAAATAATGGAGGTTGTCTGCTGAAAAAAAATGCTAATTTTATAGTCAGTGAAAATACGACAAACTAAAAATGACAGAATTTGCTAACCACAGTCTTACACTAAAGGAGCTACTACAGTGTTCCTTAAGCAGGAGGAAATGTTTCTAGATCGTGAATCAGCTTTGTAGGAGGGAAGGAAGGAGTGAATGTTGGCATAAATATGTGAATAAATCCAAATGAATCTTGACTGAATGAGGCAATAATGAGGACGGTTGTTCATGGAGTTTAAAATATATATGAAATTAGAATTCACAACTGCATTTGCCTGTCTGCTGGGAGAAGGTTAAATGCAATTGCATCCTAATACGTTACATTCTCTTAGAAGACAATAGAAATAATCAATAATATCAGATTTTGATAAGTTTGAGGATCTATGCTTTAATATTTAGGGTAACACTAAAGTAATAATAATTTCAAAAATACAGCCTTATATGGAATAATAAAAAATAATCAAGAGGAAGGAAGAAGGAATCCAAAAGAAGGAATCAAAAGACAGCAAGAAGGAAAAGACAGATATAAGACAGATGCTACAAATAAAAAATATACATATATAAGATAGTTGATTTAAACGTATGTATATCACCAATCACAGGCTGGACTAAATGCTCCAAATAAAGATTGTCATACTGGATTTGAAAGAAGATATCAAAACTCTGGGCTGTTTACAAGATGCTGGAAGAGAAAAGACTAGAAAATGGTATATGCTATAAACACTAACCAAAATAAAGTTGGTATAATTATACTAATATTAAAGTAGATCTGAAGGCAGAATGCATTATTAGAGGCACACAGAGATACTTTGTAATGATTAAAAGTTCACTGGTGAACCTGTAGATACATAATAACATGGCCTTAGAAGTGTGTGTGTGTGTGTGTGTGTGTGTGTGTGTGTGTGTGTGTGTGTACACGTGCAGAAAGAGAGAGTTAGTTCAGGATTACGGAAGAAAGTAAGTCCATACTAACAATGGAATAATAATAATGACACTTTGCAAGGTAGCTGGTAGAACAAAGCAAACAGAACACCCTATCACGACAAACAAAATGTGCCCAACAAATGGCCTAATATTCATATTATAGAGCCCTGAGCCCAACTACTACAGATTACACATTCTTTCTAAGCACAATGAAGTGTTTAATAAAGGGACACCTGGGTGACTCAGTGGTTAAGTGTCTGCCTTCAGCTCAGGTCATGATCCCAGGGTCCTGGGATTGAGCCCCACATGGGGCTTCTTGCTCAAGCGGGGAGTCTGTTTCTCCCTCTCCCTCTGCCCCTCCCCCAGCTCGTGCTTGCTCTCTCTCAAATAAATAAAATCTTTAAAAAGAAATAAAAAAAAGAAATGTTTAATAAAATCCACCATATGTTGGGTTATAAAACTAGTCTCAATAAAATCCAACAGATTGAAATCATATAAACTATATTCTCAGACCATAAGACACTGAAGTTGGAAATAAGCAATAAGAAGACAATTAGAAGAACTGCATAGGTTGGAAAACAGTCAAATAAAAGTCCCTCCAGATAGCCCATGGATAAAAATAGAAATCAAAAAATAATTTGACAATGAATACTCATGAAAAGATTACACCGAGGTTGGTGGGATACAAAGATTTGATCAGAACATACTTGATAGTCTGAATTAGAAAAGGAAGCTACTTGAAATATCCATGAGCTGCACGCTCACCGCTGAAGACAGAAAAAGAGAAGCAAAATAAATCCAACAGAAATGGAAGACATGAGGTGAGCAGTAATAGCAGAAAATAGTGAAATAGTAAATGAACATGCAATTGAGTGATGAACAGAGAAAGAAGTTCGTTGTTTGAAAAGTAGAATGTGATTGCTAACCCCCTGAATGATTCGGAAAAGAGGGAAGGCACAATCTGAAGGAAAAAGAGGCCATCACCATAGATCATATACACATGAAAAAGGTCATAAAAGAATTATTCTGGAAAACCTAGTGCCAAACAATTTGAAAATCTAAAAGAAATGGGCAGTTTCCATAAAAATCAGCACAAAGGATCTGGCACAAGAAGATACAGATTTCAGAACAGACATATGACCAGAAATGTAAAATCTTACCACAAACAGAATTCTAGATGCACTTGGCTTTACTAGTGAACTCTACAAAGCATTTAATAAAGAAATTTGACGGATTTAAACAAATTTTTTCACAAAGTAGAAAAAGAAGAAATCGTCGTTAACACATTTTATTAGGTCAGGAAAATCTTGACACTCAGACCCAGCAAGGACAAGGAAATTTCAGGCCAGTCTCATTCCTCAACACAGATGAAAAATTTTAAGCACATTATTAGCAAATTTATTTTATCGGCATACCCAAAGGATGATACATTGCGGCTCGGGCTTGCGTGAAGCAATGCCAAGTTGCTTCATATTAGGTAAGTCTTCCTTTTATTTTACATTAACAAACTAAAGAAGAAAAAATACATTCATAGATACAGCAAAGTCACTTAGAACACCTGAACTAGGAATTTATTATTTAAAAAAAAAACAACTTTTAAAACTAGGAATGTAAAGGAATGTCCCTAATCTGATTTTTAAAAATCTATTTTTAGAAGCCCTTAGAAGAAACAACACAAGACTGAACTATTAAACATATGTCCTTTGTTTTGAGGGAGAGCCAAAGTCTCAACAGATTTTAGTTTTTGCTGAACTTGATAGGTTGATTATAATGTTGGTATGGAAAAGTAAAGACTGAATAATAGTCAGGACACTTTTAATGAAAAAGGACTAGCTGAGGGGATTTGTACCACCAGATTTCAAGATTTATTAAAAAGCTACCGTGGTTTAGACAGTGTAGTTCTGATGCAAGGATAGATAACGGGTTAGAATTGAAGGCCCAGAAATAGATCCACCATAAAACACACTTGATTTTGGCAAGGTTGACACTGTTCTGGGGAAGGTGTGACCTTTTCAATAAATGGAACTTGATAATGGGATGGAATACAGAATAAAATAAAAACCTGACCCCTTTCTCACACTATTTATAAAAATAATTTCCAATGAGTTGTAGATCTAAAGAAGTCAAAATGATGCATTTCTAGAAAAAAGATCCTTCATGATTTGGGGTAAGGAAAGATTAAAAAAAATAAACACATGCTAGTCAATGACTAGTCTTGAGGTAAAATTTGATAAGTACGACTACGGTAAACATAGTAACTTCCGTTTATTGAAAGACAAGTCAACCTACCAGAAGGCAAGACAGACCGCTGTGAGAGTTTACAACAGAGGGTATTGACATGGCCAGTGAAGGTCTAAAAATGTGCTGTGGCAGTGCAGTCTAGGGCAATGCAAATTCAATCCACAGTGTGATGTCCCAACACACACCGAGCTGGTGAAAATAAATAGACTGACAACACCACATACTGCTGAGTTAGGTAAAGTAACAGGTGCTCTCCCACGCTCCTGGTGGAAGGGTAAATCGGTACAACTGCGCTGGAAAACAATTCGGCATCTCCTTTAAAGTTGAAGATAAGCATAACCTAAGATCTACCGGTTTTACTGGTAGATAGAGAGGCACGTGTACTGTCACGTACACGGGTGTGTATACAAGAAAGGTGTGGACCGTGCCCCGGGAGGCATGCAGCGGAGAGCTCACAGCAGCCTTATGCATTGAGGCAAACACTGCAACAATGCAGATGTGTGCATAGCAGCTGTACAAGAAATAAACAAGTGCTAGTGCATTCTCCTATCTGAAGGGAGTCAGCTGCATGCAGCAGCACGGATCAGCATCACAAACAAAATGCGGGCAACAGAAGCTACAGTTCAAGAGTGAATGCATAAGTGATAAAGTATAAAGTAGGCAAGGGGAACGTGGGAGGCTTCTGGAGTTCCGGCAATATGTTGTTTTCCTGACGGGGTGAAGGTGGTATGGATGTGTGCTTTACATTTATGTTCTATACTTTTTACTATACATGTGTTATAGTTCATGATTTTTAAAAAAATAAGTTCCACCTAGGGGCGCCTGGATGGCTCAGTTGGTTGGGCTTCTGCCTTCGGCTCAGGTCGTGATCCCAGAGTCCTGGGATTGAGCCCCGCATCTGTCTCCCTGCTCATGGGGAGCCTGCTTCTCTCTCTCCTCCCCACTTGTGATCTCTCTCATTCTCTCTCCCTCTCTCTCTCTCAAATAAATAAATAAAATCTTTCAAAAAAAACCAAATTAGAAGAAATAAATTCCACCTAGCATAAAGAAACATGAAGTAGACTGTGTAGGAATAAAGTAATTTTTTATGTAGAGTAAATAGATGGGATATATTAGGCTCGTGGAACAAAATCAAATAAAAATAGAAAATAAATAGAAAAATCAAATAAAAATAGAAAATTATGAATAATTTGTGAATGTGTGTGGTGGAGTCAGGAGAGGGGTCACGATTGGTGAAGTAGAAATATTACTGGATTTGGAAATAGAAAACCAGCGTTCGTGTCTCATTTCTTGCTCTCATGTGTGACCTTGGGCAAGTCACCAGCCTCTCTGAACTTCAGCGTTCTCATTTGTAAAATGGGCATTACCTCCTCTTTCCTGATTGTAGGATTGTTTTGAAGATAGGAAGACTGAAGAAGACAATGTGTGTGAAATACTTGGTCCGAGGGTTGTGGGTTATTGTTAAGCTGTGAAATACTTTGCAAAGTTCTTTGTTAAGTTTCCTAAGACTGGTGGTAGTATCTGTGTCCCTGATATTGGGGAGGGCATTGGCCAGAAGCTGGTGGTATTTGGATATCACATGGATATCTCTGTACAGTAGACACTCTGGAAGGTAACTTGTCCCTTATCATCTCTGTCCAGGGAGAGAATAAAGTAGAGGAACATTGACCTCCAGGGTGAATTTTTGGTAATCAAAAGATATTCAAGGATATTGTCCAGCTGATCACTTTTTTGTAGGCTTTTCATGTAACATTTATAAATTTGATTTTATAGGCTCTCCCCTTACTGTGGACTGCAATATCACAGACACAAGGGATAATACAAATCTCCGATGCTGGAGAGTCAATAACACCTTGGTGGATGATTACTACAGTGAATCCAAACGCATCAGAGAAGGATCCGAGTAGGTGTTGTGTTTTTCTGCCTTCCCTAAAAACCGACAAGCATTTCCTCACTTTACATTATTTTGGCGCTAGTACTACTTTTTTTAGATGCTTCTCACTGAGCCCTCATCACTCCTTTTGGCTTTGTCTCTCAAAGATCTCCTCAGTGCTCGGCAGGGCTACCTCCGCTTCAGAGAAGTGTGAGGGGCTCATCTTATCAACATTCCCACATCCTAGTTAGACAGATGAGGCAACACATCAAGTATGGGACTCACACAACAAAATCCATTTCTCTCAGCTAGTCCTTAAAACTAGCCTCCTTCCGATTTTGTTATATCATGAGCCATAGATCTTCAAGGCTCCAGTAGCAAAGCAGGGAGCAGCATGGGGACTCTTGGGGGAGACAGGGCTTAATCATGCACTAATTGCGTGGTAGAAACCCAATTTGTGGTGGTATAAAATTGGGTGGCATAAAGCAAGATTCACTAGTGCGAGGGCGGAAGAACTGATGCTGGGCCCTGCAGGGTAGATAAGTGAGCCTATGTGGAGACAACCAGCGGAAGGCTCTGGAGGGCTGAGGATGCCGTCTGTCGCCGTCCAGAAGAAAATGCAAATCCGGAAGGGCCACGACTCACGCACCTCACCGAGCTAGTCCGTGAAGCATTCCCAGGGTAACTGTGATGGCCTGAAGTGTTCTCCAGAGAGAGAATTTTATTCTCTAGACTGAAGATGATACACTATGCTGGGTAACTATGCCTCATGTATAAATGGTTGGTTCCTTTCTTTCACAGATCCCACATTTCTTTCCAGAAACATATTTTTTACACAGTGAACATAACTTTCTTGGAAGTGAAAATGGAAGATTATGGTCATCCTTTCATTTGTCACGCCGGAGTGTCAGCGGCATATTTTATTTTAAAACTCCCAGGTAATGGTTTGGTGGGGTACACGCTGTTCAGGAGGTTCAAAATGATGACAAGGAGACACTTGGTGTGAGGCAGCAGAGTGGTATTCAGTAGGGAAACTCAGCATTAATTTCTTGTGTGGAATTTGTTGGTTTCAAACTCATTTCCAGAGCAGAGCAGGGGATCAATGCTCCTGAAGGCAATGAGTGACGAACTCAAGAACTGCCAGCCATCACTCCTGTCTACTTACCAGGGGCTTTATGAATCTCATAAATATTGCAGGGCATGGTCTTCTTATCGTGACCATTGCAGTACCAAGGTCCCTGAAGTCTATACATTACAGCTTCCCAGACCTGGGACCTCCCAAAGTGGGAGGTGGCATTGTTGCTCCTAGATCTGGGGAAGGACAAAGAGAAGTGGAAAGGTGGGAGGGAAGGGCGAATCCATCTAATAGAAGCTAGAGGCTCAAACAGGTGGTCAGGATCAGATTGGGCACCTGCGTGCAGAGCAGATCCACTTGGTTGTGCTGGGACTTAATCAATGCATTGCTATTTCTGTTGACCCAGAATGTGTTTTAGTTATTGTGCTTTATTGTATTTAAAGACATACAGCAGTGCATAGGGATGTCTTGGACCTCAAACTGTTTGCAACATGGTGTGACATAGGGCAGGTCATGATAAACTCCTTAGGGAGTATTTAAAAAAAATGAATGTGCTCTGGGGGGTTCACAGAAAAGAGAATTTCCCCTTTAACCCCCCCCCCCATACACACACACATACATACACACCTTTTAGTGGAGACTGGAGCATAGGGAAGGGGCTGATGAAGGCAGTGGTGTATGCGGTGGATTCTAAGAATGGAGAGACTTTCTCTTCCTTTGTCCTTCTTCCTCCTTCCAAATTCTCTCCTTCTTAGAGCCTCCTTCCATGGCATCACTCTTTTGGGCTGTGGTAAGGGAGCAGACTGTACTGTTCCTCTTCTGGGATGTGTAGGAGCCTGTTTTCAGGGACTTGACATTCCAGGGGAACTGGTTCTGCTTCTTGGTCATCTCCCACCCACAGCTTTTGCCATAATTGCTCTGCAGCGTGTTTGCAAAGCAGAGCAGGGATAGACACCCTTTCTGCCCTTTCGGAGACTGTGCCTTGCAGACAGGCCCCCGGCCTGGACCTTGTTGGCACAAAGAGGTTGAGGGGGGAGTTTGGCTCTAGGGCAGGCTTTGGGAGACAACAGAGTTGGCTTTCAGGGGAGGCAGCTGATGGCTCTTTATTTATAACAGGTGTCCTGCTGCTCAATTTTGAGTGCCCATGAAAGCAGTTATGACAGTGGAATAATCAGGAATGTGCAACAGAACCACTGGGAAAGGTCTTCCAGTAAACATGTTCAAGGCTCTACCTCGGGAGAGTCTAGTAGAGTTGGCTTCAGTGAGACCTGGCCGTGTGTGTTTTGAGAGCAGGCCTCATGCCCTCCAGCCAGCCCCATCAGGAGCTAGGCTTCTGCAGAATTTCCCTCCCCAGGTTCCCAAGAGCACATTTGCTTTCTGAAATTCATGGGCCACACCAGATTATTCTACTCCCATATACCTATTATATTTAACTGTAAAAAAATATTTAAGCGGTATCCTCATTGACCTCTAACGCATTTCCATTTGGCATTTGTAATGTGATCTGTATAAGTAAAGCATAGAGTTGACTCTTTGTTTTATCATTATTATTTGTTTATATCTTTATTTGCTGTCATTTGTAGCTCCAAATGTTCAAGCTTACTTGATAGGAGGGCTTCTCGCCTTGGTAGGTGCAACAGCGTCTGTCATGTACCTCTACAACATTTTTAAGATCGACATTGTGCTCTGGTATCGAAGTGCCTTCCATTCTACCGGGACCAAAGAAGGTAAGCGTGGGTAACCACTGAAGATTGCCTCATACTTGGCATCCGCTCATCCGTATAACCCGCTCATCCGTATAACCATTGTAAATACACTTTATCATATTTTACTAGCTTGCCTTTCATGTTGTTGGCAAATTGGGAGGAAGGACTCTCCCTGGACTTCTCATGCTTCAGGGAAACCATTGGTCCATGGTCACCAGCATTGTTCAGTCAAATGAGGCTTGCAGGCTAGTCGTGGCCGGGCAAATCTTTGCTAAGAAGCAGGAGCATGTCATCTTCTGGGTCCCACTGTGACTGTTTTAGAGAGGTTCTCACATCTACTGCTGTTTGCCAAAGAAGACGATTTCTCCAAGAGCGACAAAGGGCTCTCCAGCCGCGATACATCTTCAGCACGGTGGGCGCATGAGCAGAGTTTACGTGATGGAGAGAGACGAGCTGCCTGTGGGGGCAGCTCTTTTAGGTCCTGTACTTGGGACCTGAAAGATTTAAGTCCCTGCCTCACAAGGCTGGAGAGAGGCCTGGGTTTGCATCTGGTTCTCCCCTTACTCCCATGTGATCTTAGGAAGTGTTGCATGCTCTTCTCTTTCTTGACTATAGAATGAAAGAAAAAAAGAAACAAGGAAGAAGAGAAGGGAGGAAGGAGAAGAGGAAGGAAAGTAGGAAGGAGGGAAGGAGAGGGAGGAACTGGGGAGCAAGAGAAAATGATCAGAGCCTGCCTCACAGAGTATTGTAGGAACAACTGAGTTGAAGTCCAGGAAAGCCCTGAGCAGGGACGTGGGGCACAAGGGGCACCCTGTAGTCTGAGGGTCAAAGCAAGCTGCCTCTGCCCCTTTGCCCCAGGTTTCAGCGTGGTCTGTGGAGCTCCCGTCCTGCCAACACATCTCAACACACAAACGCCTCAGTACCGTCCTGAAACTGAGCAATAGGCACTTCCCACCGTTGTGGTATTTTTTTCTTTTTCTTTTAGTTTTTTTTTTTTTTTTTTAAGATTTTATTTACTTATTTGACAGAGAGAGACAGCGAGAGAGGGAACACAAGCAGGGGGAGTGGGAGAGGGAGAAGCAGGCTCCCCGCAGAGCAGGGAGCCCGATGCGGGGCTCGATCCCAGGACCCTGGGACCATGACCTGAGTCAAAGGCAGACGCTTAACGATTGAGCCACCCAGGCGCCCCTCTTTTTCTTTTAGTTTTATAAGTAGGCTCCATGCCCAGCATGGAGCCCAATTCGGGACTTGAACTCATGACCCTGAGATCAAGACCTGAACGGAGATCAGGAGTCGGACGCTTAACCAACTGAGCCACCCAAGTGCCCCACCCCCAACCATTGTGGTTTTTTAACTCTGTGCTGTTTTCTTGTTGTCTCAGAATGGTTGTGATCTCTTAAAGCCTTGAAAAAAAATAATGAGTCTGCCTTACTGTCCTCTGATTGGATGGAAAATTAATACACAACCAAGAGAAGTCTATGCGCTTCACGTACATGGAAATACCCACATTTACACCATTCAGGTCCAGAGACTAGCGATGAGGACTAGAGTTGGAATTCAGGGAAGTGGGTGTCCAAGCACATTTTATGAGTACCCACCAGTAAGAAGGGCATTATTTACACCAAGGGTCTGCTTTGCATATAAAACACACAGTACAAGTTGTTGTCCATCTGTTTGAGAAAACAGGTGTCCTAACTTGGACTTTATTCTGAGCTAAATTTCCGAATTCAAAACTGGCAGTCCCAGAGCAGTGTAGAAAGCAACACGTTCTTTCTTGAGGGCCAAATTCAATCGTGGAAACGCAACTGTGCATGTCCAATGCCACTTGAAGCCCCTCTAGTCCTGAGGCCCGTCGGCTGGGTGTGGGGTCCCCTTGGAGCCTCCCTGTGGCTATGCTCCTGTCTGTGAATGTGGCAGAGGAGACCAGTGCACCACCACTTGTCTTTTCTGACACACGCACGTGAGCGGTCCACCTGCTTTCTATTTACTGACTGACTGGACGCTGCGGGGACTTCAGTGGTGTTCCCAGATCTCTGGTCCGGGTGCATGTCTCACTCCCTGACTCACTGTGACTCCCAGGAGCATGAGAGCCGAGGGCTGGTGCAGCTGCCTGCGGGTGAGGTCGAGTTTAGCAGGAAGAGAAAAAAGGAATAGTGACTCACCCAGAGGAGGGGAGCTGAGCAGATGACAGATTCAGGGAGCCCCACCCTCTGCTGAGACCGGACTCCAGCCCAAATTCGGGCTGAGAATTTGGTCATCGGGGCTCACAGTCAGCCAGGGCTCCTCCTTTTTTTTTTTTCTTAATTCAGATAAGTACTTGCGTACTTTATGACTAAATCTCTAATCTCTGCAGCTCCATCTATGACAACGACCCCTGTAATTCCTCTCTGAGTGTTGGCTTTGACAGTGAGCTAGAGATGAGACTTAAGATTTGTCCCGGATGCTATTTCCAGCATTGTGTCCCTGGGAGATATTTTCTGAGTTATTGGGGGGAACCTGTGGAGTCAGGGGTGGCAAATACAAATGAAGAAATAGACAAATTGTGTCCTTCTTAGGATAAGATATTTCCCCAACTAGATGAGTTACACTTTATAACATGAGTAACAGGTATAGCTCAGTTTTGTTGAGTCATCAACAGCCCTAATCCATGAGTTCGGTATGTTCTCTAGTAAATTATAGGAGTTACTTTAAAAATTCGCCTTCTGGGTGTGCATGTGTGTACAAAAATAAAAGGGCCAGTTTACACATCTGGAGAGATTTGCATATGTCTCACCACCTTCCAAATAGGTTTGTGGAGAACATACATGTAGAACACAACAATTAAAAACAGATAGTGAATAGAGGGTAGAATGGTAAAATAAAGCTTGGGGGTAGAGTTAATGACAAATCTTGGACACTTTTTAAAGATGAGTTGGCTTTGGAAGTAAAGGTAAAAACAATGACAAGATGCATTGTGTGCTGTTCACAAATGCGCTTCAATTGCTTATGAGAGCACATAGCTTTGTCTGGGACAATTTTCCAAGGAAAAGTTTTTGTAGGGAGTATTCATTTTTAAAGGGTGTAATATAGTGAATCTTGTCTACAACAACATTCCTGTGGTAAATGTAGTAGCATGTTGAATGTGGCTTTTCTTCTAGTGTCTTCCATGCTAGGGCTAAAATGCCAAACCTCATGCAATCAAGTAAAAGCACTTATGTGAAGACCAAATTGATTCTGTCTGATTTTTCCATTGGTTCAGTTTGATTAGGTTTGAAACTTAAGAAAAGAAAGTAAGGGGTTGAATAATCTTTAAGCAATCTCTCATAAACATTAACACACCCCAATAAACTTTTGTATTTCTGCCAACGGCCAATAAAGGCATATGCAGATGTTTTAACAACAAAATTAGGGCTGAATGTCTTCAGGAAATTAAAGGAGCTTGGCCAGAACCTAGATAAACTGTCTAGGTTTATCCACCATATAAAGGCAAGTTGTGGGAGTATCTGCTAACAGGCCCTTTCTTTAGAAAACTTACTGGTAGGTCTACATTTCCACAGTTCTCTGGATGAAATAAACAGTTGGGGGGCATGTCAAATTCATCATTATCTATTGCCATTCATTGTTACCTACCCAACTGCTCTTACAGTTACTATGGCTGGGAAGAAAATTACCTCAAAACTTTGTAGCATAGAGCAACCATGTATTTTGCTGATGGGTTCTGTGGGTCAGGACGTCAGATGGCACAGCAGGGATGGCCTGTCCCAGCTCCATGATGTCTAGGAACCCTGCTGGGGGATTGGCAGTTGATTTTGGCTATCAGTTGATGGCCTCAGTTTCTCTCCCCAGTGCCCTCTCCAGGTGGTCTCTGTGTGGGCTACTTTGGGCTTCCTCATGGCATGATGATTGACTTCTGAGGGCTAGTGTTTCAAGAACAAGAGAGCCAGGAAAAGCCATATTTTCTCTTACGACTTAGACCCTAAATCTATAGAGTCAGTTCTACCACATTCTATTTGTCAGGGCAGCTACAGAGTCCTCATCAATTTTAAGGGAGTGGAAATAGAGTCCACCTCTTTGTGGGGAGGTATGGTCGGTTCTGAAAGAGCATGTGGAACCGGAAGTATTGCTGGGGGCTATTTTCTGAAAAAAAAGGAGTCTGACACACTTGAAAGGGACTAATCAGGTATATGCTTTGTGACATTTCCTCCTCCTGATTCTCGTCTCAGCCACACCAGAGGGAGTGGTGGACTTGGGTTTGAATCAAGGCTATGCACTTAGCAGCTCAAAGACGAGAAATAACATAGCCTTGTCTGTCTCAGCTCCCTTTCCCGTGATCCGAGGATACAAACGTAACCCTCACCATGACCGTGACCGTGATGGGCAAAGCCGGCAGGCAGTTGTCTGAGAGCGCCCTTCAAAACCTCAGGCAGAGGCTAAAAGCAAAATGGCCTCAGCTTGATGTTTTTGCTAGACTGGTGAATAAAGGACGAACTGATCATTTGGAAGTGATGAGAACCCCCTGCATTTTTTGAGAACAAGCCACAAAGGTAACATTACTACCCAAAAGCTTAGAAAGAAAAAAAATAAAAGATGACCCCAAAATTGGGAGCATTTTGTATTTTGCTTTTCGAGAAGGTGTGAGAGTCCCTTGCTGCCTAAGTCTCTTCTCAGAGTCTGCATTTGCCCAGCATGGAGCACCTGTCTTTTCAGACACCTCGCCTAAAAACAGGGAACGTGGAACACAGTCAAAAGAGAGAATTCACTCAGCAACCATAGGTTTTTGTTTTGTTTTGTTTTGCTTTGCTTTTCAATGAGAAGGAAGAAAGAGAAACAGCCTGAGAGAAGAGAGACACCAGTGGCAGGGTTTCAGACAGAGGTGGTGATGAACGCGGACGTTTGCTGTAGTTTACAGACCAAGAAATACTGTATTCATTTGGGAGGCTCTGCTATGTGATGTGGAGAGTGCCAACCCAACCAACCCTTTATCATAAAGGGATTAAATATTATCAAATTTTTAAGGACATTTAAATCCTTTTTAAAATGTTTAAAAACATAAAGCCTTTATGAAATCCTAAAAAAATTTTTTTTTCATATGCCCCCTGGCTTTAGAAAGTCACGTATATGACATTAAATTTAAATCAGAAAAATATCCACTTATGGAGTGGTGGTATAAACTAGTAATATTGAAGACGTTACAGAGGAGTTTTAGCTGGATTGGGTTTCTGCCGACTCCAAACACAAATTAATCATCCCTTTGGTACCTGCCTTATGACTCCAATTTATTAAAAAGCTGAATCAGCTCATGATCTAAAACTTCTCTCTCTCCTCATAGATTTAACCTTCTTGAGCCTCTGTAAAATCAAGCTCCATTCAGACATTTGGCAACTACTGATAGAGACCTCCTCTGTGTCAGGTCCTGCTCCAGGCACTGGGGGTGGAACCCCACCAAAAAATGCCCCCATTCTCATACGGCTTCCTTTCATGACAGGGGGTGGGGAGACTGAGGAAGAGTGAGTGTGCTTGTGTGCCCATGTGTGTGTATTACCATTTCCACAGGATGGCCGGGAATGGTGGGCAGAGACTTAAAGGCTGTCAGTGGTGGTTGGCGTGAGAATTTATGGAATGGGAAAAGGCTACAATGTAAACGCTAAAGTTCTGTACACATTTTAACTACAGATCTTCCTTGACTTATGATGGGTTATAACCCAATAAACCCATTATAAGTTAAAAATATCATAAGTTAAAATGCACTCAAGGGCGCCTGGGTGGCTCAGTTGGTTAAGCAACTGCCTTCGGCTCAGGTCATGATTCTGGAGTCCCAGGATCGAGTCCCACATCGGGCTCCCTGCTCAGTGGGGAGTCTGCTTCTCTCTCTGACCCTCCCTTCTCTCGTGTTCTCTCTCTCTCAAATAAATAAATACAATCTTAAAAAAATAAAATAAAATGCATTCAATGCACATAACCCACAGAATATCACAGCTTAGCCCTGCCTACGTTTAGCGTGCTCAGAATACTTACATTAGCCTACAGTTGGGCAAAATCATCTAACATAAAGCCTATTTTATGATCAAGGTTGACTGTCTCATGTGACTGATTGAATACTGCCCTGAAGGTGGAAAACAGCAGGTGTATGGGGACAGATGGTCAGATGGTCAGTGTATCGACTGTTGACCCTGGAGATTGCGTGGCTCAGTTGGAGCTGAGGCTTTTTACGCTGCCTAGCATCAGAGAGAGGATAGGACCGCGTATCACTAGCCTGGAAAAGATCAAAATTCAAAATTTGAAGTATGGTTTCTCCTGAATGTGTATTGCTTTTGTACCATCATAAAGTCAAAAAATCGTAATCGAACCCTCCTAAGTCAGGGACCGTCTGTACTATTATTTAGACAAAAACTAGAAGTATACAAGATTTTACCTTCTTCCTTTGGGCTCAGAACAACCCTTCTTTTGAAGTCTGTTCAATCAAACAAACTTCCATAAAAAGGGAATAAAAAGGGATGGCTTCCTCTTGGGTCCCATTAGGTTCGCTCTGAATTTCCAAATAGCCTGGAGCTCAAAAAAAAATCACATTTTCTAATGAGATGTTCACTCAAACCTTCTAGCCCTGCTAGAGTTTCTTACTCATTCATCTGACCCCTGAGTAGAGCGTAAGCATCCCCCTTCCATGCACTTCTCAAGCTCTGCCCCTTCTTGGACTCCTTATCCTCCACCTCTAGCGCCTCCGTTTTTGCTAAACCCTTTACAATCCAGCAACTGCCCTCCATCCTTTGTGAATTTTCCCCAAGAGCTCCATGCTATGGGGGAAGTTTTGTTTCTTTCCGTCTCTCCCGTTCATTCAGCCATGTGATCTTGTAGCGCCTCATGTTTTTATTTCCAAGTCTCTGAATGGTCTTTCCAGTTAGCTCTTGCGTCTTGGTCATCTGTCCAGGGGTGAGCACAGTGACTGTTACCTGTGGTTGGTTGCTCAATAAATGCTTAGCTCATTCCGGTGATGACGAAATGTGCTGTTGTATTGGACTTCTCTGTACTGCACAGCAGATTCCTGGAGTCTGCTCAGAGGCTTGGTCGCTACAATGCCATGTGCAATTGCAGTGGCAAAATTCACTTAGTGGGTCTGAATCACAGAGACTTGGCCCATTTTGCCTGGTGCAGTTTACAACAGTCCGCCATTGCACAGGACCCATCAAGAGTGAAAATGATGGAGACTCTTGCTTTCAATTCTCATTTTCACCACGGGGACTGGTGGACTTAAGAGTCAAAGGTGTCAGGTTGGAATTGGGGCTGGGTGACCTTGGAGAAGTGATTCTTATGTCACGGGGATAGGACCACCTTCCTCAAAGGTCAACGCCAATGGGGTAGGAATACCAATTGTAACTGACAAATCACTGGAGGCTCAATGTGGATAAATCTGAGACTTAAATTCTTCAGGGGACCCAGTCATAAGCAGTAGAAACCCACACTTTTGTGAGTTTTCCCTCCAGAAGCCTGACTTGGTTCTGACTGTAAATATCAGAGAAAAAAATCTCTTTGTGCTTCCAGCAGGGGGAGGAGAAAAATCATTCTGAAATATCCTAGAGCACTCAGTTCTTATTAACCAGGCCTGCCCTCAGGAGAAACTAGTTAATGAAAGCCTTACCCGCTAGGATATTATCGGAGTGTAACTGACCTGTGCAGAAGGAAATAGCCAACTCCAGCCCAGTCTAGCCATCCTGCCCCACCCAAGTGGGGATACAAAACTGGGAAATGCTTGTGACGTTCATGGTCCAGAGTCACTAAAAGACAGATCTAGTCACAGCACCATTGAACACGTCCCCTCCCTCCACACCTCACCACCATGTTACTAAAGGCCAGTTTATACCATTTTCTTTTACTGGTACATTCCATCCAGGTCTCAGAGAAAAGTATAAGGCATATTAAAAGGCAAATGCACAGTTTGAAGAGACAGAGCAAACACGAGAGCCAGAAATGGCAGGGATGTTGGAATTATCAGACTGGGAATTTAAATCATCCCTGATTAGCATGCTAAGGGATCTAACGCATAAAAGCAGACAGCACACAACAGACGGGAGATGTAAGCAGAGAAATGAAAATCCTAAAAAGAACCAAAAAGAAAGCTAGCAATTAAAAAAAAAAAAACTGTAACAGAAATGAAGACTGCCTGTGATGGGCTTACTAGTGGAGTGGACATGGCTGAGCAGAGAATCTCTGGCTTGAGGCTTATCCCACTAGAAAGCTCCAAAACTGTAAAGCGAAAGGAACAAAGATGGGGGTGGTGAGGAAGAAAAGAACAAAGTATCCAAAGAGTGTGGGACAACCACAGAAGGTGTAACATAAGTGTAATGGGAATACCAAAGGAGAAGAAAGAGAGAAAGGAACAGAAGTATCTGAAACACTAATGACTAAGAATTTCCCCGAATTAATGTCAGATACCAAACCACAATCCAGGAAGCTCAGAGAATACTGAGCAGGATAAACAAAAAACCAAAAATCTAGGCATATCATTTTCAAACCGCAGAAAATCAAAGGTAAGGAAAAAAAATCCTGAAAGAAGCCAGAGGGAAAAAAAAAACACCTTACCTATCGTGAAACAAAGATGTGAGTTGCATTCAGCTTGTCCTCAGAAACTACGCAAGCAAAAGAGCATGAAGTGAAATATTTAAAGAGTCGAGAGAATGAGAGGCCTAGTGTGGCAATGCTTGGCTCCCAGAGAGCCAACTGGGTACTCTGAAGTCATTGACCCCAAGGGAAAAGGACATCATGGTAGCAAGTCAGACTTTCGCTCTGTTAACATAAGAGAATTTGGTAGGAATAATTCCATGAGTTTATCCCATTTCCTTTTCAGATGGCAAGCTGTATGATGCCTATGTCTTATACCCCAAGCCTCAAAGAGAAATCCAGAGCCATGAGGTGGACACGCTGGTATTGAAGATTCTGCCTGAGGTGCTGGAGAGGCAGTGTGGATACAAATTATTTATATTTGGCAGGGATGAATTTCCTGGACAAGGTATGTTTTCAGTGAAGCGTAAAAGCCGCAGATAAAAAGGAAAAGGAAGTCTCTTTCTTTCACTTTAGAGGTGGTGGGGTGGGAGGAACTGCTTGCTTTCCCCACGGAACTACGGGGAGTCTTGTACCTCCTCAGCTCACAGCCCCGGAGCCGAATTAGAACCAGCTCTCTTCTCTCTGGGGCTCATTCCTGTAACAGGATAACCGGGTATTCCTGGTTGAAATTACGTGACTCTCACTATGAGTAACACGAGCAGTTGGCTGATGACAGCCTTGGCCAAGGGACCAAATGGAGAAAAGAGGTCATTTGCCCTCACGCCCTTGAGACTACCTGCTGAGTATGCTCCATCAGTTCGAATATGTAAATCAGCTTATGTTTAAAGATGATTTTATAAACCTTAACTGCTCAGGCTTCTCCTACATAAATAAAAGAGAATTTATTTATTTACGTCTCCCTTTGAACAAGAGTGTAGCTTTGGGCAATGAAGGCAACATCCCTGAACCTCAGCTGTCTTATCTGTCAAATGGGGAGGAGAATACTTCCTTAACTCGGGTGACAGAATGAAATGAGGTAAAACCTGAGTGGGGACCAATATGGAGCTTAGCGCATATTAGACATTCGACAGATAAAGTTTCCCTCTTGACCTACATGTTTTCTTTCTTGGAACGCTATACAACAAATGGCTGAAATTTGAAATAAACATCCTGCACTAGTCAAGAGGAAACCAAGATTACTACTTTACAGTATTTGGTAGTGGCCTGCTCTGGGTCATTTGAAAAGGTTGCTGAGTACTTTGGATTTGTTGGTTGCCCATATCTGTGGTGAGCAACAGCTACATCTCAGCCTGCCTCTTTTCAAGTTATAGGATCAGCCTCCATGAGGAACTGAAACTCTGATCTAGTGCTCGCCATAAATGTGTGGAAGACTTCAAATTTCATAAGCATATTCTTTCACTCATTCAGCAAATATTTATTGAGCACCTGCTATGTGCCTTATAATATTCTAGGCACTAGAAATAGAAAAATAAGCCAAAAGGAAGAAGAACATGAACTTGGGGAGGTCACAGTGTATTGTTATATTCTAAGAATAAGGAGGATATAAAAGTTAGGCACGTGATAAGACCCTTTTCTGGGAAGCTCACGGTCTGTGGGTGCAGCCAGTGGGCTAAGGAAAGTGGCCTATCAGCAACTAACTACCAAAAAATATGACTTAGGAACACAAAGGACCAATTTTTCAGGGAAAATCAGGAAGGCTTCACAGAAGATAGGATGAATGTTAAAAAAATCACTTTTGTTACCCATTCCTAAGTCACATTTATTTTAAAGTCCACGTTGCCTTTATCCAGGGCCCATTTCTAATATTCTCAGAGATCAGTCTAGGCTCTTTCACTCCTGAGACAGTCTGCATCTTCTTTATTTGCAGCAGTGGCCAATGTCATTGACGAAAACATCAAGCTGTGCAGGAGACTGATCATCATCTTAGTTCCCGAATCCCTGAGCTTTGACTTGTTAAAGAACATGTCGGAAGAACAAATTGCAGTCTACAATGCGCTCATCCAGGATGGGATGAAGGTCATCCTGATTGAACTGGAGAAAGTCAAGGACTACGCGGCCACGCCGGAGTCAATTCAGTACATCAAGCAGAAGCATGGGGCCATCCAGTGGAGTGGGGATTTCACAGAGCAGTCACAGTGTGCAAAGTCCAAGTTCTGGAAACAAGTGAGGTATCACATGCCACCCAAAAGGCCTCCACCATCTTCTTCTGCCCAGCTGCCGAAGCACACGTCCTGACACCTCCTGGCTGGCTAGGGAGGGGCCAATGTGGGGTTGGTCACCCGTGATGGCGTTGTCCGCATGGGGTGGCTCATGGTTGGACAAGGATGCGTGGCATTTGGGCAGTCGGCTTGAAGCTTGCCCTTGTGTACTCGTTGCTACAGGTCCTCTGTTTGCTGCTTGTTTTGATCAGAGCTCCTTCTCTAGGGAAAGCTGTCACCCTTCCAGAAGGCCCTCATTCACTTATGGGCTCTGATGAACACTCCCTGAACACAGAGCAGGTGTAGCATGTGAGCCCCTGGGGAATGGGACACGGAGGATTGTAGAGCGGCAGTTGAGTTGTCAAGAAGTTTGGTGCATGGTGTGGCACCCGTGGGGCCAGAGATGGAAGTCAGAGGATGGCAGGAGGCAACCTGTGGGCTTGGGGAGGGCTGGCAAGGAGAACCACACTTTTATCGTGACCACAATCTTAGCACACTCATACTGGAAGCCACTGAGTGGTCACACAGACCATTGGAGACCAAGTGTGGCCCCGCTGAGATTGCCCATTAACCACCATCCTGTTGGGCCCCAGGCTTGAAAGACTTGATTTGTCAAATCAAAATAAGTAACAATTCACCTGGTTTTCCAACTGGCCAAGAAGGCTGGGATTCTGAGCAACATGTGAGAGAAACAGCACACCAAGATGATGTGATTCTAGTCCATGTAAAACAAAGTAATCTTTCGGTTAGCCAGTGTCCCCTTGTCACAAGTCCATTTATGATTTAACAAGGGGCAAGGACTTTTGATGCTCAAAATTAGCTGTAAACTCATCACTACTTGCAAAGACCCCCAGCTGAGGAGCTTGGATAGAGTCCAAGTCTCTCGTTCTGTGGCTGATGACATCAAGCCCTAACAAGTGTCCTGCTGGGGTCAGAATGTTTGTGGGCCCCAAATTCACATGTTGCAGTCCTAACACCCAGTGTCATGGTATTGGGAGGTGGGGCCTTCCAGAGGTGAACAGGTCGGAAGGGTGGAGACCTCCTGAATAGGATTAGTATTCTCGTAGAAGATACCCCAAGAAGTCCCTTGCCGCTTCGGCCATGTGAGGACACAGCAAGAAGTCTGTGATCTGAAAAAAGGTCCGCACCTGACCACGAAGGCACCTGTTCTCAGACTTCTTGTCTCCACAGCTGTGAGAAATAAATTTCTGTTGTTTGTAAGCCACTCGGCCTGTGGTATCTCATGATAGTGGCCCTAATGAAGAGTCCATGGGGGCTGGAAGGGGGTCAGCCAGTGGGCAGGACAGGGGAGGGGGGAGGAGAAGCAGGAGGGGTGAGGATAGGGACCCCAGCATGCAGGGAGGAAGAGAGTGTATGGGGGGCAGGGAAAAGGACCAGGTGGCTCTGTGTCCTTCCTGGGCTGCCGATAGCATAAAGTGTCTGGTGGGACTTTGTCATCTTTCCCAAGTGGAACTCTCTCCCTGTTGAACACTAACCCCCCCTCTCCCCTGCCCACAGCCTCTGGCAATGTTCTGCTTTCTGTGTCTATGATTTCGGCTCCTCCAGGCACCTCATGTAAGTGGAATCCTACAGGGTTTGCTCTTTTGTGCCTGGCTTATTCCACTTAGCCATAGGGCCTTCAGATTCATGTGTAGTATTTGCTTTTTGTTTCATTCTTCTTATGGAGTCCTCCCTCCCTTCTTTCTTTCTTCCCTGGGTGAACGGTAGCAGGTATCGATTTTATTTTGGTGACGAGAGACAACCGACAGAAATAAGAAGCTCATGAGGATCTTTCTAATCAGATGTTTGTGAATTCTTTGCCTCTCGGTTTCTGTCTCCAACGTGGGAGTCATGATTCTTCATGGAGAATTTGCCAGTTTAAGTAAAGGAAGCTGCTTCTCTTGGTGCACCCAGGAGCGAAGTGATGGTGGCTGATGTGTTCCTCATTCTGTTCCTCTCACCCCTGAGTTTTCTCTCCTCTGCTTGGTACCTGGAGATTGCCATTGATGCTGGGGAAGGCTCTATGGCCACAGACATCAGAGGGGCACTTTGCCCTTCACTGTGTCCTATGGGGAGCCCATCCCCTACAGCCTTCCCCTTCCTTCCAAGCCCTTTCTCTCCAGAGAGTGAAGAAAGGCAGAGCAGCCCCATGAGTCAGGAGATCGGGTGAGACCCTGGGATGTGTCCTTTTGTCAGGCTGTGCCGGTTGCCTATGAATTTTAGAAAGAGATTCTCCAGGATCATTCAGTGACTAACCTTTTATAAATAAATGACTGTATCCACACAACACAAGTTGAGGCTGTCAGAAAAAAAGAAAGCCAATCCATCAGAGGTAAAGGTATTTTCTGAAAATCTGTGACTTATAGGAGACCAGTACTGTTGGCGAATTTCTTAATTGGAATGATTTTTTAAGCCAAAACCTTCCTTCCCCTCCAACATGTGCCCTCTGTTTCTTTTTGTCTTAAGGTGTGTAAAGGTGTATTATCAATGCAGTAACATGAATGAATTATATCAGCATATTGCAATTTTATTCTTATTAAATATGTTTTGTGTCCTCTACAAGAGGCTCCTTTTCTCAAGGTTCTGGCCTTTCATATGTTTGGACACGGTGCTGGTGTTCTCAGGCTTGAATATACTCTCCTAGTGACAGACCAAGTGCTCTGAATCAGGATTTGTACAATACAGCCACATGTCTTCAAAGATGGATAAAACTTGTCTTATTCCAGTAAGTTCTGTCCTTTTAAACAGTGGCCCTTTCTGATAATTTGAGGAGCAATGTGGATATCTCCCTAGAAAAAATGTACGTACAAAATTTTGGCCCGAATTTTGAGAAGGTTGACTTGAGTTTTTCAAGTTCCTCAAAGGGACCTTACGGAAGGTCCCCAGGCCATGGGAAAAAGACCCCTTCCCTAGAGGGACTTTCATTTCTGTACGTATAAGATGTGATCTCGGAATTTTATATGATTCTGTGTAGAGGTCCAGTGATAAACGTGCCGAGTGAGCCATTCTGGGGTCCTCCTGAAAGTTGTTTGGAAAGGAACACAGACTTGGGATTTTCATGGTATTTTAGTCATCATCTAGCCCAGGGCTGCCTTACTGGTCTGCCACAAATGAGCTGCAGGTCTCCGAGGACTGTTACTCCTGAGATATTTCCTCATGGCGTGTCTGGAGCCGTAGGCCTTACCTGTGCGTGCACCGGGATGTAAAAAAAAAAAAAAAAAAAAAAAAATGGGAAACAGATCCTAATCAGATAGGGGCCAGAAGTGTGAAGGGAGTAAACTAAAGATGCTCGATACTTGGTGGCAGAGCTGGGACAGATGTCTCCTGTCTTCTCACTGTGCCGTGGCTCATCCTACGACAACTTTTCTGACCCCCTCAGTCCTGTGACACCAGCCACTCAATGGAACTAACTTCTAGAAATCTGAGAAGGGGCTTCTAGAATTACACAGTCAGGGCTTCTGAGTGATTTCCCTCGATTTACTTTGGGCTTTTTCAGGATCACACACATTTTTTGTTTGGTCTTGTTTCTGCCTAGCAGTAAGCAAAACTTTAGCATTTAGGTTCATACGAAATTTAACATTCAGGATTAAGAATTTCTTCAGTAAGTTTTACCTTTCTTGAATGGATCCATCTGAATGGCTAGAGGTTTTAGATGAGAGAGGTCAATGAAGGAGGCTATGTCCTTTCCTGGGACAGCTTTGTCACATCTAACACAAAGCATTGGCGTTAACTGAATTTTACCTCTTGCCTGGAGCCTCATCACCACTTGGGGACCTGGGAGTCCAGGGCTCTGCCTAGTGGGGAAGAGCTTGTATTTGAAACTTGACTTTTCCACTAACTGTGGGGCCTTTGAGAAGCAGGTCAACCTCTCTGAGCTTGTCATCATTCGGGGATGACGTGAGGAAAAAGATGACATAAGTGAGTATGGGCATGATAAGTGGTTGCTATTTATGGACAGATTGGACACACTTCAAAGAACTCTGGTCATGATATTCAGGGGAAAAAGTTCAATTGAAAGGGAAAAAAAAATCCATTGGCACTGAATGTTTTGCAGTAGGCAGCTCATGGTTTTTGGAGAATCCTAAATTTTTTACTAGCTTCTTAAAGTCACACACACACAAAATGCCCCTGGAGACAGGGTGCTCCGTATTGGCATCGATGGATCTATGACTGTGCCCCGTGCTGTGGGCTCTCGGCTCGAGTAATTTTCCAAACCATGCTGCCCTGTCTGCTGGCTGGTGTCCTCTTCCACATACGCAGGGACCCCCAGCTTTCCTGATCTCCTGGGTATATCTGCTGGGTAGATCCCACAGGAATATCTGCTCCGATGGAGACTTTGATTTCTTTGCTTGCTTGCTGCTTGGTCTTGATGGTGGGGAGCTCAAGGAGCTTTGAAGCCTCGTCCTGGGAGATGAGTGCCAGGAATAAGCTTCAGCCGTACTCATTCTACCACACAGTAGCCCAGGCCAGAAGAGTACTTGAAGGAAGTACCTGAACTGGGAAGACCCAATTGACAATCCTATCCTTCTCCTGGGCCTCTGGAGGATAGCGCTGTTACCCCGCCTCTGGCCTCAAACCCGTCCTCCCGCCTCTTAGATCATGTTCCCTTCCCCTTTAGACACTCAGCAGCTGTGATTTCAAGCACCCTGCTATGGCACTGGGGATTGTTCACTTCTTGCCATAATTTCACCCGAACACTCCTAAAATGAGAATTGACAATTTGCGTTGAAGACTGCTTCCCTCAGAGCCTTCCAGAATTTCTGTAGCAGCGGATCAGAGGCGCTCTTTGGTTGGGGGGTGGTGGTGGGAGAGAAGGGCTTGAAGTAGCATTTGTGTAGACAGCCCTTGGCCCAAAATGGAGAAACCGTTAATGACTCATGTCAGAGAATGGGCTGATTCCTAATGGAGATTTCAGGGACGGGTTGCTGGAGTTCCACTGAGCTCCCTCCATTTTATTCATAATGCGGTCTCCAAAATGTGCACTTTCACTGTTTTGTAGGTGTTCTTTAGCATTTAATCTCAGCATTTAGACCCCTAATTAAGCTGTTAGAGATCAAGGAGCATTAAGCCTCATACTAAATATTTGTCATTTTGAATACTCAGTGATACCCATCTCATTTTCCATTTTATTATTATTAGTTTACTACTTTGAGCATTTCCATTGTTAATTTCCATGAGTTTTTAATGGAATAAAGGGATACAATCTGGTAAAGATATAAGTAATTGAATTGCCACTGAAATGGTGGTTGGAAGGTAAGGTTTATTTGCCAGCTGATGGACTCATGTCTAAGTGTGCATAAGAAAGAAGATTTAGATGTCCATGGATAATGGACAAAAAGGCAGATTATATGAAAGCTGAAGGTCACCACCCATTCTCTCATGTCTCCCCAGCGGGGCTTGGTGATGTAAAAGAGGCCCTCTCCCCATTCCTTGGAGGCAGGCCCCAGGTCTCTTGGGATAACTTGAGGGGACGGGACTGACCTGAGGGCAAGGGTGAGAGGCAAATGGGTCAGAGGAAAGATGAAATATAGGTGTTGAACCCCTCGGTTACTTTTTGGCTCACCTTCCTTAATGACTGAGTCAACCCCAGAACCCACTTCCTTTGGTTTCTCCCCTCAAATACCGTGAGTCTGCGCGTGAGAAAGTCCTGGGTGAAGACTGAGTCACATCAAATAAAGGTCCCGGGAAGGTCTGGTCTTTTCCCAGAAGGTCAACCGAGACAAAGACACACGTGAAAGTGCTTGGCAGCCTCACAGAGCTACAAGGAGCTGTCTGACCTACATGGGGGCTGGGGGGGCACAGACCCTCAGTGTCTTCTGCCCCTGCTGAGCCCCGCAGTGACTCAGAGAGCTGCCTGCTGTGGCCCAGTCCGTTGACCTTTCCTTGGCTCTTGATCCTGATTCATATTTTCATAAACTTTCCTTCAACACATGCTTTGTTTGGTTGATTTATCCAGGGCTGTGTCTGGAAAATTAAGAAAGTGGAAAATTCCTCCCTGGCTTCCCTCTTAGAATAAAGACTATCGATGACAAATCCATGACGTCTAGAATAAGTGACTGGGGGTCACGCTGGCTCTCACAGCTGCAGAACATCAGGTCTGAATGGCTGGAGGCCACACATCTCAGATGGAATTCTTCTGGGGGCCTTGATGGACGGGAACACTTCTCCCTTCCATACACAGGTAGCTTTGAAGGGGTGCTGCCATTTGCTTTTTTTTTTTTTAAGATTTTATTTATTTATTTAAGAGAGAGAGACAGGGATTGGGAGAATGAGTAGGGGGAGGGTCAGAGGGAGAAGCAGACTCCCTGTGGAGCAGGGAGCCCAACGTGGGACTCGATCCCAGGACCCTGGGATCATGACTTGAGCTGAAGGCAGATGCTTAAATGACTGGACCTCCCAGGCACCCTTGCCATTTGCTTTAACAAAAGTCAAACCCTAGTCCTCAGGGAGAGAGAGATTCTCCCCTTAAGAAAGGAAATGAGACCCGCAGCCCTGGCTCTTGTCCTCCAGAGTCACCTTTCTTTAGGGGCTTTCTTACTAACAACAGTTGCCACTGCCCACCTTGAATGCTCCGGCCTAACTACTGTTGACTAATTCCTAGGAGCACGACTGACATCTGCAAGCACCAAAAAGATTTTACAGGAGGAGAAGAGATAACAAAACAGAATGGAATCAGGGCACCTGGGTGGCTCAGTTGGTTAGGCAACTGCCTTCGGCTCAGGTCATGATCTCAGGATCCGGGGATCGAGCCCCGCGTCAGTCTCTCTGCTCAGCAGCGAGTCCGCTTCTTCCTCTCCCTCTGTGATGTCTCTCACTCTCACTCACTTTCAAATAAATAAATAACATCTTAAAAATGAAACCAGAATGGAATCTACAGGGATACACCTTCAGATGGTTTGGACTACAAGATACAGGTTTTCTTGTCTTCCTCGGGAGACTACTCAGCCCTCACCTCCTCCCACCTCAGAAGAGGAGAAAGCACATCTTTTCCAGTTCAGGCCCAGAACGGGCTCAAGCTGAAAGACGTTGCACCAAAATGTTTTTCCAGCTTATGCTGTGTTTTGCTCTGTTCCTTCTCTCCTATGTGACAGCAATCTCTTGCTGTGTGGTGGGGCTTCTAGCGGCTCAGTCCCGGGGGGGAGTTGGACATGGTGAGAGCTGGTGGAGCATCACCATGGGCCATGGTAAGCTCAGTCCTACACAGAACCCTGCACCCGAACAGTGTGTGTCCCCCTTCCCCTCTCTGTCTGCCAGGAGACATTAAGCTGCAAGTCTTGGAAATCTCAGAAGTCCATCAAGTCAATTTCATTCTCAATTTTGAAATATAAATCATAGTTTTATTTGTTTAGAATGCAGATGAAAATGACAATTTTTTTAAGAATCTAGAAATTAAAAACGCTTTTCTCCTACAACCAAGTAACCAGTTTGTCACCATTCAAATAGCTCGATGACACTCCCCTGGTGGTTGTGTCAACTGAAAAATTGGGTGAATCCCAAACTGTGATTATAGTTACAGAAAAATGGGAGAATGAGGCACAGTAACTTTTTTCCCCTCTTACTCAGTGGCTGTATTACTTCTTAATCTGAGTCACTGACACCTACCCTTTTATTTGATTTATTCATGTTGTCCCTTAACTTACCCGGAGAACCCTGGAGACCAAAGGTTTCATGGTGATGGTTTTGTGGTCACTCCCTCATTTCTCTGCCCCTTATTGCTCTCGATTTCCCACCTTCTCTTTCTGCTATCAGCGGGATGTACTTGCCCTCCCCCCTAATCATCACCACCACCACTCTGGTTAGCATTTTTCTAGAAAATGAAAACATTTTTAAGGTGTGAGGCTTGCACGTGGGCTGGATGATTTTTCAACACATCTATCAAATGTGGCCAGCCTGAAGACCCACATCTTAGTCTCACCCCCCAGAGGGAGCCACATGCAAGACAGGCCAGGGGGTGCAGAACCCAGCGTCCTCAAGCTGAGGTTATAGGTGAAGCACTGGCATTTGCTACCAAAGGCATTCATATTTTGGAAAACTGCGAACTATAGGATTAGTTACATTTTACATTGCAACTCAGTACACACACACACGCGCGCGCGCGTAGGGAGAACGGGAAAGAAATCCCGTTTCTTGTTATGGGTTCGATTCTATTTTGTTCTAATCTGGTTCAGTTTTTCAAAATGCGGGTCACAGCCCACCAACCTATTTAATGACCAACTTCTGTGTTTCCAGAGCAATCTGAAAAACACAGCTCCAGCTTCCCAGACTGCTGGTGACCCAGTCCATCACGACATTCTGCTTTCTTTAATCAACAAGGCTTTATCAAGAGCTTATTATGGTTCTTCTTTTATTATCTAACTTCCCGGTCAATTAGCTTTGTTTGTTATTTTAGATGACCACAAGACAGCAGAAGTCTCCCCAACAGCAGTTTTAAATGAACATCATTTCCTGCCTGTGTAAAAAGATTACATCAAGAGGAAAAGAAAGCAGCCCCGTGGGTGACAAGTGTTGAGAAATAGAAAAGCATTTCGTCTCATGAGACACAGAAGAAAATGAAATTCACGCCTTAACTTAGCAAAAAAAAAAAAAAAAAAAAGGAGACAACGCAGGTGCCCCGCCCCCTCACGGCGCCACGGCGCCCTCTGCTGGCGGCCGAGGCAATGCCCTCCATCCCGCCCCTCACTGGGCCCACCTTCCCAGGCAGAAATGGGTGTTCACAGGTGCGCACGCAAGGGGACACCGGTGGCTTTTGGAAGGTCTTTAACTTAAAGCCAAGAATATCTTTCTTTTTCTGAGGCCGTGGGAAAGGTTGAGGTAGGGCCATTTTCTTTGTCTGTCACCGTGCTTCTAACCCTTGGGCCGCCGAGACTACAGCAATCTGCCCAAGAGTTGTGAGGGGGGCCAGGAGGTCCTCCTTTCTCTGTGTCCACAAGCCAGGGGTCTCAGCATGGTGGTTCCAGAAAGGTGGCCCTGACCTCAGACTGCCTGGACTGCAGTCACTGCACCACACCACGTACTAATTGAATACAATTGCAAAACTGGTGATTTTTTCAGGCAAGTCACAAACTCTGTGCCTCAGTTGCTTTATGTGTAAAAAGGGGGTAATAAAAGTACCTTCGCTGCAAGCTAACCAGCAAATTAAATGCCAATTGGCACCTAGTGAGTCTTCAATGAACATTGGCTCTTAGTATATTGTAATAATAATCTCGTTTTTACTATACTGTCATTTTTACTATAATTATTATTTTGCACTTATTATTGTCATTACTGCATTAATGCTCAGGATGATGATGCTAGTTAACATTTGCGGAGCACTTACAACCTTTCAGATATTCTTCTACATGCTTTACATGCATTAATCCGCTTTGCAGAGGAGAAAAAAGAGGCAAAATATGGGTTCAAGGGATCTAATTTCTCTGTTCCACCAGCCACAGTGTTTCAGCTCCAGAATCCAGGTGAGAATAGTACTTCCTTGTGAGGGTGGTTGTCAGTATATTTGAAAAGCACTTTGAGTCCTAGACAAGAACAGGTTGTTGGTATTGCTGTGAACATGGTGAACCCAAAATTATCTTATATACTTGATAAACTTAATTTATAGAGTAGTTCTACTGTAAGAAAAACCTGATTCTGTAAAAAATAGAAGCTCATGAATTAGAGAATGATTACATTTTGGGTGTGTGTTTTAAATGAAAGAATAGATTACAGGGCTCATTTAAAGAGTGTTTCTCCAAGTTTATATGTGCCAAATAAAAAACCAGGAAAACACAAAATATGAGAAAATATAGATTTATCTTATAATAAGTCAAAATGAAAGAAAGGTTGACATATTTTACTACATAATCATAAGTTAAACAAAAAAGTATGGAATAAACTGAAAAACTAGGCAAAAGTATGAAGTTAAGGATTGATATCCTTTTTTTTTTTAAGATTTTATTTATTTGAGAGAGAGAATGAGAGATAGCACGAGAGGGAAGAGGGTCAGAGGGAGAAGCAGACTCCCTGCTGAGCAAGGAGCCCGATGTGGGACTCAATCCCTGGACTCCAGGATCATGACCTGAGCCGAAGGCAGTCGCTTAACCAACTGAGCCACCCAGGCGCCCCAAGGATTGATATCCTTAATGCTCACTAGAAAAAGGGCCAAAGGAAATGAGCAGGAAATGTAAAACATAATGGCTAATTCCTACAAATGCCTAGTGAGTGCGAAAGTGCATAACATCACAAATCATCCAATGCTACTAGTTAATGATATTTAGAATGTTCCAGATTCTGTGCTAACCTCTTTAAATATATTGTCTCATTCAATACTCTCAACTAGCCTATATTTTCTTTTTTAAGATAAAGAAATTAAAGATATAAGAGATTAGGTAACCCACCCCGGGTAACACAGTTGTAAGAGATGGCCCCAGGGAAATTCTGATTGGCTGCTTGATGATTTTGGAGCATTACTGTTAATTTTTTTGGCATGACAATGGTAGCATTGTTATGTTTCCGAGAGTCCTTGTGTTTTAGAAGTGATAATACGGAAACACTTATGGATTAAACACCATGATATCTGAGATTTGTCTCCAGTGCCGGGAGAGGTGGAGAGCGTGGGAGAATTGATGAAACAAGATGGCCAGGAATGAGGTTCGTGGGGGTCCAGCATACTATTTTCTCTATTTTTGTATATGTTTAAAATTTTCTCCAAAATAAGTTTGAAAAATGAAGCAGTTAAAAAGAAGATTTAAAAAAAAAAAAACACAAAAACCCGGGGCTCCTAGGTGGCTCAGTCGGTTAAGGGTCCAGCTCTTGATTTCGGCTCAGGTCATGATCTCAGAGTTGTGAGTTCAAACCCTGCGACAGGATCTGCACTCAGTGGGGAGTATGCTTGAGATTCTCTCTCTTCTGCCCCTGCCCCTCCCCCTGCTCACACTCTCACTCACTCTCTCTCTCTCTCTCTCTCTCTCTCTCAAAAATAAATAAATAAATAAATAAACAAAACCTAACTCTCTGACACTTGAGCAAATTTGCCTAGGGAAAAAGAAAGACTGAGTGGTCTATAGGGTAGGATGAAGCTAGGGAAGGAGGCGTTTTGTTTTGTTTTATTTTGAAAATATAGACAGATTTTTCTTTTCTTGACTCTGCTCACTAGAAAAACTCATAAGACAGGAAATTATTTAAAAACAATATTTTTAGTGTGTATATGAATATTTACAAAGATTTGATATTGCAATACATACCTGATTGTTCTCCATTTAAATATTAACATACCAACATAGCAATATAACACGGACATAGTTTTAAGCCAAGAAACATAGAATGACATTTTCTATTGAGGTATAATGGACATATAACATTGTATTAGTTTCAGATGTACAACATAATGATTTGATATGTGTATATAGTGTAAAATGATCACCACGATAAGTCAACGTCTGTCACCACACGTGGTTATGATTTTTTTCTTGTGATGAGAACTTTTAGGATCTATTCTCTTAGCAACTTTCAAATATGCAATACAGGCGTTATGAACTAGAGTCACCATACATCACTTTAATGGTAGCATAGTGTTCCACTGGATGGGATGTATTGTACCTGATTTAATCCTCGATTTGTGGATGTTTAGGTTGTTTCCAATTTATAATTTGGCAAACATGGTGCATTCATCTGACGATTTCCTTGGATAAATTACTGGAAATAGAATTTCCAGATTAAGACATCTGGTACATCCTTCCAAATTCCCCTCCAGAAAGCTTGTACTAGTTGTGACTCACACTATGTTGATTGAAGATGCCAGAAAGTGAAATAGTCTAAGGTGTCTCAGTGAAGAATTTCAGGCTCATGTTTGAGTTCCTATGTTGGTAACGACGATGGGAAACTTCTTGTTTTATACGTTTTTGTACATTTCGAAGAAATGATCGACAGGACTGGCGGGGGGGATGTTTTCGATCTGGCAGGACCCAGTAACACACGTCTCCGTGCTGGGATGTGATTGTGTAATTCCCAGGCCTGTCTCCCTCTAGTGCACTTGTTGGATGAGCATGCTCTGTCCCTGGTGACTCCTATCAGGGCTTCTTCTCCAGCAGGGTTTCGTCATGGTGGCTGGGGCGCTCCTGCAGGTTTGGGCTCTGCTACTGCTCCATCCAGTTGGGGACATCTTGAAAACCTGACGGGCCACACTACAGGGTGAGGAGAAGCCCAGGCTCCACATGGAAAGGGAGAAACATCCAGCTTCCCACTAACCACTCTGATAGAGTGACTTCAACAACAGTGATGACAAAACCCACCCAGGGCAAAAGAGGCTAATGTGTCTTGGGGTCTTTTGTATTAATGGCCCAGTGGGGAAGACCTCTCTTCCCAGAGAGGAATAGAACCGAGACCGTGATTGAAGCAGGCAGGCAGCAGAGGAGAGATGCTCCCCGATGGGGATGTTGAGAGCCCCTCAAACTAAGAGGGGGTTTGGGGTTTTAGGATGTTCCTGGTGCTGCTTTGATGTCATCCTCTTGATTTCATTTCCTATACCACAACTGATAGAGCACAAATATTCTTTTTTTTAAGTTTATTTACTTTTTTTTTTAGTAATCTCAACACCCAACAAACTCATGACCCCAAGATCAAGAGTTGCGTGCTCTTCCACCTGAACCAGCCAGGTGCCCTAGGGCACAGATGTTCTTGGGAAGAGATGTTCGAGGCTCTGCGAAGGTCTCCTTAGTAGGCATTCAATGTCTGCTGGAATAAATCAACAAAACCAAATACCTTATTGAGGGTGGGTGGACAAGAGCTAGAAATTAGCCCCTAACCTCCATGCTTGAAAATCAATTCCCCACTCAGTTTTCCAACTTTTATGTTTCAAGCATTACCAGCTAGCTTTGAAAACCCCCACAGAGGACTTTGTGAATGAGAGACAGGCTTTGTCTATCTTATTCAAGGTGAAAATAAAGCATTGTATCTCTCAACGCTGACAAGAGCGGGTGCAGCCCTTGCCTTGTCTAAAGTTGAGCGCCCTCCCCGCACCCCCGCCCCTGCATGGTGCCGGCCCCTACAGGGCCGTCCCAGGGGTCTGCCAAATGAATGAGTAATGGGAACGTGGGGCTCAGGGGCATCAGTGACATTGGATCGCAGTCTCCTGCGATCCATAATATGGCCTGACTTTATTTGTATCCATACTTTGAGATTGGGGTTTGAAGGACAAATATCAAACGGGAAGCAGATTTCTGTTCTACTGCTGCAGTACCTAGTATTCCTTCAGGACTTTGCACAGTGGGCTCCAGGGAGAGGAGAGGGCAGCCCAGCCCTGGAGCTGTGCCTGTCGCACATCTCAAGGGTGTGTCCCGAGACACAGAATCCAAAAGATGTGCTTTGCTTGGGTTCCTAGAAGTTCTTTAAGACCCCGAGCAGATGAGCAGTGGGAATGTCCCAAACCCATAAACTCCGGTGAGGCCAGCGGCTGCCTAAGAGGCTCCCGTGATTGCTCCAAGTGTCCTGCAGAGGGCGCCCTGGCATTTTTTTCTTCTATTTAGAAGGGTTTCTAAATAGAATTGATTTTGACACAAAGCAATACAAATCACCAGTGACCTCTACGCCTGAAACCAACAATACATTACATGTTAATTAATTGAATTTAAATAAAAAATAAAAAGTACACTTATCATGGTGGAAAAAAATAATAGAATAATAATTAAAAAAAAGATGAATAACTTCCAAGTATCTAATGTATAACAGGTGACCGTAGTTGATAATACCATATTGTATAATAGAAATTTGCTAAGACATTACAACTTAAAGGTTTTCATCCAAAAAAAAAATAGATAAATATATGAGGTGATAGATGTGTTAATTAAGTCAATGGTAGAAATCCTGTCATGGTGTATAACAAATCATCATGTATACTTTAAATATCTTACAATTTTATTTGTTAACTATACCTCAATGAAGAATTAAAGAAAAACCTATAGTGCTGAATAATATACAGCGGAGAGTAGATTGGCACACTGATCCTACATTCCTCTTTTTTTGCCTCAGAAACATGCAGCCTTGGGCTTCTTATATGATTGGGTGGGTATTTTGCTGTAAGACTTTTCTAGAGATGTCTCATCACGGAAGGAAAAGTGGAAAATGAAATCTCACTTTATCATCCCAACCGCTACGTGAGGCTGTTGCAGCAGGTGGAAGACAGGGACACCCAGGTCATTGAGCTCAATGAGTGTGGTACAAACATTTTCCCCCCAATGCTGAGCCCCCTTTCCCACAAGGTCCCTTAATGATAATTTGGCTAGATTTTATAGCTTCATAGTCACTTTTGGAACTTTGGGTTTATAGGACGCAGCTCTAGTCCATATTAAAATGTCAGTCATTTGATTCAAAGCCTATCTTTTCCTTTTGCTCTCTCAGGGGATATGGGAGACCAGCCTGCGGGGGCTGGAGTGAAGGTAGGCATGGGGTGCTGTCATGCACCTGTCCCCTTGCTTTGTCTCTCTGACCCTAGTTAGAGCAGTGAGAGACAGAAATGAAAGATGTCTACCTCTTTGACTGCACGTGGTGGCAGCCCCCTCCCTGGGGCATCTCAACTGCTGTCCTCGCTCATTGCCCATGGGCCTCAGGTGGGTGAATGGTGACTCCTTCACGTCCTTCCTACCAGGAGCTCACATCTGTCTATTTCTCCCACTGACGAGCAGTGGGGGCCTTGTACCATGTACCTACGGTGCTTGTGTTCCCTGCACCTGAAACTCCCAGCTCAGCTTCCTGCTGCAGTCTACTCTCAGCCCTGCAGGTGCATGCCGATCCATCATTCTTTTTTTTTTTTTTTAAAGATTTTATTTATTTATTTGAGAGAGCGAGAATGAGAGAGAGAGAGCACATGAGAGGGGGGAGGATGTGGGACTCGATCCCGGGACTCCAGGATCATGACCTGAGCCGAAGGCAGTCGCTTAACCAACTGAGCCACCCAGGCGCCCCCGATCCATCATTCTTACTTCTTGAAACCAGAACCTCTGGTGGCCGGTGCACACGTGGGCATGGGAGCCGGAGTGGGAGCATGCATCCATGCCCTGCTCTACCTGGCAGTGCTCACCAAACCACCTCTTCTCAAGTCTACTTTTCTCTAGTGCAGAGGCTCAGGGGCAGTTGTGCAAATCTATCAGTCAAGCAGACAGAGCAGGAGTTGAAATCCCATCCCCTGACCTCTCTCCAGATGTGGCGTGGTTGTTCTTTGGTGAGGGGTGAGGTGCTGAGGGTGGCGAAGGGGTAGGACCGATTCCTCTGTAGTGTCCTTCTCTGTGGGCCTCTGGCTAGAGCTGTTTGTACTTCTGTTATGGGGCAACCAAGCACATTCTCAGTCTCAACCTCAGCTGAAAATCAGGAACCAGACAAAAAAATCTCGCTTGGATTCCTTGTTCCCAGATCTTCAGATGAGAAAGAACGGGAGATTTTAGGTAACATCGTTAGCACTCCATGATATGAGCATTAGGTCCCTTGATCCATTGTTCTCTGTGGTATCACCCAGGGAGGCACAGGGCTAGAGATGGCTTCTTTCCCTTTACTCTTCACTGGACTCTGTTCCTACACACCTACTAATCAGTATCAGGACAAGAAAGGAGATGGAAAGGGCCATGAGGGTTGATGCCAGATTTGGGGGGCGTCCTGACAGGGGTAAAATTCAAAGCAATGCTTTTTTCCCCTTTTTTAAATTTAAATTCAATTAGCCAACCTATAGTACATCATTAGTTTCAGATGTAGAGTTCGGTTAATCATCAGTTGCACATAAGACCCATGCTCATTACATCACATGCCCTTCTTAATGTCCATCACCCAGTTACCCCATTTGCCCGCCTACCTCCCCTCCAACAACCCTCAGTTTGTTTCCTAGAGTTAAGAGTCTTCAAAGCAATGTTGGTGGAAAGCTGCAGAAGGATACCCACCATAGGTATACCAGTTAGACATAGTAAAGATACACTAACACACAAAACAGTACTATGTGTTATTTATGGCTATGCACAAATGTTATGAAATTGTGAACACAGTGATTACCTTGGGGGTGGAAGATAGTGAAATGGGCCTGAGTGGACCACAAGAGGGTGTCTGGTTGCATCAACAAATGTTCCATTTCTTTGAAATAAAGAGTAAAGAAGAAGGAGGAGGAGATCTGGAACACATGTGACAAACTGTAATTTCGGGAAGTTGAGTGGCGGGTGCATGTGTGATAGAATCATGATATTCTATGTATTTTCACATGTATGAAACATTTATTATTAAGCTAGGTTCGGATAGGTGCAGAGTTTCAGCTGGGGAAGATGAACAAGTTTTCAAGATGGGTGGTGTGATGGGTTGCACAACGATGCAAAGGTACTTTGTGCCACAGAATTGCACACTGAAGAATGGTGAACTCTATATGTACATTTTGCCATAATGAAAACCTTAAAAGTGGTCTGACTCTGTGTGGTTCGTGCATTCCTATAGTATGCTGATGAAACAAAACAAAGGGTGATCTTAGTTGTGAGCTTATCGTAATCTTATTCACCTTGAACTCTAAGGCAGGATCTTTTGATTATCATTTGTCATTGTGGGCTCAAGGTTTTGAGAACAGCATGTCACTGGACACCAAAAACCTTTGGTTCTGTGATTGTTATTGACTTGAACGGTCCTTGATGCCTATTATGTAATCCTGTGTCTCAATTAGATCCGGCTTTCTGCATAGTGATTAGCTACCTAGTAACATTTTAGGGATTCTAGGAAACTGTGTTGCTCCAAAAACATCTCCATCAGTCTACAACTACATACCTTTCTGGAATTAAAGGAAACAAAATAGTAATTGTACACAATATCAGCAAGAGCAGGGTTTTGTTTTGCTTTGTTTTTAATGAAAATACCTCCAACAACTCCATTCACACACTCGCAGGCAGGGGTAAACTCAGTTGATTAAGTTACAATGTGATGGCTAGCTGAGACAGAACAGAGATATAGGGCCGCCCTGGGTGGCTCAGTCGGCTGGATGTCTGCCTTTGGCTCAGGTCATGATCCCAGGGTCCTGGGATCGAGCCCCACAATGGGCTCCCTGCTCAGCAGAGAGCCTGCTTCTCCCTCTCCCTCTGTGGTTCCCCCTGCTTATGCTCTCTCCCTCTCTCTCTGTCAAATAAATAAAATCTTTCAAAAAAAAAAAAAAAGAAGAAGAACAGAGATATAACATGGAAGCTTTGTTACAGGAAAAGAACAAAGAGCTGACATTTAATGTGGGCCACTGTGGGGAGAAGGTAGTAGTGGCTACCACACTGGAGGCAGTGTAGATGCTCTTTGTAACATAGAAAGGAAAAGAAAGCAGGGCAAGGTTGACTGAATGTAGGTATTTTGCACAAACACATAAACATGTCACAGAGAATGACACCTGGTGTCTCCAATGGTACTTCTGATGACTATCGGGATTAACATTTTGTTGAGCCTCTACTATGTGCCAGGCACTTAGCATCCAACTCCTCACACCACCCTTCTGAGGGACATTTTGTGGAGCTTCAGAGAGTTGAAGTACCTTTCCCAAATATACAATACTATTTGACACAGGGTTAGCTGACTCCAAAATTCAATATGCCATGATGGCCTTACGTGATGGTTTTCTTCCTAGTTTTGCTTATTCCTTGACAGGGTCCAGGTTTGTGGTGGACTACACTTTGGGTCTGATCCTTCTTTTGATTCCATTAGGAAACTACTTCTTTTTTTTTTTTTAAAGATTTTATTTATTTATTTGAGAGAGAGAGAATGAGAGAGCACGAGAGGGAAGAGGGTCAGAGGGAGACGCAGGCTCCCCGCCGAGCAGGGAGCCCGATGCGGGACTCAATCCGGGGACTCCAGGATCATGACCTGAGCCGAAGGCAGTCGCTTAACCAACTGAGCCACCCAGGGTGCCCCGAAACTACTTCTTGTATACATATGGATCCCATGGTCCATGATCCAGGCTTGATCCGTCCTAACACAGTATGGTTTGCACAAATTCAACCACAGCCTTGTGCGCCAGGACGGGTAAGCCAGAATCATTCAAGAATGTTTTCAGCTGGTCTAAGTGGGGAACGTTGTATGCTTCTCTCTCATTCTCTGTGCCCTCCCCCCTCCGCAACCCACACTCTCTCTCAGAAGCAGATTGGACGGTAGCATTTTTTCTTTCCACGAGTTTAGAATTTGTCAGAATCAAGAAAGAATCTTGCCAAAAATGAAGAGCTAGACAGATGAGCACAATCAGAGAAGGAGGGGAAGAGCTAAAAGGAATAAGAAAGCCCTATGACATTGTTGGCGATCTCCGATCCTGCCATGCCTGAATTCCCTTGGAATTCTCAAGTTCAGGAGTTAATTCTTTCTCTTTTCTGCTTAAGTTGGGTTTCTGTTTCTTGCAGTTGAAAGAATTCTGACAAATCAAGTCTCCTCAACATTCAATCCTTCCTTTTAGATTTCCTTTCTGATCAATATCAACCATAAACAATGCAGATGTTTCTCCAGAATCGTGTTGCAAGTTTCTCCCCTTAGAAAAGAGATAAAAGAGACATATTAAGTGTGGGGCTTCTATGATGAACATGTTTGGGTTTAAATTATAAAATGACACAATGGCTCAGAAGCAACTTTTTATGTATCTATTTCGTGTAATCTAGTCAGATACGTGTTTTTAATAATCAGTAAAATGAAATTAAAGTTGAACCAACATGCTTCCCTACTCCTCCCTCACCACCCCCTCCCTCCACAAACCTTGGGAGTCAAAGAAAGAGTGAGGGCTGATCTCTGCTTCCAATGGAGCAGCTCAGAGTAGACTGGCTAGTTATCAAAGGGTCTCTTCTGGGGGCCAGTGGGCTAGAGAGGGAGAGTGGGGAAAAGCATATTTGGATTGTTGAAATGATGCTTCAGGTCACAACAACTTTTTTATAGGAACAAGCCAAGGAGCCACAAAAATGGGGGTTGAGCACAGGCACGTGTTGGCCTAAGGGAGGGTCGCCATCACCTGTCTCTCTACCTTTATCTGTCCCAAGTGGAATGTCCAGATTGTGAGCATAGCCCATCTTGGTACCAACTGGGACACTTTTAGGTTTTCCTTTTTATATCTGACACATCCAAATGAAAAGAAGTCCCTTTCTTTTTCTCTCTCTTTTTTTTTTTTTTTTTTTTTTTTTTT
>NW_027397072.1:81635851-81640481 GCF_003265705.2 Callorhinus ursinus
TCCCTTTCTTTTTCTCTCTCTTTTTTTTTTTTTTTTTTTTTTTTTTTGCCCAAGAGCTAGTTTAAAGACTACTAGAGGAGAGAAGAATATACCATCCCCGAGTATGCCATTTTTGGCATATTGATTATTTTGAATTAAAGATACTTGAGAAACAGCCAGCATAAGGAGGACACTCCGACCTTCCTTTGTCCCCCTGAAAGTGGGGAAATAAATTTTCTATGTGAAAGGGACCCTCTCTGCACAAGGAAGGTAGAAGGCATCCTTATCACCAGCAGTAAGGAATTCACAGCAGAGAAAAGCTGTATAGACAAACCTTGTTCCTTCCTCACTACTTTACCCCTCCAAGCCCAGATGCCTTTGTCTTGTCAGTTCTTCACGGGTGGATTGTTTGTCTAAAAGGTACAAAAGCTGCTCGCTTTGATCACTTCTTTGGTTCTCATATTTTTATGGAGCTCCTGCACATAGGAAATTATATTTGCTTTTCGCCTGTTCATCTGTTTTATGTCAATGTCATTAGGACATCAGCAGATGAACTTAGAAGGGAAGAAGCGAAACATTTTCTGCCGCTACACTGCCTGAATCCCTCCACAGAGGTGGGCTTAGATGTGGTATTATGCAACAGCAGTTTTGAGGCCAGTTCTGAATGTGGTGGTGGTTTGGTGCTTTGGGTTTTGCTCTGGTTGTTTGAAAGAAGGGAGCCTATAGGAGGGGCCTTCTGGGACAGTTGTAAGAATTGTGCCTTTTATTTTAGCTGGAATCATGAGCTAGAATAATCAGTGCATAGCCAAGTCTGTCTGTCTGTCTTTGTTCTTTCTCTCTCTCTCTTCCGTACTTTGTTTCATATTGCTCCCGAAGACATGTAGGATAGACTATAGAAATATGACAAGAAAATTCTGCTGATGATGTGCACTTGTTTGTTCTGGCCCGGAAGCCCTCATTTGCTTACCACCTCACCACACTTACCATTGTGAATTTTTTGTAAGGAGGTAAGTTTGTTTACTCCCAGTCACTCCTGAACAAAAGAGCTGATTTTTTTCAGTGGTTACAAACCATGGGGCTCACTAATTAGGTGTCCCTCTTTAAAAAAAAAGAAAGAAAGAAAAGAAAAAGAAAAAATAAAGCTGACAAGCAGATACTGTAGAGGAGAAGGAAGAATCACGAGGTACCCCTTGGGGGGAGTTCAGAGGAAACCGTTGAAGACCAGAAAGGTCAGAAAGAGATTTGGATCACTGATGCTAGAGATAAGCAGAAGGGCTAGGACCACAGAGTATTTTGAACAATAAAACAAGAAAATGTAGCGAAGACCACTTTCACGAACCCACTGTGCCTAAAAAAACCTCAACAGAGGACCGACTTAGAAAGCCTTTTGGAAGTCTCTGAATTTTGAATTTCTTTGTGCCCATTTTCAAGCAGACTGTTGGAATTGGACTGAGGCGCAAAAAAAAGTATAAGCACTAAACGTCCCTAGTAATAGAACCAATCTGTGTTTAAAAAAGGATTGAAGGGTTGTAGAATGCCCCCCTCCCTCCAAACATCCTTCTTGGGCACAGGGATTATTTTGAGCTGATTCTTTTTAAGAAATGAGAGAAGCGCTGAACACAGAAATAACCCTTTTGTATGGAATATTTCCATTTATAAGGGGAACGTTCCTTGTAAGTTTCCCTCTCTGTACCAGGAAGAGAAGGATGACTCTAAATTATCAGAAACACCCACCGGGGGGAAGACACCCTATTTAAGTCTGCCTACAACCTACCCTTGTTTACTATGCTCTTCCTCCTAACCTCCCATAACTACACCCCCGTGTCCCCCACCCAGCCCCCAACAGCTTTCTTCCATCTTTAGCTGGAGATGGTATTGGGCCATTTCAGGGAGTTTTGCTCAGTTTCCTGGTATCTCCCATGTATACAAGAGATATACAGGTTACCACACTTCTGTTTGCTTTTCTGCTTTGGCTGCATTCCAGAAATTTGATATGTGACATTCTTCTGGTTATGATTGTATTACTTTGGGGATCTTTGAGTTTCGATTTTCATTTTCACCAATATGGTTGCCTTTTTTTTTTCCTTAGTGGTTCAGTTTGTTTGCATGTAACATTGTTAATTATTTCTGGCTTTGTTGCGTCCTGACCAGAACATTTGTTAAATAATCTCTTGGCACTTATTGTCACAATTCCATTGGCATTAGAAGCAGGATAATAATTTTTCTATGACGACTTTAGTGCCCGATTTGTACATTCTCAAATCACTTTACTCACAGTTGTTAAGCCTACGGTACCATGTCCAACCAAACATTGCTGGGACCCAAGTCCAAGTGCAGTTAGGATACCTGTTGCCAAAAAAAAATGTGAAGGGACCCTCCCTTTTAATGTCTGTTACCCATGCTCCTCACTGCTCAGGGACTAGGAGAGATGCTGTCACCTCTGGAGCATGAGACAGTGAAGGTTTGGGCTACAGAAAACTGGCATTTTGGTCTGGAGTAAGTACAAGGTGGCTGGGACAATAAGATGGTGGAAGACACAGGGACAGCCTTGCAGGGAGGTGAGGTGCTCCCCTTGTAAGCAAAGCTGCCCCCACAGGGCGCATCCAGAATATCACGGGGGATGCTGTGGTCACTGTCCTGGCCGCTCCAGTGGACACTGCATCAGGTGTCCTCCTCGTGCAGGCCACTCTGTGGACCATGGCCACCATCTGCTCTGGTCTCATTGGCTGTAGCTCCTTTTCCCAAGTAGGGTCACCCTTTCTCCCCCAAGAAAATAGCTCCTCTTTTCCTGGGACCTACTGTTCTAAGGGAAGACATTGTCAGTGCGTGAAAGGTGATAGGACTTTCTAAATGAGTATGGCCTCCCAGGGAATCCCACTTGATCTCTTATCCTCGCTGACATTATGATGTAATGGAAACGTCTCTCAGTGAAGAGCACTGTTCTTTGCACATACACCCAAGTTTAATTTCTGGTTGGGTGTCCCTCTGGTAGGGCCATTTATTACATAAGAAAAAAGAAATATCCCCTGAATTTCTACTTTTTCTCTTCTAAAAATTTCACGTTTCGATCTTTCAGCTTCTAACTGGACCATAACTAGTTGCTTTGCTAGGACTTTGTTATCCTTTCATACTGTCTGGGCCTTTTTAATTATCCCTGGACATTTTTCCCCCTAAAATTGACATTCTGGCTCAAAGCCAGTATCTACTGCCTATGAAAAAGTGTCCAAAGTTAGTGAGAAGGATGTCACTTGCGTTTAAAAAAGCCAGTTGCTCATTTTGATAATCTAGGCCCTTTCTCATGTGACCCCATTTTACCTTGTTCTGTTGAAAATCCTACAGTTGCTCATGAGTTTGGTACTTTGTGATAGCAATAGAAAGAGCATGTGTGACCTGGTTCAGATCCCAACCTGCTAACACAGTGTCTGGGTGACCTTAAGAATTAGCCTTTGTTTTCTGATCCGTAGATAAAATAATGTTCACCCATGGACGTGTTTTGGGATGAGAACAGGAGCCCAGGACATGGTAGTCTCTCCCACTGCACCTGCTTGTGGTGTGAGAGCCAGCCAACCTGCTCTCCTTGTAAGACTGCAGACAACCGTTCCGTTCTCCAGTCAATGCCTTTCATAAGTGCCCCCCTCTGAGGCTCTCCGCACCTGCCATGCGTAGAGGGGTCAGGGATGCTGCTGGACACCCTACAACGCACAGGACAGCACCCCCAACAAAGAATTACCAGGCCCCAACGTCAATCGCGCTGAGGTTGAGAAGCCCTCAGAACCACCTGGGAAGGGCCTCTGGGTGCGGTCACCTAAGGATCCCGATGTGCCCGAAGTTTATCATAACTCTCCCAAAACAGGAAAAGATCATCTCCTGGATGAAGATGTTCTGGGTTCTCCAAACATTTAGCTGCTTTGTCCTTTGGCTTAATTGCTCCAGCAAGCAGAATGGCTTCCGGAAATGTTGCTGTTCTTTGTCTCCCCTAGGAACCTTAAGGGAAGTGAGAATCTTGCCTGTGGTGTAAGATGTGAACCCACTCCTCCTCCCCGTTTCTGTAGCCTAAGCTCTTTGGGGTCCCAGGCCATGTCTGGTGCCACTCCTGGCAATGCAGGGGAGGGGGCGCTCATTTACAAAGTTGCTCACTGACTGATCAATACCAAACACAGAACTCTGTCCATTTCACTAGCGGGAGTGGTAAGGTGGATCTAGTGATAGGCAGCTCAGACTTTCAAAACCACAAGCTGTGTATCTCCTGAGAACAGAAAATAACAAAGCAAAAAGACCTTTTCTTTCCTTTCTGAGAATGTTTCCTTTCTCAGAAAAAAAAAAAAGGTGCTACAATCACTTTCTTGTAAAGTGGTAACTGGGAGCAGCCATTGGTCACAATTGCTAATTCAGCTGGTCTCTTAAAAACAATGCTTGTCAGGCACGATTCCTCAGCTTCTCCTGCCCAACACACACACGCACACACACGCACGTGTACACAATTCTCCATGTGCTTATGTCTGCAGCAATGATATGTCACACCATTTACAGTTCTTCTTTAACTTTAGTTAAGTGTAACCTAAAATAAATACAAAATCCAATTGTGCCCTCCTGCCATTCACTGAAGATTCTTAAAGCCACAAAGCTACAGTGTCCCGTCCCCCCCCCCCCC
>NW_027397072.1:81640581-81671894 GCF_003265705.2 Callorhinus ursinus
ATCAGGGTTGATTTTTGTTTAAAAAAGAATTTTTGTGTTTTTTTTTCTTCCTTTGTCTTGACACCAACAAATGTACTTGTTGGAGCTTTTTTAAAAATAAACTTTACTTATTTTGTAAAAATAAATTAATGCAGAGTTTATCTATGGGAGTCCATGCTCCTTTCCTCTCTTTCTTTTAAGGGTAGACTTTAAAAAATGCAGGTTTTAAAATGAGCAAATGGGGATGAACGGATTTTGTGAGAATGGTTTCTCCATGGAATGGAAGAAAGATCAGCATTCCTTCTACTCTATGTTCTTAAAGAGTCTGAAGACTTAGAATGAGATTTCTAATATAAACCCCTAGGGACTACCACTCTCTTATCCCTAATTAACTACAAGTGGTCATTACTTTATTTCCCATCTAAAAACATCATTTTCTTTTTCTCTGTTTTTTGGGTACATTTTCATTTTTGTTCCGCCAATGGGTCAACTTAAGCAAGTTACACACTTTCTCTGATGCTTAGTTTCCTCAAACCTGGAACATAGGGTTTGGACTACATCAGTGGTTCTCAAACCTGGCTGCACAGAGTCACCTGGCGAGCTTACTAAATAGGTAAGGCCCCGCCTGGCCCCCAGTGATTCCAGTGTCAGACAGGGATGAGACCCTCCCCGTGGATCATCACTTAGGTTATTTTCAGCCTTAAAACTCCATGATCTGAAATACCCATTTTGGCGAGGGTGGTGAAATTGGCAAGTCACTGATCTCAAAGGGGAAGGTCAGGTGGGCATGGTGATTCTTAGGGCAGGTTTAATTACAGATGTCAAAAGCCTTAAACATGTACCTGACCTTTGACCCAGCGGTTCAATTTCTAGGCTTTTATTCTTAAGAGAAATTTTATGTTGTATCCAATAGTTAGATACAAGGATGTTGACTGCAGTATTACATAAAATAGAGAAAAATGAAAGTCTACCTATTTGGGGAATGCGTAAATAAATTACGGTACAATCACCCAGCAGGATACTATGCAGACATTAAAAATATTATTTCCATAGGAAATATTTTATATCATCAAAAATGCTCAGGTTATACTAAGTAAAGAAGTAGGTAATACATAAATCTCACTTTTTTTTTAGTAAATCATCAATATATAATAACATTTATAAAATTACAAAGCAAAATGAGGATAATGGTCATCTGTGGCTGGAGGGATTAGGAGTGATTTTGATTTTTTGTTTTTTATTTTTTAAAATTTTTTTTAAGATTTTATTATTTATTTGAGAGAGAGAGGGATAGAGCACAAGCAGGGGGAGCAGCAGAGAGAGAGGGAGAAGTAGGCTCCCCGCTGAGCAGGGAGCCCGGTGTGGGGCTCGATCCCAGAACCCTGGGATCATGACCTGAGCCGAAGGCAGATGCTTAACCGACTGAGCCACCCAGGCGCCCCATGATTTTGATTTTGTTTTACCTATATGTGTTTTTCTAATTTACCTAGGACCATTGTGTTTGATTGCTTTAGTTTAAAAAGCTATTTTAAAATCATTCTCTAACCTGGCCCCTTCAAAATATACATGTTTGCTCCTTCAACTCTGCTCTATCCTTTCGTTTTCCAGATATAACCCAATAGTGCTTAGCTACAAATTCAGGTTTGCCAGGAATACTGAGCTCAGAACAGCAATGTGAATGGGTTCTGCTCTGGGTTTTGCTGTCAGATGACTCAAAAACAAGTGGAGGAGATAGATTCCCAACCAAAAGCACAGTCCAAGCCAGAGTGACATAGTCCTCAACGACTGTTGAGGCTGTGGACTGAAGAGGAAATTCCAAGTTGGTGGGATGCACAGAGCCTTTCCAGACCCAGACTGAGGAGCATTAGAGAATGAGCTTTTTCCCAGGTGAACAATCAAGGGACAAATTGCTGCAGAGATGATGGAGACACACCCTGGGCTGTTCAAGTGCCTGGTATATTTGGGAAAAATGAAAGATTTGAGTCTGAGTATCAAGTAGCAGCAGGAATATATATGTATTACAGAAGAAATCTGGGAAGTCCCAGTCCTTACTGAAGCATTGGGGAAATTAGGGAAAGTCTTCCAACTCGACCAGAGACTCAGTTTAGGCCACTGATTTGGTGACTGGAGCATGAGTTGGATTTTAGTTTCAACTTGTTCCATCATCTGGGTACACTTGTGCAGTGTACACCCTGAGCAACTGCTCCTACAACAACACTGTGAGGCTCAAAGAAGGCAAATAATTTCTCCATAGCCCTGCAGCTCTTTTGGAGCAGGGACATGCATCCAGAGTGAAGACTCTTAAGCAATGAATTTGGACACGATTCTGTGGGCTGTGTGAACCAGTTTTCTAGAAGGAAACTAAATTGAGTGCACTAAGACGACAGATGACTAAGACGACGTTAAACGTGGAGAGTAATTAGGAAGCCATTGCACTAGTCCTAGTGAGATGATGAAGGCCTGAATCGGGGTAATGTCAGTGAGTACTAAAAGAAGTGGGGGAACAAAATGCATATTGTGTGGGTGGCATGCAAGAATTTGCAAGTAAGGTGAAGTGAGGAGGGCTGAGACAAAGGTCCACCTGGATGTGCTGATGGTTGCCGTTGTGGGAATCCACAGGAGTCCCCGGAGAGAGAGGTGGTGGCAGGTCTTGAGAGTATGCCTGCATTTGAGCTGTAGGGGGAGAGAGGGATCAGAGTGGTAATCCAAAAGGAGCCATCAGTGGAGGGAGGGAGGCAAGGAGGGAGTGGGGTGTGGGTTGGAGTTTCGAAGAGGAAGTGGTCACAGCGTCAAATGGTCCCCGCAGAAGGTAGATGAGAATGGAGAGCATGCTACTTGAAAGGTCTTTCAGTTACCTTCGAGTTAGCAGTTCACGTAGGACTCTAGAAATCAGAACCTAAGGGTTCAAGGAGTGGGTGTGCAGGCGGGGTGGTGAAGGCTGGACTAGGGCTTTGGCAAGCACTTGGGCAGGAAAGAAGGACAGACGGAGGGCAGCAGTTGCATAGGAAAGTGAGTGTAGGGGAAGGCTTCCGTTAGGGCAGGGAGGCCACACCAGCTATAGAGACTGTTGGGGTTGCCCATAGCCTCATAAGAATGGGACAAGGCCAAAGCCTTTAAGAGGTGAGATTGCACTCAGGGCTGGGGGGATTGAGAGATCACACCAGGGGAGAGCACACAGGGGAGGGGCTCGCTATGGGGGAAAAAAGGCACCTTTCTCAGGGAGGAGGAGGCGCAGGGGGAGGGAGAACATGGGTAAAAATCCCAGAAATCTTGCGTTGGGGAAAGACAGGTGACGATGGCCCATCCGATGGTGTCCGGTTTCCTGAGTGGCTAGGAAACGGGACCAGTGACGCATAGTGAGAGATTCCAAGAGGGATTTTCAAGGCAAACCTTGGGTCAGGAAGCCGCTGTGGGGGAAGATAAGGGGAAGAGGCGGGGGTGGGGTGGGGGGCGGGAAGGGCCCATCAGCGCTGCGGCAGGCCTCCCACCACAGCTGGGTAATGTGAACATGTGAGTGCTGAGAGATCAGGTTGATGAAGAGAAACTTGAATTTCTCTTACCATTGCATTTCCAGTGCACTTGCGTGATGTCACCATGCCTGGCCTGAGCAGAAGCCAGGTAAATAGTGGCTTAGTGACTAAATTCTGTCGATGTGCTGATCAGTAAATGAGTTGAGTGCCACCACATTTATTCAGTCACGAGCAGAGAAAACAGGATTAGGGAACGGGAAGAGGCATGACCAAATGGGAACCCCACCCTGGGTCCACTGCCAAAGGCAAGGTCCCTTTGCCGTTGATGCCCATGAACTTGCCCATTATCATTCTCCAATGATACCTTGGCCAGGGCGCACAGAGGTTTTTCAAGTTCTCCTTTTCATTGGTTTCCTCTTCTCCAGCCGGTCCACTGAGCACAGCCCAACCCATGACAGGCACAGACGAGTCCTGCTACCAGGCTGTGCCTTCACCGGTACAGGCGACCTTGGGCTGGCATTGATCCGGCCACAGGGCCTGCTGTAGCTCAGCCATGAGTGAAGCCATCTGTCACCCCAGTTCTGTGAACACTCTTCTTTAGAAGCCGTGGCTGCTACCACTGGCTTGATCATTTTGCACAAAGATTTTCCCTTTTGAGTTTTAGTTCACCTTTAATTTCTATCCTCAATCACACACCCATCTATTCTCTTGAGCCTCCTTCCTACTCCCTGGACCCCACCCCCAATTCTCTTCTCGCCTTTGAAGGCTGAAGACATTTTCCTCGCCCGGAATCTCTGCCCTGACCCTCTTTGGCTTCTGGCTGAAACATCTGTCTGGAAACCCATGGCCTCACTGCATGGCTGATGTTCTCTTCTTTCATGACGATTCGTGAATCTCATTTTCAGTAACGGATGTTCTCACTCTTACTCAGTTTCCCTGTGTTGGAGCATACATTCCCAAGACCGCTTGCGGGGTGTTGTCTTCCTCATTGAATTTCCTGGGAGGCCCCTAATGACACTCTTCCAGCAACTGCTTAGTTCTCGTAGTATCTTCTCTTGATAAGATCTCTGGCTTTCTCTCCCGCTCCCTGAACTCACACTCCCACCCCCAGCTTTCTCTACCCTCCTGAAACTTCTCTCAGGGCCACCAGCTTCTCCGGACCCTCTGGAGGCTATCTTTTAGAATTTATAGGTCTTAGAACCAAAAAAAAGAAAAAAAGAAAAAATTCTACTTGTGTTGCTGAAAAGCAAAATGACACACAGATGATGGCACCAGAGGGTGATAATTTCAAACACGGAGTATTGAAAAGTATAGGAGAATTATTCTGAATTTGAGGTCAAAGAGTCTCGTAATTTTATGGAAACAAGTAACTTTCCTTTCAGGAGATGGAGGCTCATTTCTCCTGCCACATGACTTTCTCTGTGCGGTTTTTTTTTTTTTGGTTTGTTTGTTTTTGGCTCCTCCTGGTGTCCCAGAGGCTGGAGGGGAATGAGTCACAGAGTTGGTGAAGCCCTGACGTCTCTGTGGTGCTGTGAGCCATGGGAACATGTAGCCCCTGGTGAAAATAAGCCTCTTGGGGCCACTGAAACCACTGCCACGGGGGATAGGTGCAGTGCTGGAAACGTAATGTGTTGAAAGGTCATCCGCGACCGGCTCCTGGGCGGGCTTAGAAACCACATCCCTCTCGGTATGAAGCATAAATGCAGAACCAAGTACCCACTGTGCTCCATGCCCACAAATCAGATGGGGGAGGGACTACTGCCAGCTGGAGGAGGCCACTGTGTGACCCAGGCCCTGCGTATCTGCAAACACAGCCAGCCACGTCCACATTGGTCAGCTCCGGCAGCCGTAACAAAATACTGCAGCCTGGGTGCTCTCAACAACAGATGTTTATTTTCTGATAGCCCTGGGGGCTGCGAGGCCAAGGTCAGGATGCTGGCAGCTTAGGTTTCTCCAGAAGCCGTTCTCTGTGGCTTGCGGATGGCCGCCTTCCCACCATGCCCGCGTGTCCTCACATGGCTTTTCCTCCGCGTGCTCCCATCCCCGATGTCTCGCTTCTAACAGTGACATCAGTCCTATTGGGTGAGGGCCCAGCCACATGATCTCCTTTAACCTTCATTACCCCTTTAAAGGCCCTATTTCCAAATATAGTCACATTCCAAGGTGAACTGGGGGGTAGGACTTCAACCTATGAATTCTGGGCGGGGCGGGGGGACACAATGCAACCAGAATGCTATCTCTAGCAAAATCAAGAAGATGGGCTTAAGTAGCAGAGAGGCACCGTGCAAAAATGCTGGATTCCTAACCCAGGGCTTGTGGGATTAAAACCACCCTCTGCTATGGTTCTGCTTTCCCTTGGGGACGTAACGCCGAGTAAAATAAGCCAGTCACAAAAGGACAAGAACTGTGTGATCCCACTTCTGTGAGGGACCTAGAAGTGTCAGATACATAGAGACAGAAGGTAGTACAGGGTTGCTGGGGGCTGGGAAGGTATTAGCTAATGGGTCTGGAACTTGGAGGCGAGATAATTCGGGAGAGGGACAGTGGTGATGGTTGTACAACAGCGCGAAAGGACTTAATACCATTGAACTGTACACCTGAAAATGGCTAAAATGATAACTCTTACATCATGTCTATTTTAGCACAGTAACAAGAGGGTATGAGCTGAGGAGACCAAGGTTTCAGCCCCTGTCGCCCCCTGCCCCATCCCTGCCCCCACCATTATGGCACTGTATTATGGCGCAGGTTTTGGACCTGCAAAATCAGGATAACGTTTCCTACTGTATGACAAAGGAGATAATGATGATAAGGTTAGTAAAACCTTCGTCAAACAATGAGCATTCCACCAGCGATAGCTAATAATAGTTATGTTATTAGAAGGATAGAACATGCAATGTTCAAGTGGATGGTGGCATTTACTTCTGAGTGATTTGTTTCAGGATGGGGTCACAGTAAGCAAGCACCCCATGTGGGCTCAGAGACAGAGGCAGCTTCTCATCACGTCTGAAGCCTCTGGGCCTGGGAGGCTCTCCAAAAAGTTTCAAGGGAGTCATGTTCTCAGCGTTCTTGATACTTCATCATGCGTGCGGCAAAGTCTAGCAGATGCAGGAAGAACATGCCAGAATCACAAAAACACTGTTAGCCTTTGCCTTGTCTCTCGGCTTCTGGCTTCTGTCACGGCTCAGGGTAGATCCTTGGAGGGCCTGGCCTCGCTGCTGGCTGCCAGGCCAGTCCTGAGCCTGGTTGGTCATGTGAACCTGGCCTCGGGTCCGTCTGCAGCATCCTGCCAGCACATGTGGACCTTTGGATGGCCTTTCCCTCCCTCCCCCCCACCCCCCTGCCCTGTCGTGGCCCACATCTTGAACCGTGGGCTGCTTTGCTGTCCCAGGCCTAGGCTGACACCTGTTACTCTCACCTTGCCCACAGTTCCCTGAAAGCTAGCCCAGGGCCTAGACACAATTCACTCTTAGACATTTATTGGGATGTAATGACATTTAATTGCTCTTAATAAGAATACAACCCAGGATGATGGATATTAAGGAAGACACATGATGTAGTGAGCACTGGGTATTATATGACTGTTGAATCACTGACCTCTACCTCTGAAACTAATAATACATTATATATTAATTAATTGAATTTAAATAAAAAATTAAAAAAAAAAAAGGATACAACCCAGAGCTTCCACCTGGTGCCAGAGGAGTGGTTTCCAAACATGGGTGTAGAGTGCCCATACCGAAGCTTGAGGATGGTTGCTCCAGAGGCTGACCTTCCTGGGGGAAAGGGGGTGGGGGGCTGGGGGGCTGAGTCGGGCTTTTCTGAGATCTAGCTCACTGTTGTCTTCTTAATTGTGGCACTGCTGTGAGAAATCCAGGTGAGTGCTGGTTGCTGGGCCTTCAGTGCTCAGCCCTCCCCCACGCCCCCCCCCCCACTCAGCCCTGCAGGGGGCCCACAGCTCCCCTGAGCGTCACCCCCTCCCTGGAGCTCTCGTACATCTAAATTTCCGCTCTCCATTCAGGGCACGCTGAGTCCAGCTTAGCTCACCAGTTGCAGATTGGTTGGTCCAGGGGAATCTCCAGTTTTCTGGGTTTTACTCTGCCTTCTTTCACCTGTCCACTTATTTACACTTCCTGATGCGGCTGGCTTCACGCTTCACTCACATTTTCCTTACTACCCCTTTTGGACCGGGTAACGTGGCTGGGACTAAAAGCATGATACTAGAGGAGGCTACATTTGGGACTGAACCCGAATCACACAGGAGTGCCCCCAGTACCTCAGGGCAAGCGTACCTTCCCAGGCCCATTGACTTCCACTGCCAGGGGTGAGGAGGGGACCCGTGTGTTCAGAGTTGTCTTTAGCATACAAATGGGCTAATATATTGTAAAGAGCTTAGCTCGGGGCCTGGCATATAGAAAGTTCTCCAAAAAGGGGCAGCCACTCCCTGGCAAGTGTTAATATCCTCCTTCTCCATTGACTGCTTTTGTAGGAAGCTGTGGAACTATCTTTGTGTTTAACTAATGCATGTGGAAATATTGAGTGTGTTCATTTCAACGGCTGCTGTGATTACAGAGGCAAGTTAGTTCCTCCCTTGGGGCTCTGTTGAATACTCAGGGGCGGCTCAAAAGCCAACATCTCTGGTTGCACAGGAGATGCGCCCAATGGCTGTGGATCTTCTCAACTTTCCCTGGAAGGTACATGTCATGGTCGTCAATGTGCCAATGGCACAGCATATCAGCTGAACACTTGTCTTCAAATCATAGGCTTTCTGACCCTAAAGAAGGTAGCAAAAAGCCACTTGTCCAATTCCCCAGGTCCTAGAAAGACTACTTTCCTGGGTGCAGTGATTGGAAAATGGACATGAGGGACATGTACAATCAGACCTTTCTTCTTGGCAAGTTCTCAGATGAGTTTGAATCCATGGAAAGATCAACCTGGTAGTAAATCTCTAGAACTGACTCTTCTAGTTGAACATAAGGTGATCTGTTGAAAATTAAGAAATGAGGACAATCTTTCTGTCCATTCCCTAGTAACTTTCTGCCTCAGGGCTTCTGGAATGGTTTACCTGATGTCTTCAGACTGGTGAGTCTCTCTGAGGCCAGCAAGGAAGAGGAGTTTGGTTTAAGTCAGATGCTTGTCTGCATACTCTCTCTGCAAATGAATGACCATTGTCAACAATTCTTGATCTCAGTAATCTGACAACAGGTGCAAGACTCGGACTGTTGCATAAAGATTCAGAGAGTGCAGTGAGTCATTCTGAGAGACAATTCTCCCCAGTGGACCTCTCATTCAATGGCCCTGCAAAATCAAAACGGATTTTTGCTTTTTGGTCAAAATTAGGCCCTTAAATAATAGCATACTTTTCTTCATTAAAAATCCTTTCCAGTGATTGCACATACTATCTGCAAGGGGGGATTAAAGGGGACCTGGAGCCCGATGCCGCAGTGCTCCTCTCCGCATAGTCATTGCTTGGGGTGGCCATGATGCTCTCAGGATGTACTTGCCAGGATGTACTGACCAGCCTCAGACATGCCCCTTTCCAGGTTGCACTCCTTGTTTTCCAGTGGATGACCAATGTGTTGAGAACTGATCACCAGTCTATACTCACAACTTGAGGGTCTTGGGTAGGGCCACCCTACTGCCCACCACTATGTCTCTCTACCTTGGAATTCCTGGGAACCTTTCAGCAAAAGTTTCCCTGTAACAAGGTCTATTCCCCCATAGAGACAGCCCATCCAAAAGAAGTTTCAGGGGCGCCTGGGTGGCTCAGTCGGTTAAGCGTCCAACTCTTCTTGGTTCTGGCTCAGATTATGGTTTCAGGGTCATGGGATCGAGCCCCGTGTCAGGCTCTGTGCTCAGCAGGGAGTCTCCTTGAGGATTCTCTTTCTCTCTCCTTCTGCCCTTCTCCCACTCTCTCTCTCTTTCTCTCAAATAAATAAATTAATCTTCTAAAAAGTTTCAATTATATTGTTCTCTGGGGACAGTGACTGCCAACTCATCTATCTTTCATACCTAAGAGCACACTCAAGTGACCTCACTCAAGAAAAAAAAAAAGAAAGGTCTGTTCCAGGATAACTATTCGTCTTCCAAAGGAGGTGGGGTTGGAAACTTCTTAGCAATTAAAAAGGAAAGAAAAGAAAAGGCCACCCACTATTACATATAAAATGCTACCATTTTTGGTACTTTTATTATGACCCAGCATTTTACATTTGCATTTTCTCATATAGCATTGCAATAATCTTAGGAAGTTGTTAATAGTTACCTCCATTTTACAGATAAGGAAACTAAGGTTTGGAGATGCTAAATAACTTGCCCAAGATTACACTGCTGTAAGCAGTAGGGGAGTTTCATACACAGGTGGTCTGACCTCAGAAGTCTGTTCCTAACCACTGTGTTTGTCTGCCTTCTGGGTCCTGCAAGGCCTTGAGTTCCCTAAAACATTTCCTGTTAGGTTCTGCATTGTATTCTGTCACTTGAGGTAACAAACAGGTTGGGCAGTTTGCTGATCTGATGTGATCAGGGGATGTGATGTAATATAATTTGTATAGATAGTGGGGACATTTTAAAAAAAATCTGAAAAGGGGGAAAAAGGCAAAAAAAAAAGAAGCTCTAAAAGAAGTTTGATGTGTAGAAGCAAAACAGCTATCCTGGAATTTCTTGGTTGGTAAACAATAACAGAAGTACTTTTACCAGCTCATGTAGTTGGCACTATATCTAGTGTCTTGGCGCTTGGAGATTGAAGGGCAGCTCCAGCTTGCAAGAGGACACATCCATCTAGGAGGGCTTTATGTCCATTCTTCAGTTCAGTGACAGAGTTTAAATCACTATTAGGTGAGGTCAACTCCTAAAAGCACCCTTCCTTACTAGGAAAGGAAAGGTTTACATACACATATACACAGAGAGGGAGAGAGATGGAGTCAAATAGCCCCAGTGGGGTTTAAAGTTCTTGTTTTATTTTTGGAATGCATGCATCACAGAATTCCTTTATCTGAAGCAGCTGATGTTGTAGCTTAAGGAATTTCTTCTTCTTTCTGCAAGTATGTATTGCGCTAAAAAAGACCAGCCTTCCAGGAGTTACTTTGAAGGTGGTCGCTTTCTGGGACAGCAATGCCATCTGTGGAGCATGCTGGAACCTCTTGCCTGGTTGTTCTGCTCGCTTCTTGGGGATTCATTTCATCATCTCTGGATCTTCCCTTGAAGACGTCACCCCACTCTCCTCTTGGCATGCCCCCCCCCCGAGGACATGCCATGACTGTTTTCTGTGTTTTCCGGTACCACGCAACCTGTCAAAAAACATTTAAAATATTCTACTCTGATCCTCTAGAGCTGTCTATACGTGCATAAACCACGCTGTCTGTCTCCGAAGACTTCCCAAACACGTCACTGTCCCCATCTTGAGTTTAGGAAGCACCTTCTGGCAGTTCTGAACTTGGGGCTCCCTCCCGGGCGGCCATCCCAGCCCACTCCTGGATCTTCCATTTCTCCCCTTCATCGTTGTCTCTGGGTCAAGAACTTGCCCCAGTCTTCAGGAATAGTTAGGTCCAGTCATAGACCTTTATAAAAGGTCTATACTATCCTTTAAGGTCATTACTTTCTTCCTAGCAAAATTCCTCTCTTCTCCAGCTGGATATTCATGTGTCCTTCTTCATTTAAAAAACAAAAGTTCTAACACTACACTTGTTCTGACTTACAGGACCAAAAAATTGTATTTTTTGTTTGTTTGGTTTTTATTTGTTTCTTTAAACAAACACCAGTCTTCTTTAGTGTCAAATCAACAGCACTCTTAAAGGTAAGGCAAATCTTTTGAAATGTCCTTTTGGTTCTTGTTGAAGTTTCGTTTGTTTTTTGTTTTAATCTCAATTCAGAAAGCTAACTGACTTACTATGTGATGAGATCATCCATCCTTTTTATAAGGATCCTCTAATAAAAACCAGCCACCCCTAGTGGTTGAGCTTACAGCCTGAGTCCCACAAACTTCATCAGACTTGGTGCATTACTGATCCAGAATTAACATAAAGCTTTGAAGCACAGGGTCTTTCTCTATGCTTGAGGGATTGTGCACAGACCCCTTGAACCCAAAGATGGCCCCGTCAACAGTAAGTTCCATCACCAACTCGGGGATGGGCATTAAAGAGGGCACATGATGTGATGAGCACTGTGGGTTATAAGCAACTGATGAACTATTGAACACTACATCCGAAACTAATGATGTACCCTATGTTGGCCAATTGAATTTAAATAAAAAAAAAACCAGTAAGTTCCCCCTGTATTTTATAAAGAGGGACAGAACGTGGGCCGCAAATCTGGTGCTGCCATGGTCCACCCCCAGCCCCACCCTGGGAATGATACCAGAACAAAAAGTCTCAAGCACATGTGCCCCGGAACTTTTTCAATTTATACCTCTAGATTTGAAACAGAATGAAGGGGAGAAAAATAGATGGTCTTCTGCCTAAAGATCCCCTCATCTTTGCCTTCCAGTCCCTGGGTCCCTAGTCTTCAAGGCAGTTAGAGACCCACCCATCATGTTGTTTTTGAAGCCTGCAGACTCACCTGAAGTTGAGAAGTGAGGTCTTGCCAGAGGATTGGATTTCCAGGAATCCACTTAACCAGAGCACCTGAAGCCAAGTGGCTGCCACCGCAAGTCAGAGTTTGGTTTCTCGGTGTTGGGCTTTGCCTCTCAGAGATCACTATGGCAGCTGGCCTGGTAGTTTCCTGAAAAACACAGTGTGTGCTGCACATTTGGGAATGTTATCCCCCAGACCTCGTCCTAGGTAGGTTCTATGTGGTTGATAATAAGACCCCAAAGACCCAAAGCTCCCTCAGTGAGAAGGTGGGGTACAGAGGAGGATTTCTTTTCCTCCAGGGTGTGGTGAGCACAGTGCCGCAATTACCATTTAGAAGAAAGCCTCCATCCACATGTGAGGAAGTTCAGAGGCTGAGGATGCTGAGGAAGAGTCACAGACTAGCCGGCATCTTGGTAAGGCTAACAAAAGACTTTCTCCTTTTCTTTGCATTTCCTTGCCCATGCTCCTTGCTCCAGGCAAATCAGATATCTTCTGTGGTCTTTGCAAGGTGACAGGACACTGGTCTAGAATGAACTGTGTCCTGGGCTCTGACAACATGCAGTTCATCCTCCTTATTCATGGATTCTGTATTTGTGATTTTGCCCATTCGCTAAAATTTCTTTGCAACTCCGAAATCAATACTCCTGGTGCTGTTGCAGTATTCATGGACATGCACAGAATGGCACAAATTTGACTCATCCACTGTGCATGTTCCCACCTGATGTGGAAAAAGGCAATGCTCTGCCTTCTTGTTTCAACTCTCGTATTGCAAACAGAGGTCCTTTTCACGGTCTAGTTAGTACCAAGATCTTTGCATTTTTGTGCTTTTTGTTGGTGATTTCATGGCTTAAACTGCCCTCCAAGCCTGATGCTGAAGTTGGCTAGCGTCCAAAGCACAAGAAGTATTTGCAAATCAGTGTTCACAATGACTTTATAGAACATAATTACTGGGAGTAATGAAAATCAATTGTATTTGATTGGGAGATGAGTTGTAATGGCTAAGATTCGTTTTTTAAGTTTTACGAGTATCAGTGGGGTTGGTGATGTAAAAATGCTTTAACGTTGGAGCATTTGGGGAAAATAGGATGCATGAAGGAAAACATTGAATGAAATAAACTATGGAGGGGTATCTGGTAGGAAAGGACCAAATTGATGCTAAATAAAGGGATCAAGACTCCCCTGGCTGAGTAGTAGAATAAAAGAAATAAGTAGAAAATGATTTGGATTTTTGGTTTTTAATTCAGAGTAAATTGATGTAGAGGTTAATTTCTTCTTGAGGTCTTAATAATGGAAACCAATTTAAATTGGGGACTTTTTTTTTGTTGGTGGAATTGGGATATGATTGTATTATCATCCTGAGTTATTGCTTATTTCCTCTGGTCTATACAGATATTTTATTTGGCTTCACTTAAGGCTAGAAGAGATTAAGCCATGAGTTTTTGTCCTCAATTGAGAAATGTATTTAATGTCCTGTGCTGACCCCTTGCAGAGCTGTTTCAGGGCTCAACCTAACCTTCTTTCTCTTAGGAACAGAGGATAGTGGAACAGTCTCAAAACAGGAAACAAGACTCCCCTAATCAACCACAAATCTCTTCTCCCAAAGACGATATCGAAAGAGTAAGTCACACGCTTGATTGCTAGCCTGAGGAGTTAAGAGAACTAATAAGGGGGGAATGTTAGAAGTTGCCTTATCCTCCCTTCTTCATGTTTCTCTTAAAGCGCTTCTGTTACTGGTGAGACTGGGGTCTAACTTTCAAGCAGCACCTTATTGAAAGGATGGACCTGAAATTCTGTCAGGATGGGTCACTCTTTATCTCCCTCTGTCCCGTCCTTCTTGTCCTTAATTCTCTCCTTCTTTTTATATAGAAGACACAGGCTTACCTTACCCACGGAGTTATGACGGTAAATCCGGGTCTTATGGTTCCAAGGCTTGTGTTGAGGTAAGAGGCTCGGCTTTTTTTTCTCTCTAATCCAGATTTACTGTTAATGTTGACTGTATATCTTAATCCATAGCACATGTTTTGTTTGTATTCATCAATGATAGAACCCAGAGAAGATTAGTATCCTGGAAACCCCATCAAGAAAGAGCACAGGGTTGAGGCAGAACCATGATATCAGGGAATGACTCCAAAGGTGATCTGAAGGGGAGGGCCTGGGTGGCTCAGTTGGTGAAGCATCCAGCTCTCGGTTTCATCTCAGGTCATGATCTCAGGGTCGTGAGATGGAGCCTCATGTTGGGCTCCACACTCAGTGGGGAGTCTGCTTGAGATTCTCTCCCTCTCCCTCTGCCTGTCTTGCTCACACATTTGCGCGCTCTCTCTCGAATAAATAAATAAATCTTAAAAAACAAAACAAAACCCCAAAAGTGGTCTGGGGAGTCCAAGATCACTGGTCAGAGGTGTAGAGGGCAAACTCAAGTTCAACCAGCACCTGATTTAAATCACAAAGAATCCGACCTGCAGAAGAGATGAGCAGTTTCAAAACTTCTGTTTGATGCTTTATTTTCTTCAAGTGGGCATCTGGGTTAGTGATTCATAGATATCTGAGGACTAGAATCCAACATGGGAGAAGGGGAAAGTCAGCAATGAAGTGAGGCTCACACTCCTTGGCCATTTGGTGCCATTGAGGGTTCATCTGAAGGGGAGACCCGAGAAGGTCAGGCTTCCCTCCATTCTGCAGGTGCAGTGTAGGGTGTGGTCCTGTAGGATTTCAGCCTGACAGGTGCATACACAAGGAGTTGCTTCCACTGGCATGCTCACTGTGCACAGGGACAGAGATTTTCAGATCTTCCTTGTTAGGGAAGAGAAATAGCAAAAAAATAGCAATTGAATTAAAAATGGTCAGAGGACCTGAACAGATCTTTTTTTCTGAAGAAGACATACGAATGGCCAATAGGTACCTAAAAACATGCTCAGTATCACTAATCATCAAGGAAATGCAAATCAAAACCACAATGAGATATCACCTTACACCTGGAAGAGTATCTATTATCACAGAGACAAGAGAGAACAAATGTTGCTGAGCATGTAGAGGAAAGGGAGCCCTCATGCACTGTTGGTGGGAATGTAAATTGGTGCAGCCACCATGGAAAATAATATGGAGGCTCCTCAAAAAGTTAAAAACAGCACTACCATATGATCCCACAATCCCACATCTGGGTATATATTTAAAGGAAATGAAATCACCACCCTGATAAGATACCTGCACCCTCATATTCATTGCAGCATTACTCACAATAGCCAAGAGATGGAAACAACCTAAGGGTCCATCTATGGATGAATGGATAAAGAACATGTGGTATGTGTATGTATATATACATACAATGGAATCTATTTCAGCCATAAAAAGAAGGAAAAGCTCCTATTTGTGACAACATGGATGGACCTTGAGACATTACGCTTAGTGAAACAAATCAAAGATAAATACTGTTTGATATCACTTATATATAGAATCTAAAAATGTTGAACACATAGAAGCAGAGATTAGAATGGTAGTTTCCAGAGTCTGGGGGAAGTGGGGAGATGATAGTCAAAGGGCACAAACTTTTAGATATAAGATGAATAAGTTCTGGGGAACTAATGTACCACATGGTGACATAGTCAAAAATACTGTATTGTAGGGGCTCCTGGGTGGCTCAGTCGGTTAAGTATCTGACTCTCGGTTTCAGCTCAGGTCACGATCTCAGGGTCGTGGGATCAAACCCCACATTGGGCTCTGTGCTCAGTGTGGAGTCTCCTGGAGATTCTTTCTCCCTCTCCTTCTGTCCCTCCCCTGCTCACTCTCTCTCTCTCTCTCTCTCAAATAAATAAATATATAAAACCTTTAAAAAAATACTGCAGTGTATAATTGAAAGTGGCTAAGAAAGTAAATTTCAGTTGTTCTCACTATACACACACAAAAGAAGGTCATTATGTGAGGTGATGGATATGTTATTGTGGTAACCTTATTGTGGTAATCATTGAACAATAGATATGTGGATCAAATCAGCATGTTGTACACCCTAAACTTACACAATATTACATGTTAATTATATCTCAATAAAGCTGGAAAAAAATGTTCCAGAACATTCCAGAAGCCTCTGGTTCACTTCTGTCCTTAAACTATCCCTTTGTTCCTGTCGCATCTGACCATGGCTACTTTTTACACACATCTCGACCCTCTTCAAACAGAAAGAATGCAATTCTGAAGGCCCCTCTTTAGTTCCTTACCCAAACATCTGCCTCCACTGTGTCATCCTCAACCTTTGGCTTTAGTCTGGTTCTACTTACCTTCAGTGTTTAACTGAAGGTTAATCTGTGACAGCCACTGGATCCCCATGACTCTTTTGAAGTGGTATGTTTAAATGGTTACATGAAGCTTGGGAGCAGGCTGCCTGGCTTTGTTTCCCAGCTCCAGTTTTTACTAGCTTTGTGACTTAGGGAAAATTCTTTAACCTTCTCTGTTTCCGATTCATCATCCTATAAAGTACCTGCAGTGCCTATCTCCTAGGGCTGGTTTGAAAAAAACATATAATAGCTAGAAAGTGCTCAGTGAAGTGTCTGCCCTCTAGCAAGTGCTCCTACACGTTAGCTCTTATTAACATGTTGAAGCAGAACAGGTAACTCTTCTTGAGGTCTTCTCGTCAGAGGAAAACAATTGTTGAATGGTTCTATCCAGTAAATGACAAAGGATTTTTGTTTTGTTTGAAAAAGCATGTGTATTTTCTGTACAACTATTTCTGTTTATTTTCTGTACAGCACCTACAATCACAACATGCACTTGATATAGTCTTCACATAATACTTCACATAATACTTTGGATAGTCTGTTGAAAGTTTCCATTGGCAAATTATTCCACCATCAATGGCCGGTGGGTCAAACCAAGAGGTCACCATATGGTTTCATTAATACCACATTTTTTTTGTTTTTAAAAAATTTTTTTATTGTTATGTTAATCACCATACATTACATCATTAGTTTTGGATGTAGTGTTCCATGATTCATTGTTTGTGCATAACACCCAGTGCTTCACGCAGAACGTGCCCTCTTTAATACCCATCACCAGGCTAACCCATCCCCTCTAGAACCCTCAGTTTGTTTTTCAGAGTCCATCGTCTCTCATGGCTGTTCTCCCCCTCCGATTTCCCCCCCCTTCATTCTTCCCCTCCTGCTATCATCTTCTTTCTTTTTTTCTTAACATATATTGCATTATTTGTTTCAGAGGTACAGATCTGTGATTCAACAGTCTTGCACAACTCACAGCACTCGCCATAGCACATACCCTCCCCAGTGTCAATCACCCAGCCACCCCATCCCTCCCACCCCCCCACCACTCCAGCAACCCTCGGTTTGTTTCCTGAGATTAAGAATTCCTCATATCAGTGAGGTCATATGATAGATGTCTTCCTCTGATTGACTTATTTCACTCAGCATAACACCCTCCAGTTCCATCCACGTCGTTGCAAATGGCAAGATCTCATTCCTTTGGATGGCTGCATAATATTCCATTGTGTATATATACCACCTCTTCTTTATCCATTCATCTGTCGATGGACATCTTGGCTCTTTCCACAGTTTGGCTATTGTGGACATTGCTGCTATAAACATGGGGGTGCACGTACCCCTTCGGGTCCCTACATTTGTATCTTTGGGGTAAATACCCAGTAGTGCAATTGCTGGATCGTATGGTAGCTCTAATTTCAACTGTTTGAGGAACCTCCATACTGTTTTCCAGAGTGGTTCACCAACTTGCATTCCCACCAACAGTGTAGGAAGGTTCTCCTTTCTCTGCATCCCCACCAACATCTGTCGTTTCCTGACTTGTTAATTTTAGCCATTCTGACTGGTGTGAGGTGGTATCTCATTGAGGTTTTGATTTGGATTTCCCTGATGCCGAGCGATGTTGAGCACTTTTTCATGTGCCTGTTGGCCATTTGGATGTCTTCTTTGGAGAAATGTCTGTTCATGTCTTCTGCCCATTTCTTGATTGGATTATTTGTTCTTTGGGTGTTGAGTTTGATAAGTTCTTTATAGATTTTGGATACTAGCCCTTTATCTGATATGTCATTTGCAAATATTTTCTCCTATTCTGTCAGTTGTCTTTTGGTTTTGTGGACTGTTTCTTTTGCTGTGCAAAAGCTTTTTATCTTGATGAAATCCCAATAGTTCATTTTTGCCCTTGCTTCCCTTGCCTTTGGTGATGTTTCTAGGAAGAAGTTGCTGCGGCTGAGGTCGAAGAGGTTGCTGCCTGTGTTCTCCTTTAGGATTTTGATGGACTCCTGTCTCACGTTTAGGTCTTTCAACCATTTGGAGGCTATTTTTGTGTGTGGTGTAAGGAAATGGTCCAATTTCATTCTTTTGCATGTGGCTTTTCAATTTTCCCAACACCATTTGTTGAAGAGACTGTCTTTTTTCCATTGGACATTCTTTCCTGCTTTGTCAAAGATTAGTTGACCATAGAGTTGAGGGTCCATTTCTGGGCTCTCTATTCTGTTCCATTGATCTATGTGTCTGTTTTTGTGCCAGTACCATACTGTCTTGAGGATGACAGCTTTGTAATAGAGCTGGAAGTCTGGAATTGTGATGCCACCAGCTTTGCTTTTCTTTTTCAACATTCCTCTGGCTATTCGGGGTCTCTTCTGGTTCCATACAAATTTTAGGATTATTTGTCCCATTTCTTTGAAAAAAGTGGATGATATTTTGATGGGGATTGCATTGAATGTGTAGATTGCTCTAGGTAGCATTGCCATCTTCACAATGTTTGTTCTTCCAATCCATGAGCATGGAACGTTTTTCCATTTCTTTGTGTCTTCTTCAATTTCTTTCCTGAGTATTTTATAGTTTTCTGAGTACAGATCCTTTGCCTCTTTGTTTAGATTTATTCCTAGGTATCTTATGGTTTGGGGTGCAATTGTAAATGGGATCGACTCCTTGATTTGTCTCTCTTCTGTCTTGTTGTTGGTGTATAGGAATGCCACCGATTTCTGTGCATTGATTTTATATCCTGCCACTTGACTGAATTCCTGTATGAGTTCTAGCAGTTTTGGGGTGGAGTCTTTTGGGTTTTCCACATAAAGTATCATATCATCTGCAAAGAGTGAGAGTTTGACTTCCTCTTTGCCGATTTGGATGCCTTTGATTTCTTTTTGTTGTCTGATTGCTGTGGCTAGGACTTCTAATACTATGTTGAATAGCAGTGGTGATAGTGGACATCCCTGCCGTGTTCCTGACCTTAGGGGGAAAGCTCTCAGTTTTTCCCTATTGAGAACGATATTCGCTGTAGGTTTTTCATAGATGGCTTTTATGATATTGAGGTTTGTAATACCACATGTTTTTTCCCAAGTAGCCATTGCTCAGCTGGCAACAGCCATTGAGTTAATCGTCGTACAATGAGCAAAGGCACAGCAGTATCATTAACCTTAACTATAAATCTTTAAAAATTTATGTGGAATGTTTTTATAACCAAATTTAGGTCTGTAATGTCGCCGTGCTGTAGCATCCATGTTGCATTCACAGTGATATTGCAAATACGACAATTGCCAGAAACAACTGTCTCAGAGTTGCCTGATGGTGGTACCCACATCCTGGTCTTGCCCGTTTTGCACATGAACATGATCACCTGCTGAAAGTGTTAGGAGCTATAAAGAGAGTTGCTGGATCCCCAAGGGTGTTTTTTCTCAAGGTGGCCCACTTCTTTTGACAGATTCTATATCTCCATATTGTTTAATGCAAAGGCAAAATACTAGGGCAACTTGTCACAACCTGAGGAGATGTTGGTGGGTCTTAATTGATCCATAGATTAAAATGTTCTGGGTCAGGCATTCCTTTTAAGAGCTCTTTGTAACAAACAGGTCTCTAAGAGATAACTACCTGCATGAAGGAGACAAACTAATAACATAAAAGAAGCAAAAGAACAAAAGTTGAACCATATCACCTTCTAACAAACATTATTAGTAAGTCATATGTCATAGAATTTTTGGAATTGTTATGGAATATCCTAATACTTTTACTGAAGTTAAAATATAGGCCTACATCTGTTTCATCCAATGTTCTTACCGAGGATTGCGTTTGACCTGCAATTGGGGCCACTTAATTCTACCCTGTAACAAAGAGCAAGACAAATAGCAAAATAGCAAAGAGCACCAATCAACCTCAGAATTCCTGCAAGAATCTGGATGGAGATTCAGAATTTTTTTAACATAACACTCCAGGGAACCATGCCAAAGGATCAGAGTTGACAACAAGTTGGAATCTTTTAGTCATTCTTAATTTTCTATAGTCTTCCCCTTTCTATTTTAATGAGCCAATCGCATCACAGGAGAGTAACACTTCAAGATGACTTTGAGCAACTATTATCAGGGAGCTTGATGTGTGGCTCTCAGAGCCACACACGTGTAACCCTGGATCTGGGCTATTGCTGTGAAGATGGAGATTCATGGGAATCGAGGCCAATGCAGGAAACTACCCTGACTGTGTGTGCTCATGAGAGGCAAAAAGGCAGAGATGAGTGCAGGAAGCCAGGAGGTAGCAAAAAGCAGAAGGTGATGTGAGAATTTGAGATATAGGGAACTAGAAATAGAGAAGAGCCTGTGGCAAGAAAAGTATACAAGACTACTTTAATTTAACTTCGGGTATGAGACATTGTTTGCTTCAGCAACAGACTCCTCTGCATTTCTCCTTGGAAACAGCCAGAAAGAAAAGCTTGGGCATAGGAAGAAACACCTGGGATAGAGATGTGCATCTCGGCTGCCATCTTGCAAGCAGGTGTGCAATCTCGAGGTAAGCGAGGCTGTGAGGGAGAGAGCCAGCGTGGGGAAAGTGGGTATGGGGCTGGGACTGAGTCAGGAGGATGCCTGCAGGCAAGGGGTGGGTGGAGGAAGACAGCTAAATGAAACACAGTAGAGGGTTTTCTGAGGAGTGTATGTTTGCTGAGAAATAAAAAATGTAAACAAAGAGGTGCCTTCTTTGGTAAAGAGAGATTATAGAGGCAGAGTGATTAAAAGTGCCAATAGTGGCAAAATCATTTACTGGATTTAGCCACATTGAGGTCATCGGTGATTGTAGAATGAAACTCTTGGGTCTCTTTCCACCTCCATTTCAGACAGGCTTCTTTCCATTTTCTGCGATGGAACACATCTCACCATCAACAATAATCATCTCCCTGCACTAGATCCTCAGACCTCTTCTCATCTAGCCTCTCATCAGCATTTGACACTCTTGACCACTTTCCTTTGCTTAATTCCTCTCTTTTCTGGGATTTTGATGTGCAAGCTACTCTTTGTTTTCTATTAACTCCAAAACTTCTCTTCTGTCTCCTCTCCCTGGCTGTTAATGTCAAAGTTGCTCAAAGATTTATGCTCGTCCCTCTTCACTTCTCATTTTATATTCCCTCTCTGATCCCACCTGCATCTGTGATTTCAATGACCAATGAAATAGTAACAACTCCCCATAGCCAGTCCCAGTATCTCTGTTGAGTCCATACACTTAGCTGTTTACTTGACTTTCATTTGAATGTCTCAAAAGTCCCTCTCAACTCAGCATTTCCAAAACCAAATTCAAGTTATTTTCCTCTCGAGCCAGACTGTGCATGCCCCAGGCTTCTACCTCTGTTCCACAGCTTATGAGTGGTACCACTGTCCGTTCTGCTATGCATTCTGGAAACCTCCGCTTTTTCCTCATATCCATTCTATCACCAAGTCCTGCTAATGTAACCTCTTAAGTACTTTTCTCCCCCTCTGCTACCACCACATTGGTTTAAGCTACCCTCCTCTCTCACTATCTCTACTGAGATGACTTTATTACTAATTTTGCTATTTTAAACATTGCCTTGAAGTTCTTCGATATATCTCACATTGACAAATGAGGTTTTATATTCTGTGCCCCTGAAATTGGCTGCATTTGAGACTGCCCTGACCAATAAAGTCTCATTTAAGTAGCACTGTGTTACTTTAGAGGTGGGTCATAAAAGGCAGGGCAACTTTATCTTGCTTGCTAGAATGCTCATATTGGAGCCCTGAGATGCTCAGATCACCACGTTCTTAGGAAGTCAAGCCACGTGGAGGGGCCACATGTAGGCATTTTGGCTGGCAGTTCTAATTTTTGCGCTGTCTCAGCCAAAGCCTAGACAAGTGAGCGATCAAGTTATTTAGATGATTCCAGACCCTTCACTCCCAGGTTTTAGTCTTCCCAGCAAAGGTCCTAAGCATCATGGAACAGTGGCAAGTAATGCCTGTTCTCCCTCTGCCTTCTGCTCTCTCCATCTCCCACCTCCACCCCAACTGTACAAGTTGCAGAAGCACTAAATCAATCAGCATAATCAAAGATGGTTCTAGGAGATGAAAGGTACAGCGTAGGGAATATAGTCAATGGCATCATGATAATAGCATTGTATGGTGTCAGATGTGGCGAGCGTAGCCTAATATACAGACTTGTCCAATCACTATGTTGTGCACCTGAAACTTACGTAATATTGTGTGTCAACTATACTTCCATAAAAAGAAAAGCTGAGAAATTTAGCCGTAATTTGTTGAACAGGAATAGTAATTGAAACACTGATATGTCCCATCTATGTCTGCACATTGCTACTTTGTTCTTGACACTGCAGAGCCAGAGTAATCTCCCTACTTAAAAATTGTTCAGTTGGGTCCCACTGCTCTTAGGCTAAAACTGGAAATTCTTTTGTTTTTTCAAGATTTATTTATTTATTTTAGAGAAGGAGAGAGAACATGCAAGTGCACAAGTGGGAGGCGTGGGAGAGGGAGAGAGAATCCTCAAGCAGACTCCCTGCTGAGCGCAGAGCCTGACACAGGGCTCAATCCCAGGACCCTAAGATTGTGACCTGAGCCAGAATCAAGAGTCAGCCACTTAACTGAGTCAGCCAGGTGCCTCTAAAGATGGAAATTCCTAATGTGACCTCAAGGACTGAGCCAGGCGTCTCCACCCTCATCTTGTAGCACACACACAAACTTTGTCCTCTCATTTCAGTTCTCTGCGTCCCCCACCCTCCTTCCTGCCATGGTGCTCTGCTCTGTTTCCTTTGCCTGCTCTACTCTTCCCCCACCTCTTCCCCAGAAAAGGGCAATTCATGCTGCAGGTCATAGAGCAGTCATGCTTCCTCAGGGAGACCTCCCTTGGCTGCACAACTCTAGGTCACATTTCCTCATTGCATGCTTTCACTGACCCCCATTCCTCTCCGCAGGACAGTTCCCACTGTCAGAGAGTTTGCACTTTATTTGGAAGGTAATAGGAAGCCACTGAATGATTTTGAGCGAGTAATTGACAATGAGATGTAAAATATACCCAAGCCAGAAGCATGGATACATTTTACATATTTTGTTGGGGTTGTTCGTTTTTTTTGTTTTTGGTAAATATCGCATTAGTTTCTGTTTCCTGCATTAGACTGTCAGCTCAACATGTCAACAGACCATGTCTGTTTCTGCTCCCAGGAGTATTCTTGCTGCTTTGCATGGGTCTTTGGTTTTTAATTCATATAACATGAGTACATCCTTGGAGGATCAATGAACAAACCTTGGGGGTTTAGTTACATGGTCAACGTTTTTAACCATTAGGGTTTATGGCACAGCTTTAGGTTATGGGGAGGGTAAAGAGATGAAGTAATAAGTCTGTTCTTCAGGAAATTACACTCTGCTTGGGGAGAGATGCATTACTAGGATACGTACGTCAATACCTCTGATGGTTGAGCTTCTATTGTAAAACAGACACTATGCTAGGTGCTTTATATCAACTATGGTATTTATTCTTCACCACTCCTATTTTATAGATCAGAGAACCAAACCTCAGGCAGGGTTTGAACCTAAGACTCTGATTCTAAAAACTAGGCTGAATGCATGAGATTTTTCTTGGTAGAAAATATTTTAAGAACAGCAGTGGGAAATAAAGTAGATTGAATCTGATTTTCAGGCTAAGGAATTTTGAGTTTATTCTGTAAATAGTGGTTGATCTACTAAAAAATTTTGAGCAGGAGACTGCTGTAATCAAAATTGATTTTTCAGTACTGTGACAGAGCATCTGGTGTTGGACTAGCCTTCTTACCACAAATAACTAGAGAAGTGGACAATACTTATTAAAAATTCATCCAGACTTTGGACGGCAGGCACTGTATACCTTGAAAGAAGGAAAACTGTTTAGGTAACTCCCACATTGCCTGAGATTTTTGCTTGCAGGCACTTTCTGAACTGTGGTGCAGGGCAGGGAGCACAAACGTTAACTGTGGTCATCCTTAGCTGATAAGACAGTGATCTGAGTTTGGAGATGTCTTGATGGGGAAAGAATACCAGAGAAAAGGGAACTATACAGAGAAGCACCAGAAGTCCTTTTGGGGATATGGCTGAATATGAAGCTGCACACACACACACACAGTTTGAACAAAGAACATCTATTGAAGCTGGAGCTAAAAATGAGATCCAAGTCTCTGTGAGAGGTAGGAGATATTTAAGTTTTTATCAGCCAAGCCAAAGTGGAGAAACCTTGCTGAAACTGAGTAGTAAGTAGAGCTAGTCCACCGTTGGTAAAGGCTAATCTAGACCCACCCAAGGAAGCTTTATAATAAGCTTTCAAAGGATCAAGTGGATCCACAAGTAAATTACTTCTTACTACAACAATAGTCACAATTCAAGGAAAATAACAAAATCCAGACACAAAAACAGCATAGCATCCCAAATATCCAACATAAAATTAAAAAATCACAAAACATTCAGAAAATCAGGAAAATGTGACCCCCAAACCAAGAGAAATAGAAACAAATATGAGAGAGATGCTGGAATTAGCAGACAAAGATTTTTAAAATAGCTATTTTAATTACTTTCAAAGCTTTAAAAAAATGTGACCATAGTAAGGACCAAATAGGACATCTAAGGAAGGAAATGGCAATGAAAAGTTTAAAAAAAAAAAAAACCCAAAACCAGTATCTGCCATGAAAAAGTCTTTCAGTGGGCTTAACAGTAGATTTAATCATGCAGAAAAAAAAATCAGGGAACTTGAAGACAGGGTAATAGAAACAAAGAGACTGTAGCTTAGAAAAAGGAAGAGAAGGTGGAAAAAAAGAAAGAAAAGAAATTCAGGGACTTGTGGGACAGTAAGAGTCTAACACAACATCAAGAGTCTCAGAAGAAAGAGATTTAAATACAAAAAATATTTAATGAAATAATCATGAGAACATTTCAAAATTGGATGAAAAAAATCCGCAATTCTAAGAAGCTCACCAACCACAGATAGAATAAATACAAAGCAATGGCATGCATAAGCAAATTGTTGAAAACCAGTGATACAGAGAAAATTTAAGCCAGAAGGGAGGAAAATATATTACTTATAGTAGAATGATAAAAATGATTGCTGTGTTGTGAGAAACAGTGCAAGCCAAAAATAATGAAACAACATCTGTAAAATGCTGAAAGAAAAAAAAACCAGTTAACCTAGAATTTTATATACACAGAAAATATCTTCTAAAAAGGAAGGTATGTGTTGTGGTGAGTGCTGTGAATTGTGTAAGACTGATGAACCACAGACCTGTACCTCTGAAACAAATAATACATTATATGTTAATAATAAAAAAGGAAGGTGAAATAAAAAATATTTGTATGCAAAGCAAAATTGAGAAAATGTATTACCAACAAACCTTCGTGAAAAGGCAGGTTAAAGGCAGTTCTTCAGGGTAAAGGAATGTGATCCCAGGTGGAAACAAATTACACGAGGGAACGAAGAGAGTAAAACATGGTAAATATGTGGAGAATATGTTTGATAGTGGATTTAAGACATAATTTACTGTTTAGAGGCACCTGGGTGGCTCACTGGGTTAAGCATCTGCCTTCAGCTCTGGTTGTGATCTCAGGGTCCTGGCATCGAGCCCCATGTTGGGCTCTCTGCTCAGCTCTCTCCCTCTCCCTCTGTGTTCTCTCTTTCACTCTCTCTCAAATAAATAAATAAAATCATTAAAAAAAGACATAATTTACTGTTTAAAGTAAAAAGTAACTAACCATGTACTGTAGGGCCTTAATACATGTACAAATAATATGTATCACAACAATAGCCTAAAGGGGGAGATAAAACATATTGCTTTAATGGCTTTAATGTTCTTTCATTTTATTTACATGGTATGAACTACTGGAAGGTAGACTGAAAAGTTAAAATGCATCTTATAAATCCTAGGAATCTGTAGCAATATTAAAAATAAAGAGGTTGAGATAATAAGCCAATGGGGGGAAAATGCAATGTTAAGATAATTAATCCAAAGGATGCCAGAAAATGATGAATAAAGAATAATAAATAGGAAACAAACAGCACGATGATAGCACAAACTCAATATTAATATTTACATTAAAATATTTACTTTGCTAATTAAAGACAGAAATTGTTAGACTGGGTAATAAATAATAAATAATACCAATACTAATAATACAAATTTCTGGTGTCACTCAGATAATGCTCGGCTACTTACTAAGTAAGTCAAGTCATGGTGGCACTTATCATTTTACACAGTGCCTCTCTTGAAGAAGAAAATCTCCATGCTAACAATGCTTTTGATTTCTTCCACAGCAAATAGAACTTGCAAATTCAAAACTAATCTTCTGTAATTCAATTCTGCAAATATTTGAAAAAAAATTAGGAATGTTTATAATTCCATGTAGTTACCACATCTGTTTTGAAATAATGTTTCAGAGTAATGAGAATGTATAAAACAAAGCATTTGGCTATGGAAACATTGGAAAAACAAACAGAAATTTAAAGGATGTTGTAAATTCTAGATCTTTATCTGGTAAAGTTAATCATTTTGAGTACGACCTGAATAAACATTCATAGTGGATTCAATAATATGAAGCTAGTAACAGGATAAAGAAAGGTTTATGGAGAGGGGAGGAAAGTAATGGGAATTCAGTTCACTGTGTGCATGAAGCAAATACAACATAGACATGTGAGTGTCTAAGATATCCTTAACGTTACCAATGAGTAGGATCCCAATCCACTCAAGATAAAGTAAATTATAATACAGAATCATAGGATTTTAGGGCAGTTAAAAGAAAAGAAAGTAAATGGACTAAATCCCCCAATTAAAAACAGAAAGTGTCAGTCGGAATTATTAAAGCAAAGCCCAAGCACATGGTGTTTACAAGGCACATAGCCAGTAAAAAGACACAAGTAAAATGAAAGTGGGAAGTATGCCATATAAACTTTATCAGAAAGCAGGAGTGGCTTTATTAATATCAGACAATGTAGATTTTTAGGACAAGGAGTACTGCCAAAGAAAGAGACATTTCATAATGTTAAAAAAAAGCAATTCATCAAAAAAGTAATAATTATAAAGAATATGTACCCAATAACAGGGTTTCAGAACACAGTAAATAAAAATTGCCAGAGCTGAAGTGAAAAATCACCAAATCCACAATCATAGTTGGAAATTGCTTTGATTTTCTTTCAGTAATATACTCTTAACCTTAAAATAGATCCAAAACACCCTCAACCTCTTTATGATATAAAAAACTCGATAAACACAAGTGATTGACCCAAACCAACCGACATTTACAACATTTCACCAATAACCACAGAATATTCTTATCAAGTGCATATGGACCATTCACCATGATAGACTATATTCTGCATCATAAAACAAGTCTCAACACCTTAAAAGTATTAAAATCATACCGAGTGAACTATCTGACCAAGAGAGAATGAAATTGGAATTCAATAACAAATAGGTGTCTGAAAAATTCCTAAATTATTTGGATATTAAATAACGCACTTTTATATAATCAATGGGTCAAAGAAAAAGTTATGAGAGAAATTAGACAATACAGGGAACAGAATGTGTGCACATGTGTATATGTGTTTATATGTATATATTTGTGTGACAAAATCAAAGCAGTGCTTAGAAATACATAGCTCTGATTTATAATATTCATGAGTTATAGTAGAAGAGAGGGAAGGATTAAAATCGGTGACCTAAACATCTATCTTAAGGAAGACAGGAAAAGAACAACATTGCAGTTGACCCTTGAACAACATGGGATTGACCTGCCTGGGTCCATTTATACCTAACTTTTTTTTGTGATAAATACAGTATAGTACTGTAAATGTATTGTCTCTAACTCCTGCATTGTTCAAGCGTCAGCTGGAATCAAACCCAGACTTTATACTTAAAGGTAGAAAGCTGAATATTTTCTCCTTAAGAACAAGCAAGATATCTGCTCCTCCCATTTCTATTCAGTATTATACTAGAGGCCCTAGGCCGTATAGTAAGAGAAGAGATAAAAGACATAAATATTGGAAAGGAAAAATAAAATTATCTGTTTCCCAAAGAAATAAGTCTGTTTGCAAAAAAAAAAAAATCACTCAAAGGAATCTAAAACATGAAAGCTTCTAGGGCTAATAAGTGAATTTACAAGGTCATAAGATGAAAGATCAATAAATGGAAATACTTGCTTTCTATACCAACAGTGAACAGTTAGAAAATAAAAATTTTTTAAAGAATATGATTTACAATATGTGTAAAACCTTTACATTTCAAACTATAAAACATTGGTGAGAGAAATTAAAGTAGATATAAATAAATGAAGAGATACAAAACATGTTTATGGGTTGAAAGTCTAAATAATTCTAAAATGTCAATTCCCTTCAAACTGATCTACTGATACAATATAACTCCAATCAAAATTCTGGAAGATTTTTTTCTTTTGCAGAAATTGCCAACCTGATTCTATAACTTATATAAAACCATAAGGAATCTAGAATAAGCCAAAATAATTTTGAAGAAGAAAAACTTGGGAGACTCATAATACCTGATTTTAGCTCTCACTATAAAGCTATGGTAATCAAGACTGTGTAATACCAGCATAAAGATAGACAAACAAATGAATGATGAAATAGAGAGTCCAGAAATAGACCCACAAGTATATAGTTTTGACTAAGACCTTAAACTACTTTATTGAGGAAAAGATTGTTTTAAGAAATAGGAATATAAGAGCTACATACCTCTATAAGAAATCTACCTAGATTCATATTTTACATTACATAAAAAAACCTTAATTTAAGATGGATTAGAGGTTAAAGGTAAAAATTAAAAATATAATACCCCTGTAAGAAAACAGAAAAAAATTCACTTCACAATCTTGGAGTAAAAAAGATCTCTCAAAAAGGACCCTAAAAGCCTTAACTTAGAAAGAAAAAACATGTATTCGACTTCATCAAAATGAAAAACTTCTGCCCATGAATATTCACACAGCATCGTTATTTATAATAGCCCAAAGTGGAAACAACCCAGTGGCCCATCACCTGGTGAATGGCAAACAAAACGTGGTCTATCCCTATGATGGAATACTACTCAGCAGTAAGAACAAGTGAAGTTCTGATACACAGTAAACATGGAAGGGCCTCCCAAAACATCCTACTAAGTGGAGGAAGTCAGGCACAAAGACGGCAGAGTGTGTTTCCCCTTGCATGAAAGGTCTACAGCAGGCCAATCTACAGAGACAGAATGCAGATGTGTTTGCCTGGAACCAAGAATGGGAAGAGTGGTTCGCTCTAAGTGGGCCCTCAACTCTCTTGTTGCAGTGGTGGGGATGTCCTAAAACTGGATTATGATGGTGGTTGTACAACTTACTAAATTCACGAAAAATCATTTGATTGTACACTTAAAATAAGTGAATTTTGTGGAATTAAATTATGCCTCAATACAGTTTTTGAAAATCATTCCCAACTGTGCAATGAGTTGGAAGAAAGAAATGAAAGGACAGTACAAAAGATATAAATGGAAGGCACCTTTTAAAATGTTTACAGTGAGTACGTGTAACCCATTTCAAAATTAAACACATTTAAAAAAAACCCAATGCCTTTGGGGGTAAACAAGAAAGATGTTATTGATAACAATGGACTATAAATATCAAATAAATAAATATCAAATGTTTGAACAAGGGATCTGAAAGACTTCTGTGATTAAAATCTCTAAATCTGTAAAACTTTTTTTTAAATTTTAGGTTTTTTTCTTTTTTTATTATGTTATGTTAGTCACCATACAGTACATCATTAGTTTTTGATGTCATGTTCCAAGATTCATTTTTTGCATATAACACCCAGTGCTCCCTGCAATACTTTTCTAAAAAGCACGGAAGAGGACTTAAATACATGGAATGGCATGCCAAGCATCTGGAAAAGGACCCTCATCATTGTAAAGACAGCCATTATCACTAAATCAATCCATAACCCAAATCAAAATTCTGAAGACTTCACAAAATGAAACCTAGAAATGACTCTAAAATTTATCTTTCCCTATCAAATACACACATATATTAAATAGAAAGTTACTGGTCTAGTAATTGACAAATAGAACAACAGGGGAAATATAAAACTTTCCATAAGAAGATTCAAGCCTGGAAACAGGTTCAAATATTGGAACACATGAGGAGGAGGACTCATCATTGAATTTGATTTTGCTGCCAACCCAGTAAAAACAAACTTAAAGTATAGATTCAAGTTAAGTACACAGGGTAGAGGGTGTGGCACACTTCTAAACCCGGTGCCTGTTTTCATGTCACATTGGGAGGCCCTGAGTACGGCAAAGTCTCTGTCAACCTTGTCCAGGTGTCCCACATCCAAGCTAAGGGCCCAAATGTGGGATGAGCTGGGGAGCACCTGACAGGGGAATGGGTGGGGTGTGTTGACAGTTGAATACTGCACATAGAATTCATGGCTTTTTTTTTACCATGATTCATTTGTTCATCAAAGTTAATTTTTGTTAACTGTTTTTTTTTTCTTTTTCCCTTTTTCAACCAACATCTTATCAATCTCTTTTTAAAAAAAAAAAAACATTTTTTATTTTTCATTTTTGAGTCATATTTTATCCCTTCATAGTAGTTAACCCTTATTTTTGGCATATATATATAAGTTGTTCTCTCTTTAAAATTTTGAGATACAGTTTCTTCTAACAGATCAAAATATACCCTAAATCACTAGTGTATGGCTCTGTTCTAGTCTCCTGCCTGATCACATTCTCTCCCTTTTTTCTTTTTTTTTTAAATCTTCTTTCTTTTTCCAAACAACTTCTTATCTTATCAAGTCCTTTTATAAAATCTTTTATAATTTTCATCTTTACAGTCATCTTCTATCCCTTCATTGTATCAACCCTTATTTTGTACATATATGTCTTTCTTCCTTTAAAATTTTAGGAGGCACTTTTTTCTAACAGACCAAAATACGCCCAAAATCTAGTGTGTGGCACTGATCTATGCACTAGCCTGATCATATTTGATCACATTCTACTTTTTTTGTATTGTTCTGTTTTTGTTTTTATCTTTTTTTTCTTTTTTTTTTCTCTTTCTTTT